>NC_029781.3:18213077-18217568 GCF_000817695.3 Arachis duranensis | reverse complement strand
GTTACGGTGGTTGGTTGCTTCCAATCCATCACAGCCTCCACCTTAGTTGGATCTACGGCTATTCCCTTTTTACTCACCACGTGGCCCAAAAACTTCACCTCGCTCTTCCAAAACTCACACTTAGACAGTTTTGCATAGAGTTTCTTCTCCTTTAGAATCTGCAACACGGTCCTCAAGTGTTCCGCATGCTCTCCTTCAGTCCTGGAATAAATCAGTATGTCATCGATGAAGACAACAACGAATTTATCCAGAAACGGATGGAAAACTCTATTCATGTAATCCATGAATACCGCAGGAGCGTTCGTCAACCCAAAAGACATTATAGTGTACTCGTAATGACCATAATGAGTCCTAAAAGCGGTCTTAGGGATATCCTCACCCCTCACCCTTATCTGGTGATAACCGGATCGCAAATCAATCTTGGAGAAAACCCCCGCTCCTTGTAACTGATCCATGAGATCATCGATTCTCAGCAATGGGTACTTTTTCTTTATTGTGATCTTGTTCAGCTGCCTGTAATCCACACAGAGCCGCATACTCCCATCTTTCTTCTTTACTAGTAGCACTGGCACACCCCACGGAGAAACACTTGGTCGTATAAAATTCTTTCCCAACAAATCCTCTAATTGAGACTTCAACTCAGTCATCTCTAACGGTGACATCCTATAAGGAGCACTTGAGATTGGGCCTGTCCCAGGCACCAATTCAATAGCAAACTCAACCTCTCGGTTAGGTGGAAACTCATCAATATCATCGGGAAACACTTCCGAAAACTCACACACAACCGGAATCTGTTCCAACCTTTGATCATCACCTGAAACGCCCGCGGTTAACAACATGATACCCTGACATTCGGTTCCGGAACAGTTCACCATCATCGAATTCAAGTAATAATTATTCACCACGACCGGCCCTTCTGTATCTTCTGGCATAAAGTACACCGACTTTGTAGAACAATCTAGCAGAACATGGTTCTTAGATAACCAGTCCAATCCCAAGATAAGATCAAGACCGATCATCGGTAAGCAGATTAAATTATGAATAAAATCACGCTGCTTGAATCTAAAGGAAACTTTCGGGCATCCTAGCCTAGTTACTGTGGCTTCATGGGTAGCATTATACACCTTTAGGTCATAACCTAATGTTACAATCTTCAATCCTAACTCATGGGCTTTCTCAAATACAATGAATGAATGTGATGCTCTCGAATCAAATAAAGCATTTAAAGTTTGACCAGCCATTTCACAGTTACCTCGAATGAGTGTCTCAGATCCCTCAGCTCCTACAGCTGAAGTGGTGAACACCCGATCAGTCTGTTGTGCTTTCCCAGCACCTTGTTTCTGCTTCTCTGGACAGTTTGGGACCTTATGTCCTGCCTTACTACAGTAATAGCACAAACCCCATCCGTCCATACACGGGGCTCCCGGATGGTGACTTCCACACCTAGCACAAGCTTGCTCATGCTGTGGTTGCTTCCCAAACATTTTTCCTTGGGAGTTGTTGTTGTTGGGCCTCCTGAAAGAACTTCCCCACTTGAAAGGCGGACCTCTAGGTGCAAAGCTCTTCCCTCGGTTCTGTGGGAATGGTCCCTTGTGATTTCCTCTCTCAGCGGCTGCCTTCTTCACACACTCTTCAGTAACCGTACACTTGTTTACCATCACAGAGAAAGTTCTGACCTCTATTGGTCCCTGAGCTCTATTTCTGTTGTTGCCATGATTTTTTATCTGTTGCCCAAGAGCTTCAGCAGTGGCTTGCATCGCAGCAGCCATATTTTCCAACGTAGTCATAAGGTTCACCGGGTCATTAGGGTTATTCTCCGGCGCACGAACATTAGTACGACCTCTACCACGGCCTCTACCACGGCCTTTACCGCGTCCACGAGGCGCCATCTGGTTCCTATACACACCAAACAATCGATATTAAGTTGATCAGTCTTAATATCGGAAGTCTAGTGCTTCGAAGTCCCAAATGCATGCTCATGAACGTTTATGCCAATTATATCAAGTAGATATACTAATAGCACATAACACACATACAGAGAATGCACAGAAGCATAATCAGTCCATCCCTCAGGCTCTATAGGAACAAACTGCTCTGATACCATAATGTAACACCCTACCATACAGAGTCTTATGCTTAAGTCATAATTCAGAGATGGCAAGGTATTACGACCTCTAAAATAAAAAAAAAATTAGTATGTATAGTAGTATGAATAATTAATTATAACTAGGAGCCTTTGTAGAAAAAGGGGTAAACAAAAACCGCAACTCAAAAGCGCAACACTTCGATCGATAACGTAACGAACAAGGATAAACTAACGTGAGATTATATATATACAAAGGAGTGTCAAAAACAGGAATATCAAGACTCAAGATCCAGCTGCGAAGATAACCGGTCTGAGCATAGCAATATATACATATGATATAAATAAGAAAAACCCCAAAGGAAACCCAAAGGGACATAAAAACATAAAACCTATTCTCCAAAATTCTCCCATAAGAGGAGTCCTCACAGTTTGTATTATTTAATGGAGATAAAAGTATCTAAGCAAAACATATAAACCAAAACATAGCCCCGAGAACAAAGGATCTTCGCAAAACTAGAAGTCTCCAGCATGCCTCAGCGGGAAACCTCACGTCCTACATCTGAAAACCACAAAATCCGCATGGGTGAGAACCAAAGGTCCCCAGTATGGTAACAGCTTCCACATATATAATACATAATAATTTAAGGCATTTGGACAATTAGCAAGTAATATGCAGTCAAATAGGCAATCTCAAACAATTCATATAGTATGCATATGATGAATGCCTGTCCCTAGTGGCCGATGATATCATCTGTCGGTTACAGAGCCAATCCGACAAGCCCTGGCAGTTAACCATTGGACTGTCCCTCTGTCGTGTCTCCCCAACTCGAGTTATACTCAATATAAACTTGATCATAATCATGATCCATATCCATCACCTTCACTGGTGAATATTTATGGGGGTGAGCTCATCCGGGGCTTTCACAGTGCCCGGCCACCCTGACGATATAGGGTCAAAAGAGCTTCAAGTCTCAACTTGGAGCACGTGGTGGCTAGCCACAGCTTTCTCCCAGGGAAACTCTCATCTCTGATAATGGAAGTGCAACATTCACAATTCATTCAACAGCATATATGCATTTATACTTGGCCATAATCATGGCTCCGCCGTAACACGGCAATAATCTAGCCTTCCGGCTCACGGTTAAATCCATAACCAGCCCATATTCATAGCATACACAGCTATTCCGGCTCACGGTTCAATCCAGAACCAGCCAATTCATAAACAATTACGGCCTTTCGGCCAATGGCATAACAAGCACTTCCACCACCATCCTCCACATCTCACATAATCATCAATGATCCTCATTGATTATTCATTTTCCCTTGCTTCACTCGCAAGTCACCACATTCACTAGCTTTTCTCCTCATAGCTAGACATATCATAATGATTTAAGATATAAGTGGTGAGATCGGAGGCTTAGAAGTATGAAATTTGGCTTTTAAAACTCAAAAATCAACTTTGGGATGAAAACAGGTCCACGCGTACGCGCACTCCACGCGCACGCGTGGATGGCCTCAAAAACTCATCGACGCGCAAGCGTCATGCACACTAACGCGTGGATTAAAAATTTGCCAATCGACGCGTACGCGTCAACCACGCATACGCGTGGGTGTTCTCGTGCCCCAGGCACAACACTGGCCCAGTTTTGGCATAACTCTCTGGAAAAAGGCTGGGCATTGGGTGCAGCAGAATCGGCGCGCCCGCGCACATCACGCGCACGCGTGGATGGCGCTTTCTGGAAGATCGGCGCATACGCGCCAAGTGCGCCTACGCGCAAGGGGTTATTCTGCAAAAATTTTTCTAAGTTAAAAGCTGCAGAATTCATAGATTTAAACCCCAATCTTCCAACGGACATAACTTCCTCATTTTAAATCGTTTTTCACCCGTTCTTCGAACGGCATGGACTTCCCGGATCCAATTTCATTTCTAAGCAGATTTGACACAAAATGGAGATCCGTAGTCCAAGTTATGTCCCACCAAAGTATGCCCAAAAACCATGTTTTTCATAAAACCACAAAGTGCCATTTTCAAAACAAGCCATTTCCAACTCTTTTCAAAATCAACCAAAACATGCCATTTTCATCCCCTTTCTTTGAAATCAATCAAAATATATCAATTTCAACATCAAGCCTCCTCAACCCACACATTGAGATTTTACCACAATAAATATAATCACTATCTCATCATTCTAACCCACTTCACCCAAGTGGCTCAAACTCAAATATATTGACATATCATATACTCTTACTCATGCCAATTCTCAACAACACCAATTCCAATAAATCATCATTGTACACAATCAATATCATACTCACCATCAACGTGGTTCAACCCACAATTCAACCATAACCAATCATCAAGCATATATCACAACATGCATATTTCTCATACATCATACCATCAA
>NC_029781.3:18211702-18212705 GCF_000817695.3 Arachis duranensis | reverse complement strand
AAGGAGACAAGATTAACCTTCTCCTTCAAGAGAGTTGGGTCCTATAACATCAAAGAACCCAAAATCTCAACATTTCACCCATGAAACTCGAAAATAAGGGCTGGGATTTCGAACAGAAACTTGTGGCTTACCTCAAGATTAATTGTATGGGTTTTGTAGAGCTTTCCGCGGGGAACGTGTGGCCGCAAACGGTGCGGCAATCGGAGCTCTAGATCAAAAGTTATGGTGGTTTAAAGATCAAGTGAGAGAAAGAACTTGAGAGAGTGTTCTTCCCTCCATGGCCTCCATTTTCAGCATGTGAGTGTGTTTAGTGAGGAGAGAGAATGCTGAAAACTAGGGTTTTGGTTTAGTTATGTTGGGCCAAGGCCCACTTTGGGTCCGTTTGTCCGGTTTGGCCCGTTCAGTCCAATCTTGGTCCGAATTCTATAAAATTGGTACCGAAATTCTCGTCTCAACCTCCTCTATCATATTTAGCCACAAAAATCACATTTTGGGCTTTCTAGAATAAATTCTCATTTATGGGTTAATTATTCGTTAATTAACCAGGTTTTGAAACTCGAAGCAACGTTTAACACTATATCACCCCTTGAGCAAATTTCAGCAGACATAAGGATCCAGAGAAATATTTTTCCAGTACCCCCATGACCATACACAAAGAAAAACCCCTTCATCACAATACATAGCTGTAACAATTTTATCGAATGCATATCTCTGCTCAGGTGTTGCGAAAGTGGTGGACGAAATTGTGATCCTCAAAATTGGTCTCTTTGTATTTGTATGAAATAAAAAATACCCCAAAGAGATCATGGTATGATGAACTGGGATCTTAATAATCCCTAGTAATGGCACCAACAGCTTAGTGTTGTTGTTGGACCAAAAGAGTTACAGGCACTGTTAGAGAAGCTCACAACTCCGTTCAACTTAACTAACAAGTGTACTGGGTCGTCCAAGTAATACCTTACGTGAGTAAGGGTCGATCCCACAGAGATTGTTGGTATGAAGC
>NC_029781.3:18209399-18211548 GCF_000817695.3 Arachis duranensis | reverse complement strand
GGCATCACCGTTGTCAATGGCTACATCCCATCCTCTCAGTGAAAACGTTCTTATGCTCTGTCACAGCACGGCTAATCATCTGTCGATTCTCAATCAGGTTGGAATAGAATCCATTGATTCTTTTGCGTCTGTCACTGACGCCCAGCCTTCAGGAGTTTAAAGCTCGTCACAGTCATTCAATTCCGGAATCCTACTCGGAATACCACAGACAAGGTTAGAATTTCCGGATTCCCATAAATGCTGCCATCTATCTAGCTTATACCACGAAGATTCTGTTGGGGAATCTAAGAGATATGCGCCCGGCCTAAGGTAGAACGGAAGTGGTTGTCAGTCACGTGCGTTCATAAGTGAGAATGATGATGAGTGTCACGGATCATCACATTCATCAAGTTGAAGTACAACGTATATCTTGGAATAAGAATAAAAGAGAATTGAATAGAAGATAATAGTAATTGTATTGAAACTTGAGGTACAGCAGAGCTCCACACCCTTAATCTATGGTGTGTAGAAACTCCACCTTTGAAAATACAAAAGTAAAAGGTTCAGGCATGGCCGAATGGCCAGCCCCCATGAAGGTGATCAAAAGACCGAATGGTCAAAAGACGACTAATACACTAGTAAAAAGTCTTATTTATACTAAACTAGCTACTAGGGTTTACATGAGTAAGTAATTGATGCATAAATTCACTTCCGGGGCCCAATTGGTGTATGTTTGGGCTGAGCTTGATCTATCCACGAGCTGAGGCTTCTCTTGGAGTTGAACGCCAAGTTATAACGTGGTTTGGGCGTTCAACTCTGGGTTGTGACGTGTTTCTGGCGTTTAACTCTAGACAGCAGCATGTACTTGGCGTTGAGCGCCACTTTACGTCGTCAATTTCCGAATAAAGTATGAACTATTATATATTGCTGGAAAGCTCTGGATGTCTACTTTCCAACGCCGTTAAGAGCGCGCCATTTGGAGTTCTTTAGCTCCAGAAAATCCATTTCGAGTGCAGGGAGGTCAGATTCCAACAGCATCAACAGTCCTTTGTTAGCCTCCTTCTCAAAGTTTTGCTCAGGTCCCTCAATTTCAGCCAGAAATTACCTAAAATCACAGAAAAACACACAAACTCATAGTAAAGTCCATAAATGTGAATTTCACATAAAAACTAATGAAAACATCCCTGAAAGTAGCTTAAACTTACTAAAAACTACCTAAAAACAATGCCAAAAAGCGTATAAATTATCCGCTCATCACAACACCAAACTTAAATTGTTGATTGTCCCCAAGCAACTGAAAATCAATTAGGATAAAAAGAAGAGAATATACTATAAATTCCAGAATATCAATGAATATTAATTATAATTAGATGAGCGGGACATGTAGCTTTTTGCTTCTGAACAGTTTTGGCATCTTATTTTTTCCTTTGAAGTTTAGAATGATTGGCTTCTCTAGGAACTTAGAATTTCGGATAGTGTTATTGACTTTCCTAGTTAAGTATGTTAATTCTTGAACACAACTACTTATGAGTCTTGGCCGTGGCCCTAAGCATTTTATTTTCCAGTATTACCACCGGATACATAAATGCCACAAACACATGATTGGGTGAACCTTTTCAGATTGTGACTCAGCTTTGCTAGAATCCCCAGTTAGAGGTGTCCAGAGCTCTTAGGCACACTCTTTTTGCTTTGGATCACGACTTTAACCACTCAGTCTCAAGCTTTTCACTTGGACCTTCATGACACAAGCACATGGTTAGGGACAGCTTGATTTAGCCGCTTAGGCCTGGGTTTGATTTCCTTGGGCCCTCCTATCCATTGATGCTCAAAGCCTTGGATCCTTTTTACCTTTGCCTTTTGGTTTTAAGGGCTATTGGCTTTTTCTGCTTGCTTTTTCTTTTTCTTTCTATTTTTTTTCGCCATTTTTTTTGCAAGCTTTTCTTTTTTTTTCACTGCTTTTTCTTGCTTCAAGAATCAATTTTATAATTTTTTAGATTATCAATAACATTTCTCTTTGTTCATCATTCTTTCAAGAGTCAACAATTTTAACATTCATAAACAACAAGATCAAAAATATGCACTATTCAAGCATTCATTCAGAAAACAAAAAGTATTGTCACCACATCAATATAATTAAATTAAATTCAAGGATAAATTCGAAACTCATGTA
>NC_029781.3:18209045-18209329 GCF_000817695.3 Arachis duranensis | reverse complement strand
GGTGAAGGATTAATGGAATTATTCATAACTTTAAGACATAGTTACTAAACACTAATGATCATGAAGTAGAGACACAAAACATAGATAAACATATAAAAAAAACGAAAAGCAAAAAAAAATGACAAGGAATGAGTCCACCTTATTGAGGGTGGCGCCTTCTTGAAGGACCAATGGTGCTTTTTGAGCTCCTCTATGTCTCTTCCTTGCCTCTGTTGCTTGATCCTCAGTGATTTTGGTGCTTCTATCCTTAGTTGCTCCCAATAATTGTGTGGAGGAAAATGTAT
>NC_029781.3:18206949-18209022 GCF_000817695.3 Arachis duranensis | reverse complement strand
ATCCTTGTTCCTGCTCATATGAAAGAGAAGAAAACAAGAAAAGAAGAGGAATCCTCTATGTCACAGTAAAGAGGATCCTTATTATTAGTAGAAGAAGAAAGGGGATAATGGAAGGAGAGGGATGAATAGTCTGTATAAAGAGTAAGGATAGGGGAGGTGATAAGAGATGAAGAGAAGTGTTAGTAAATAAATAAATAAATAGAAGAAGATGAGAGAGGGATTTTCGAAAATATTTTTGAAAAGGAGTTAGTATTTTCGAAAATTAAAGATGAATTAAAATTAAAATTAAAATTTGAAACAATTAGTTAATTAAAAAGAATTTTTGAAAAAGGGGTGAGATATTTTCGAAAATTAGAGAGGAAAGAGTAGTTAGGTGATTTTGAAAAAGATAAGAAACAAACAAAAAGTTAATTAGTTAGTTGAAAAAGATATTTAAAATCAAATTTGAAAAGATAAGAAGATAAGAAGTTAGATAAGATATTTTAAAATCAAATTTTTGAAAAAGATATAATTTTAAAAAAGATAAGATAAAAAGATAAGATAAATAGATAAGATAAAAAGATAAGATTTTTAAGAAAAAGATATTTTGAAAAAATATTTAATTTTTAAAATTTAAAATTAATTACTTAACCAACAAGAAACTAAAAGATAAGATTCTAGAATTTAAAGATTGAACCTTTCTTAAAAAGAAAGTAACAAACTTCAAATTTTTGAATCAATCACATTAATTGTTAGCTAATTTTCGAAAATTTGATATAAAGATAAGAAAAAGATTTTGAAAATAATTTGAAAAAGATTTTTGGAATTTTCGAAAATAATGAAAAACAATGAAAAAAGATATGATTTTTGAAAAAGATTTTTAAAAGATAAGATTTTTAAAATTGAAAATTTGACTTGACTTGTAAGAAACAACTACTTTTAAAATTTTTTGACCAAGTCAACCCAAAATTTCGAAATTTTGGAGAAAAATAAGGAAAAGATAATTTTTTTTATTTTTGAATTTTTAATTATGAGAGAGAGAAAAACACAAAAATGACCCAAAACATGAAAATTTTGGATCAAAACACATGATGCATGCAAGAACACTATGAATGTCAAGATGAACACCAAGAACACTTTGAAGATCATGATGAACATCAAGAACATATTTTTGAAAATTTTTTTTTTTGATGCAAAGAAAACATGCAAGACATCAAACTTAGAAATCTTTAATGCATGGACTCTAACAAACGAAAAATGCATATGAAAAACAACAAAAGATACAAAACAAGAAAACATCAAGATCAAACAAGAAGACTTACCAAGAACAACTTGAAGATCATAAAGAACACTATGAATGCATGAATTTTTCGAAAAATGCAAGAAAAATTTTTAAAGCATGCAATTGACACCAAACTTAAAAATTGACTCAAGATTCAAACAAGAAACGCAAAATATTTTTTATTTTTATGATTTTCTAATTTTTTTGTATTTTTATTTTATTTTTTCGAAAATATTCTTTTAGAAAAATGAAAATAAAAGAAAAATTTTGAAAACTTTTTGAAAAGAAAATAAAAAGAAAATTACCTAATCTGAGCAACAAGATGAACAGTCAGTTGTCCATACTCAAACAATCCCCGGCAACGGCGCCAAAAACTTGGTGGACGAAATTGTGATCCTTAAAATTGGTCTCTTTGTATTTGTATGAAATCAAAAATACCCCAAAGAGATCATGGTTTGATGAACTGGGATCTTAATAATCCCTGGTAATGGCACCAACAGCTTAGTGTTGTTGTTGGACTAAAAGAGTTACAGGCACTGTTAGAGAAGCTCACAACTCCGTGCAACTTAACCAGCAAGTGTACTGGGTCGTCCAAGTAATACCTTACGTGAGTAAGGGTCGATCCCACAGAGATTGTTGGTATGAAGCAAGATATGGTCACCTTGTAAATCTTAGTCAAGCGGATTCAAGTATAATTGGATTATTGGTTTAAATTTGATTAATGGAATAAATAGAAAATAAAGATAAATAAACTAAGATAGAAATACTTATGTAAATCAATAGTGGGAATTTCAGATAGGCATGTGGAGGTG
>NC_029781.3:18194810-18206825 GCF_000817695.3 Arachis duranensis | reverse complement strand
ACGCCCAACCTTCAGGAGTTTGAAGCTCGTCACAGTCATTCAATTCCGGAATCCTACTCGGAATACCACAGACAAGGTTAGACTTTCCGGATTCCCATGAATGCCACCATCTATCTAGCTTATACCACGAAGATTCTGTTGGGGAATCTAAGAGATATGCACCTGGCCTAAGGTAGAACGGAAGTGGTTGTCAGTCACGTGCGTTCATAAGTGAGAATGATGATGAGTGTCACGGATCATCACATTCATCAAGTTGAAGTGCAACGTATATCTTGGAATAAGAATAAAAGAGAATTGAATAGAAGATAATAGTAATTGTATTGAAACTTGAGGTACAGCAGAGCTCCACACCCTTAATCTATGGTGTATAGAAACTCCATCGTTGAAAATACAAAAGTGAAAGGTTCAGGCATGGCCGAATGGCCAGCCCCCATGAAGGTGATCAAAAGACCGAATGGTCAAAAGACGACTAATACACTAGTAAAAAGTCTTATTTATACTAAACTAGCTACTAGGGTTTATATGAGTAATTAATTGATGCATAAATTCACTTCCGGGGCCCAATTGGTGTATGTTTGGGCTGAGCTTGATCTATCCACGAGCTAAGGCTTCTCTTGGAGTTGAACGCCAAGTTATAACGTGTTTTGGGCGTTCAACTCCGGGTTGTAACGTGTTTCTGGCGTTTAACTCTAGACAACAGCATGTACTTGGCGTTGAGCGCCGCTTTACGTCATCAATTCCCGAATAAAGTATGCATAATTATATATTGCTGGAAAGCTCTGGATGTCTATTCTCCAACGCCTTTGAGAGCGCGCCATTTGGAGTTCTACAGCTCCAAAAAATCCATTTCGAGTGCAGGGAGGTCAGATTCCAACAGCATCAGCAGTCCTTTGTTAGCCTCCTTCTCAGAGTTTTGCTCAGGTCCCTCAATTTCAGCCAGAAATTACCTAAAATCACAGAAAAATACACAAACTCATAGTAAAGTCCATAAATGTGAATTTAACATAAAAACTAATGAATACATCCCTGAAAGTAGCTTAAACTTACTAAAAACTACCTAAAAACAATGCCAAAAAGCGTATAAATTATCCGCTCATCAGAAGGCTAACATGTCTGAGGCATTTTTCTTTAAATCATCCCTGTTAAAGTTTAGCTCTTCCTTAATAACCTTTTTGGTTAACAAAGAACTATCAACTTCAGTTGCTAAAGGTATAGGAGGATAGTCTTTCAAGGTTTTACCATAGGAATGTAAGATATTGTCTATATCCATTAACCACAACTGCTTAATCTCATCATCTGACATTGTTAACTCTGTATATTATACGATACTGTAAAAATTCAATCAAACTAAAAATGATCAATAAGGAAGAACTTTTATCATTGTAATTAATAAAAACTCACCCCTTATGTTCATCACGGCTCTCTGTCGATACAAAATATCATCTGAGAGTTCATGCCAATATCTAACCCAAACATATTCTGGTCTTGAGATATTGTTGGATGTTAATAGAATGACAAATAACCTCCTAACATATGATCCTAAGGCCCATGAGCTTGCTTCCTTAATTGCATCAATAAATTCTTTCTCATCTTGCAAGAGTCCAAGAGCAAAGCATGTATCTTTATACGTAGCATAAATTATTCCTCCTACTGTTCTTATATCTTAAAAACTCATACATCCTCTTTGAGTATTCAAGAGAAGTCATTGGTAATATTTTTCAGTATTTGCTGCAAAAAATTTGGTTAAAATCCAACTTTTAAGTTGTTAAATGGATTAAGCTACGCTATTTTAATTAGTATGTAGCTACACATCCGCATAAGAATAATTTTCCTAAAAAATATAGAAAACTAAAAAATTGTATAATCTACAGATTATAACTGTTGAAAGTTATTTGAACATTTATTTTCTAGTGTAAATAAATCGAATAAAATGGATGTGGGATCCAGGCTATTAAGATTTTAAATTTAAATCATTAAATAAGTAAGATCAACATTGAATATAAACCCGTCATTACCTGCAGGTACATGAGTCAACCTTCCAATTGTGAAGCCTTTCTTTCGAGGAAACCACTTTGAAGAATCGTCCTTCCAAATAAACTTGGTTGGAAACTCAGCATAAGTCAGACTTCGAGCATAGGGATATGACATGTTCACCGTCATCCATCCCAAAAATATGGACTTATGAGATATTGCTTTTTCGACGATATCATTCACATTAGAAGTTTCACCATAAACCACAGGTTGCTCATCCTCCAAATGGAATGGAAGTCTAATCACAAATGGTTCTTTCTCTTGGATTTCGTATCCAAATAGACGCCATATTGCCTCACATGCCGAAATGTACCTACAATCGTAGTAATTCCTAATTTCGTCAATAACTTATGTGGCTTCTGACGGATCACCAGCATTGTATAGAGTAGCTATTACGTGGTCATTACCCTTGTGTACATACTTAAATAGATACTCAATAGAACTTGTTTGGCATGTGTATTCCATATTTATGTGGCACCAGAACTTGAGCAACAATTCTACATTATACGGAACAATGAACTTATTGTCTAGTACACATTCCCTTTTCTTCACTGTTCGACCGTTATCAGTACGCCTATATTTGGGAAATCCAACCTCATCAATGAGTGTTCGCTGTCTAAACTCTTTAGGATAGAACTTTGAACAGGATCCATTCTTCATGCAAGGTGAATTCTTATTGTACGGACCACATGGACCATGTACCATGTAATTTTGAATAGCTCCATGTAGATTTGACCTTTCATTTTCATCAGGAATCTTAGTTGTTATATGTTTGTCTATGTCATCAGGTATTTGTGGCTTGAACTCATTGCTCTTGAATAAAAGGATATGTGCATGCGGAAGCCTTTTCTTTTGAAACTCTACAGTGCAAATGTCTAAAAATTGAAAAAGACAAATGAGTAAAGCATTACAACATAAGATTTTAATAAAGCGTTGCATAAAAACAGACTTACATCCCAAAATTTGTCAAAGATTTTTCCATCTTTTAGGTTATCAATCAAACCATCAAGTTTGATCTTGAAAACTCGACACAATATATTAGGACGGTCTTCTGCCTTCAATCCAATGGGAGTCACTTCTTTTTTTATCTCATCCCATTCAGGGTTACAGGTCATGGTGATAAAATAGCTAGGATATCCTGCATATCTGCAAATTGCAAATATATCTTTACAATTATTCATCATATACCTAGGTCCACTAGTAAAAGTACTGAAAAGAATGATTCTTTTGCCAAGTCTTGCAGCATCTACATCCCCGTTTATAAGACTTTCACGCAAACATTTGTATTTATCAACCCTCAACTGTGGTTGTTTACACCTAAAGAATTTTAACCTCTCTTATTTTACCATTGTGTAGGCATCTACCAAAAACTATTGGAATAATCTCTTTGATCTTAGAATTAACGGAGATTCACTTGTCCTTTTCTATAGTCGAAAAGCAAAGAATTGTCGCAAAGTGATTGTTTTATTTTTCTTTGTAGGCCTAGCGGAGATAGAATCTGATGTTGCAATATCCAAACGAAATCCATCCTCTCCATACGGAAACAACAATGGATATTGCAAGGCTAAATAAGATGGATGAAAAATATCAATCTGCTAGAGCTTTCTAGATTGACTCTCTATAATAATATCTCTATCTTTTCTAAGTTGTTTGACATTGCCAACAATCAATACAGCCACCTCAAATGCAGATGGCAAGTTGTATGTCCTGCCATATGTAGTCCTTTTACTAATCAACTTAAACTTTATGTTTGTGCAATTTTTCTGTTAGTACCTATCTCTTGCATAGCGAAAACTCTTTGCCAAACTATTATATTTGTCTAGCATGTTTCTTAATATTGCCACAATTTTCCTATCCCGCTAATTTATAGCTTCATTGGAACTGCAAAAAAAATAAAATAAAATTTATGTTATTTTCTTTCACAGATAAGAAATAACTAAAAAGTTTGACTCGTTGCATGAAAATTACCGAAGTGTGCCTATTCGATTATCAATCTCATTTTCTGTGTCATAGATATATAGCTGGGCAAATGTTGGTCGCAAACTATCAGGAGGAAGTAAGCTACCAATGCTATGGTAGTTTTGACCCCCAAGCTTAAATATTGGAGGAGCAGTCCCATTGTTCACCCCACGGTCAATTTTTTCGATTATTGATGTAAAACAAAACATTGATTTGAATATCCTTATATTTTTTAGGAAATGAATAATTCTTTGATCTCCTCCAGTATGAAGCTGAATGATCTTATCAGGAGGCACAGAAAATAGAGGAAGCTCGATCTTTCCTTCCATACAACATAATGAAAAGTTTGGTTGGGGCGACTGTTTGGATTTAGCAATTCTTTCTCCAGACCACATCCATACTTTACAGTATTGACATTGATAAATAGGATTTTCTATATCCCAGACATCTGTCGAATGAACTCTCTTTAGATACTCAGTTGTCATACCAATGCAATTTATTCCATGATGTACACAAAGATGCAAATAAACAGACAGATAAAATTTTTACATACCGTCTAAGGTTTCTGAGGCTAGTATAAAATTATCTTCTATATCCACATCCAACATTGAATCATCATAACCATTCAAAACTACAATAAATAAAAATTATAAAAAATGCAAACATATATGTTAATGTATTACTAATAATTCATATCTCTTACAAACTACAAACTTAAATTCTTGATATAAGAGAAATTACCTTCATCATCAACAAAAGGGTCAACATTTTGGCCACTTTGTGTGTCACCGCTTGGTGGGTGTGTCTTAACAGTCGATAAATTTACATCTTCGTAAAGTTGTGCTAAATTAATAGCCACCAAAGCAACAACAGAGGAAGATTGTCTTTTTGTACCCCAATTATAGTAGAACTTATTTACAAAAAGTTCAATTCTATTTAATTAAACATTAGACACTATAGAAAAGAAAAGAATAGAATAATGATGATAATCTTTTCTAAATTACCTTTCTGTTAGGCACGATCTGTGGGAACCGCAGTGTGATGGAAGCTAATTTTGCGAAACGACTTCCATTAGATTATTGGCGGGTCCTTGTGCACCGGAGTATGTTAGAATTGTAATAAATCTATGTTATATAAATGATTTTTGATGAAGTATACTTTTTGTTAAATATTGGTGTATGAATCATTTCACAATCATTAATTATACATATAACACGGACAGTAGAGTTCTTGTCAATGAGGGATCCGTCTGTAGAGTTAAAGATTTAGATCTTATCTCTAATGTAGAAGATCTTACATAATTAGGAGGAGTATTTTCCTGTCGAATTCCATGCGAGACACAGTATACACCATACATAGATAATTGCTTCCCTATGAATGAGTAATGAGAAATATATAGAAAATTTCGTCATTAAACTGATATAAATTAAATTTAGATAAATATGAGTCAATTACAGTGAGAAAAATGCCACATTTATCTTCACTGGATTGTAAACTGAGAATATTAGATGAGGTACCAGTTTCTTGACACACTGCTCTTTGACTTGTAGTAATATAATGCACATTTTTATGCACGTCAAAATTTGTATGATTGTTGTTCTTCGACACTATTAAGTAGAGAAAAATAAATGAAACACAAATAATAATTATTCAATTAACTAATCTTGTATTTGATTTTACACAATTTTAGTAGTATACTTTCGTAGTTAAAATTTTTTTTGTATTGGTTTAGTTTTATTGAATTATTTTTTAAATTATTAAGCTAAATCAATGAGTATCTATATCATATTATTTAAAATATACCTAGTCATGACTTAAAAATAAATACAATTCAATTTAAATAATAAATAAAACTCTAATTTTAAATATAATTTTAAAATTTCAATTTATTTAAATCGAGTTAAATATATCTACACAAAAGCATCAAATTTTATATTTTCCAATTAATATAGAGTTTTATGTATTAATTTAGATTAAAACTTATATTATTTTAAATTATGACAGAGTATATCTTAAATAATATTCAATAATTAATTAACTTAAATAGTACATGAAGATTTGAAGATTGCATAATTTTTATGTAATTTATAGCTTATTAAATATGAATTTTAAAAAAAATAAAGATGAATAGTTATTTACAGTTTTTCAATCACTAAATTAAAATATCTAAAAAATTATGTATAGTACAAACTACTTCACTAATATTTTTAACAATGATGATAGTTTAAACTGTATTTCTCATAAAAAATAGAAATTAAAAAAGTTTCACAAGAACACTTACAAGAAACACACAAAAAAAACAGACTCATTATCATCAAGTTTTTTTTGTTTTCTTGCCAAAATTATCCTTCATCTTAACCTTGCAACCTTGGATTCTGTGACTGGAGTGGGATATATTATCGTTGTTAAGTCACTTATCTACAATGTATTTCTCTCGCAACAATGAGCTACGAATACAAATTTTCAAATTTTAATAAAAAACTTAATTTTTAAATATGTAAAAATATATTAACAGTGACTTTTAATTCACAAATTAATAATCTAATTAAAAGGGGATATATATATATAAGCTCAGCTAAACCAATTTAAATATAGCTATCTTAAGTAAATTAATTTTTATATTATATATTATTAAATAATTAATTAAAAATATATACTCATGCACAAAAATTTTTTAATTTGAATTTAAAAGTGATTAATAAATCATATTTTTTAATCAACGTATAACAAAAAAATTAGTTAGAGACAAAATATTCAACATAGAATAATTTTAGTCATTTAAAATTTAAATCTTAAAAATTAGATTACATATTAAAAATTAAATACAACTTTGTGGTATGCTTTAATAATAATAATAATAATAATAATAATATACTTTTAAAAGGTAATACTGCATATTCTCTCCGTGACATGTAATTTTTAAATTTATTTTATAAATAATAAAATAATTTTTTTGGATAATTAGATTAAGTGAATAATAAAAATTAGTATCTAAATTAACAAACTTTAACCTATTTGATAAAATAAAATGAAACTTACATAAAACATATGAAACTTACATAAAACATAGTGTATTGTGTAGTAACAATATTTTTAGAGAGTGTATAATAGTCTTATTTTTTTCAAATATTTAACAATTATACAAAGATTATTTATTTTCAATTACTAAGCTAATAAGTTTATAACATGTGAACCGTAAAAAAGTAAGATTGCAAAGAAGTTGAACAAAATAAAATGAAAACACTAATCAATAGAAGACTAATCAACACTTAAAAAAATTATTTGAAATAAAAAAAACTTACATAAAGATTTGGTGCAATGTGCAATAGTAACACCTTCAAAAAATATCTAATAATCAAATACTGAATATGATAATTATATATAATTGTAGAGCTCTTATATAGAGTTACTGTATTTTGGGTTGGGCTAAAATTTTAATGTGTATATGTTATAATTTGTTGGAAAGAATCAAAGAAATTATTTTATTTGAAATCAAAAGTTTCCTTTTTTTAGCGAAATAAAAAATTTTCATTTACGGAGTCATAAATATAATGTAACCTACTTTAATGAGTTACAGCAACATACAACACCAACACCCTAACAATCACTCACATTCAGTAACTACTCTCATTTATTAATATTTTTTATTTGATAATTTAACGTTCAATGATTATTAATAATAAATTAAAAGTACTTTTTATAGATTGTTATTATTTTATTTCGAAAAAATTCATATACTAATTTTCATTTGCGAATTTTGAGTTTCAAGTCGAAGAATTTAGAATATGAATAATATATATCGATCTCATGTCATGATTGCTTAAAACTTGTGCCATCTTCTTCGTGAATTACTCCTATTTCAACAAATTTGTGGTTATCTCATTCTTTTATTGTTGTTTTCTAAACCGAGCATCATACGCAACAAATTTAAGATAGTTTTAACTCATTCATATGCCTTTTTTTATCTAACATCAATAAAATTATATTATCACGGTTTTAAAAAAAATTAAAATCTAAAATAATGGTTAAAAATAAATAAAAAACCTAGAAATAGCAGACACAATTACTGACTCATATTCCATTAGTAAAAAATTTCTATTCTAAAGAATTCCATTAAGTAATCGAAATATATACAATGTACAATGAAAAACTATCAATTAAAATAATAATAATTTAATAGTGTATAAGCAAATAATTGTTAATTTAAAAAAAAATTAAACAATCCACCGCATTGAACATAAAAATAAACAAAATATAAAAGTAAAATGCATCTCTCCTTTGTAACATATAGAGATGTGAATCACAATATTCACAATATTTTGCCGTTAGAAACTAAATCTATTCTAATAAAAATATGACAATAAAATGACACGATTAAATTATAACCCCGGTAATTAATTAATTTATTACATATGATTATTAAATGAAAATATAAATGATAATAGTTTAACAGCACATCACAATCCCAAACAGCACGACCCACAAAAAATACTATATACACTTTGATATACCTATCCATCTCTAAATGACAATGAAACCGTTTTATTTGGTTAATTATGTTTAACTCTTGCTATATGTTATGCTTTGAAAGAGATGGTTAGTTTTATTTAAAATCAATTATCTTTAACTTATTAAGCTAATTGAATCACGAATGATAAAACTCAAAAATAAATTTTATCAAAAAATAATACAAATGATTAGTTTATACCATTATTTTCTTAGACAAAGAGTTTGTGTATCGTGAGTCATACTTTGGCACATAAAACCCGTAGTCTTTAATGCAATTGGGACATAAATATCTTTTCTCAAGTTTTCTTAAGCCACGACGACACTTCTTACATCCTTTGTACCACCAACAAAACTCAGTCTTAACTTCTTTAATCGTCCCGACAGTAACAAATACAACATCCTAAAATCGATGGATATTAAGGTATAACATAACAATTGAGATTATGATCCAAAAAACATTAGAATTAATAATTGAAAAAAAGAAAGACTAATAAAAAAAGAATTTTATATGATTATGCTCCTTTATCTCGGCAATTTTTTTGTAGACTAACAGACGCAAAAAATCTTCCTCAACTGAAACAGGTTGATCACAGACCAGCGGCATTATGCCTTCTCCGTCAATAGGATCCAATTTGTTCACCCTTACATCTTTAAATCAGAATTTATGAAATTTGCTAATAGTTAAATATCAAAAACTTTGTATAAATATTCTGCTGGCCATACTATTGATCTATACATTATACATTGTAAAGAAATTCCTGGTAGTTGGAAACTCAACATTGATAAACAGTTTCGAATTGTAGTTTGTGTTGAAAACACCCATGACCCCTACAAAAAGACATAACAAATTAAAGAAAATACCAGAAGCATATGATGATATAAAATATGCATTCAAATACCAATAAAATAAACAAACCACTATAAAATTTTATCTTACCCATTTGGAGAATAACCACATAGGTAAGACACGGGTGTTCCTCTAGATATTTGAGCAAATCAAAAGTAAAAGACTACCACAACGTTACCCTTAATTTCTGTTCACCCCTATAAAAAATAGCAATACTTGTAGAGTAAAAAGAGGCACAAAATTCCAAAATAAGATTTTAAAACAAAAGCCACTATCAAAAAGATATTAAGCATTACTCAAGATCATCAAGTTTTATGGTGATATAACTTGAGAACTCGACCAAGTTACCTTTAGAGGCAGCTGACCTATCACATCTACAAAATAAAGACACCAATCTTTCCATTAACAAAACTCTATCTGCTCAAATTTTTTTCCAAAAATGATATTTTTTTTCCAAAGTTTCATCCATGTTGAAATCAGATTTTTTTAATTTTCTTAAAAATAAAAACATAAAAGACTGTTAATAAATAGTTAGGGCCTAAAAATCGAAGTTCGTGAAGAAACAAAAAAAAATAGGTTAGTACTTGTTACCAACGATACCTTTAAGGGTACTAATTCTTTAGTTCTTATATCTATAAAATCTGTCTTTAAATGTGTTAAAATAAAACGCATAATAATAGAAAACAAAGCCAATACAAATTGAAGAAAAATTTTACTAAATAATACAATTTTTTCAGTACTATACCTATAACAAAAAATGACGCATCAGCCAATTCAAATGACATACATTAAATATAGACATATTATGTAATACAATCAGATTGATAAATTATTTTGCTTAAAAAATTATATTTCCTTAATGAATTTTTTTAATACATAATTTAAATAAAAATAAGACATATTAATTTTAAAGTATTATTTAATTGTTATAGGACATTATAATGATAATTGATGAGAAGATTTTTGACGGTTTAGAATTCACAAATAAAATCTCGTTGCAATATAGTTTCTAAACCAACAAATAATTCTTTCATACAAAAGATTGTTTGTCACTAGTACAAACCCCTAAAATTATAAACCGAAGTATTCAAACCTCAGGTCGTTCTCCCTAGAAATTGCAATAAAGTGTTATTGTTATTGGTTATGAGTTATGTTTGGGGTTTTGATAAAAGACATGAAAGATAAATGGCAAGGAAGTAAACTAATAGCTAAAAAGATCTTGGCAAGGATTGGTGGTCAAGGATCTCTATCCTAATCACTAATCACAACTTGAGAATTGGCAAGGATCAATCACATTAAGTCATCCTCTAATTAGTAGTAAAGGAAAGTCAAATGAGCTATATCAATCCTGATGAGTTTGGAAAACTCTAATTTAAATTGATGATGATCAAACATTATTAAAATAATTAAATTACAAAATTATTGATTTGATCTCTAATTCATATTTGCTAATTAATAATTTTGTTACTTGCAGATTTTATTATTGGGCCGAAAGAAAGAAAAATTAGAAAGCCCAATTGTGCTAACAAATACATTCAGCTTGTACAACAATGTTATATTAAGAGGCTGAATTATGGTTATGGTTATTGGGCCAGGAAAATATACTTGAAGCCCAACAAGGAGGCTGGTCCGAAACTAAAGGAGTTGGGGCACAATCCATTTCTTTAACTTGATAAAACCCATTCTTTTACATATGCTGCAAGCTTCCAATAGAATCCATTTCTAGTGAAATTCAAATTTCATTAAAGTGAAGTTAATACATGCATTAGAAATATGAGAGATAGTTGGTCTTTGATTTGATGGACATCATTAAGCTACATGTTGCTCAGCAAAGGGAGTGGAAAATCAATTCATCTTTATTCTCTTTCTTTGCTTCATTAATTATTATTCACAATTTCTCTTTCCTCTCGCTCATATCTTTCTTCTCTATTCGGTCATTACTGATGAGCGGATAATTTGTACGCTTTTTGACATTGTTTTTAGTATGTTTTTAGTATGATCTAGTTAGTTTTTAGTATATTTTTATTAGTTTTTAGTTAAAATTCACTTTTCTAGACTTTACTATGAGTTTGTGTATTTTTCTGTGATTTCAGGTATTTTCTGGCTGAAATTGAGGGACCTGAGCAAAAATCTGATTCAGAGACTAAAAAGGACTGCAGATGCTGTTGGATTCTGACCTCCCTGCACTCGAAGTGGATTTTATAGAGCTACAGAAACCCAATTGGTGCGCTCTTAACGGCGTTGGAAAGTAGACATCCTGGACTTTCCAGCAATATATGATAGTCCATACTTTGCCCAAGATTGGATGGCCCAAACCGGCGTTCAAAGTCACCATCAGAATTCCCAGCGTTAAACGCCGGAACTGGCACAAGGATGGGAGTTAAACGCCCAAATTGGCACCAAAGCTGGCGTTTAACTCCAAGAGAAGTCTCTACACAAAAATGCATCAATGCTCAGCCCAAGCACACACCAAGTGGGCCCGGAAGTGGATTTTTATGTCATTTACTCAATCTCTGTACACCCTAGGCTACTAGTTTTCTATAAGTAGGACATTATACTATTGTATTTTCATCTTGGTTCTTCTGGTTCCCTCTTTGGGGCCGAAACCAATGATCACACTATCACTTATATATTTTCAATGGTGGAGTTTCTACACACCATAGATTAAG
>NC_029781.3:18193607-18194110 GCF_000817695.3 Arachis duranensis | reverse complement strand
TCAGAATTCTTAAGAATGAATTCTAGAGTTTCATGATGATCTGTTGAAGTTTGGCTGGCTGTGAAGCCATGTCTAATTTTATTGGACCGAGGTTTCAACTTATCATCACAAGAGCTTGTTGATCTCTATCAATCTTGCTGTTGGAGCAATGATCTGCTAAGGCTTGGCTGGCCATTGGCCATGTCTAGTGTTTTGGACCAGAGCTTTCCTTGAAAGCTTGGCTGGCTGTGAAGCCATGTCTAATTCCTGGACCGGAGTCTTAGACTAGCATTGCATGATTCCTGGAATTCTCATTAAGAATTTTGGTATCTTTATTTTCTTTTCCACTTAATTTTCGAAAAAGCATAAAAAATTTTACAAAATTATAAAAACCAAAAATATTTTATGCTTCTGTTTGAGTCTAGCGTCTCATGTTAAGTTTGGTGTCAATTGCATGTTTCTGTTCTTCTTGCATTCATGCATGTGTCTTCATTAATCTTCAAGTTGTTCTTGATGATTTCATT
>NC_029781.3:18192196-18193410 GCF_000817695.3 Arachis duranensis | reverse complement strand
TCATTATTAAAAATCCAAAAATATTTTTAATTTGTGTCTTTTCAAGTCAATAATACAGAGAATTGAAGATTCAGAACATACCGCAGAGGAATTGCACAGAAAAAGCTGGGCGTTCAAAACGCCCAGTGAGGAAGGCAAACTGGCGTTTAAACGCCAGCCAGGGTGCCTGGTTGGGCGTTTAACGCCCAAAAGGGTAGTAGTTTGGGCGTTAAACGCCAGAATGTGCACCGGCGTTTAACGCCAGGATGGCACAAGAAGGAAGATTTTGTTTTCAATTCAAATTTTTTTTCAGGTTTTCAAAATTTTTCAAAATCAAATCTTTTTCAAATCATATCTTTTCAATCAAATCTTTTTCAAAATCAATTTCTTTCCATTTTCAAAGATACTTGCTATCAATTAATGATTTGATTCAACATTTCAAGTATGTTGCCTTTTCTGTTGAGAAAGGTTTAATGTTTGAATCATATCTTTTCTTGTTAGCCAAGTTTTTTTTAAATCAAATCTTTTTAAAATGTTTTTCAAATCATATCTTCTCAATTACATCTTTTTAAAACCAATCATATCTTCTTAACCACATCTTTTTCAAAATAGTTTTCAATCAAATCTTTTTTATTTCTAATTTCAAAATCTTTTTCAAAAATCACTTGATTTCTTTCCCACTTTTTGTTTTCGAAAATCAATTAAAGTTTTTCAAAATGTTTTTAAATTATTTTCGAAAATTTCTTCCCCTCTTCTCACATCCTTCTATTTATGGACTAACACTATTCCTTAATGCACAATTCGAACTCCATCTTTCTTGATAAGTTCGAATTTTCTACCTCTCCCTTCCATTTTTCTTTTCCTCTGACACCTCAAGGAATCTCTATACTGTGACGTAGAGGATTCCATATTTTCTTGTTTTCTTCTCTTTCATATGAGCAGGAGCAAAGACAAAAGCATTATTGTTGAGGCTGATCCTGAACCTGAAAGGACCTTGAAGCGAAAGCTAAGAAAAGCTAAGGCACAATTCTCTGTAGAGGACCTAACAGAAATCTTCAAAGAAGAAGAACCCATGGCAGCCGAAAATAACAACAATGCCAACAATGCAAGGAAGGTGCCGGGTGACTTTACTGCACCTACTCCCGACTTCTATGGGAGAAGCATCTCTATCCCTGCCATTGGAGCAAACAACTTTGAGCTTAAGCCTCAATTAGTTTCTCTAATGCAACAGAATT
>NC_029781.3:18191071-18191711 GCF_000817695.3 Arachis duranensis | reverse complement strand
TAGAACACCTCTGACTTAGCAACCATGGTCTCTGATCTAATCAAAACCACTCAAAGTTTCATGACTGAAACAAGGTCATCCATTAGAAACTTGGAGGGACAAGTCAGACAGCTGAGCAAGAAAATTACTGAACTCCCTCCTAGTACTCTTCCAAGCAATATAGAAGAAAATCCAAAAGGAGAGTGCAAGGCCATCAACATGGCCGAACTTGGAGAGGAGAAAGAGGCAGTGAGCGCCACTGAGGAAGGCCTCAATGGACTTCCACTGGCCTCCAATGAGTTCCCCAATGAGGAACCATGGGAATTTGAGGCTCAAAATGAGACCATAGAGATTCCATTGGACTCACTTCTGCCATTCATGAGCTCTGATGAGTATTCTTCCTCTGAAGAGGATGAGTATGTCACTAAAGAGCAAGTTGCTAAATACATTGGAGCAATCATGAAGCTAAATGACAAGTTACTTGGTAATGAGACTTGGAAGGATGAACCTCCTTTGTTCACCAAAGAACTGGATGACTTGTCTAGGCAGATGGTGCACGAAATTGTGATCAATACTTTTCACAACACAAATAATCCCCGGTGATGAATCCAAAAACTTGGTGTTCAATACCATGGCATAAACACAACTTCGCACAACTAAC
>NC_029781.3:18189935-18190155 GCF_000817695.3 Arachis duranensis | reverse complement strand
AAGATGGAGAGATTCATCTCAAGGGTGCATCAAGACCACTTCTATGAAGTTGTGGCCTTGAAGAAGGTGATCCCCGAGGTCCCCTTTAAACTCAAAAAGAGTGAATATCCAGAGATCCGACATGAGATCCGAAGAAGATGTTGGAAAGTTCTTACCAACCCCATTCAACAAGTCGGAATCTTAATGGTTCAAGAGTTCTATGCCAATGCATGGATCACCA
>NC_029781.3:18189117-18189724 GCF_000817695.3 Arachis duranensis | reverse complement strand
TGCATTTGTGAAGAGGGCGCCCAATGGAAGAGAGATTCAAGAGGAAAGCCGGTTCAATTGAGAAGGCATGACCTCAAACCCGTGGCTAGAGGATGGTTGGAGTTTATCCAACGCTCAATCATTCCAACTAGCAACCGGTCCGAAGTTACTATAGGCTGGGCTATCATGATTCATAGCATCATGATTGGAGAAGAAATAGAAATTCATGAGGTTATATCCCAAGAACTCTATAAGGTGGCGGACAAGTCCTCTACCTTGGCAAGGTTAGCTTTCCCTCATCTCATTTGTCACCTCTGTTATTCAGTTGGAGTTGACATAGAGGGAGACATCCCCATTGATGAGGACAAGCCCATCACTAAGAAAAGGATGGAGCAAACAAGAGACCCCTCTCATCATCAAATCCTTGAGATGCCTCAAGGGATGCACTTTCCTCCACAAAACTATTGGGAGCAACTAAACACCTCCCTAGGAGAATTGAGTTCCAACATGGGACAACTAAGGGTGGAGCACCAAGAACATTCCATCCTCCTCCATGAAATAAGAGAAGATCAAAGAATCATGAGAGAGGAGCAACAAAGACAAGGAAGAGACATTGAGGAGCTCAAGC
>NC_029781.3:18171738-18187034 GCF_000817695.3 Arachis duranensis | reverse complement strand
CGTTGAACATTTCCACTGAGAGGATGGGAGGTAGCCACTGACAACGGTGAAACCCTTGCATACAGCTTTGCATGGAAAGGAGTAAGAAGGATTGGATGAAGACAGTAGGAAAGCAGAGAGATGGAAGGGACCAAGCATCTTCATACGCTTATCTGAAATTCCCACCAATGAAATACATAAGTATCTCTATCTTTATCTTTATGTTTTATTCATCATTCATAACCATTTGAGTTTGCCTGACTAAGATTTACAAAGTGACCATAGCTTGCTTCATACCAACAATCTCTGTGGGATCGACCCTTACTCGCGTAAGGTTTATTACTTGGACGACCCAGTACACTTGCTGGTTAGTTGTGCGAAGTTGTAGTGATCACAATTTCGTCCACCAATTACCCAGCAAACCATGGAAGCCATGACTAGACACCGAAGAGAGGAAGAAGCACGCTTAAAGACCATCACAATGATGGCAAGAAAAAACAAACAAAAAGTATGCTGTGGCTAAGATTCTCATTCACTTATGGTATGATTTTGTGATGAGATCTTGGCTTTTTCATACCAAAATTGGTTGAAGAAGATTTCGGCCAGCAAAAAAAAAAAGATCTTTGGAGGGATGGCTTGACTCTGATCTTGCTCAACCACTACAGGAGGTAGCTACAGTGGCTACGTGATGGAAGAGGCAGTGATAGAAGCAGATGAAGCTATCATCATCATGAAGAATCAAGGGCCAGGAGTTCATCTTGGAGAGCAAAAAAAGATGAAGGGCTCGGATTGATGAAGATTGGTGACCATGAAAAGACTAGAGGTAATTGCATGTTGGGTTTTGCATGGGTTATCTCTTCTCTCTCTGGCCGAACCGGTTCTGTCTTAAAGAAGAAGAAGTTTAGCTTGGTTTGTTTGGTTTCAACCTTGAAGGCTTCTCCCTATAAGTAAGGGTGAACAGTCAGGGTTTGATTCAAGGAGAAAGTGTAAGAGTGCAAGGCACAGAGTTCTCAGAGCTACCTGAGTTAACAGATTTTCTTCTCCTTCAATGTATTCTGTTTTGTATTTTTCATTTAATTTTGTCTGTCTTGAGTCTCATGAAAAAAAGACAAACAGTGATGTTTGTATGAAAAAGCCATAGAGCAGAAAAAGGTAGAGAGTGCAAAATTAAAAGAAAAAGTCATAGATGTCCTTAGAGTTCCTTTGTACATCTGTGTTGTGTTTCATGGTTCTGTGGGAATTCCCTTGTAAGTTGGGTTAGCACTTTACAGTTAAAAGCTTGGCAGTGACCAAGTCAAGTTCAGGATTGGGTTTAGAATTCTGGGCTTGTCCCAGATAGAAAAGGTAGTTCCTAGGGAGAATTGGTGTATGTAATCAAAAATGATTATAGTGAAATTCCATCATTGTTGTGGTGGAGACTAGATGTAGGTTGTACTGCACTTAGCAGCTGAACCAGGATATATCTGGGTGTTATTTTCCTATTCTTCTACTCCATTTTCTGTTTCTGTTGCACAGGAGATAAAACCGAAAAATATCTTGTGCTAAGTGATGAGACAAAAAGAAAAGTCTCGTAGATAGGGACGAGACAAAAATCTCCCAAAGTTGTTTCAAGGACAAGCAAGTGTTCTGAAGTGAAAAGGGGCTAAGATTCAACCCCCCTTCTCTTAGCCACTGAAACCATCAATTGGTATTAGAGCTTGGTCTCAAAGAGATCAAGCTTTGCAGCTTGGAGAAAAGATCTAGATGGCAGAAAGCAGTGGCTCAAATCTGGTGTCCTATAACCTTACAGAAGGATAGTCAAGTAATAGACCTCATCTTTTCAATGGGAAAAACTATACCTATTAGAAGGAGAGACTGAAGATCTTTGTACAAGCAAGGGATTACAGACTGTGGAAGATTATCCTAGAAGGTCCTCAATTCCCAACCACCACAAGTGCTGAAGGAGTAGCCTCTCTTAAACCCGGAGTAAGCTGGACCGAAGAAGACAGAAAGAAGGTGGAACTTAATGCCAAGGCTGTCAACTTACTTAACTGTGCTATTAGCTTCGAGAAATACCAACGGGTATCACGATGCACAACAGCAAAGAAAATCTGGGACAAACTTCAAATCACCCATGAAAGAACCACAATAGTGAAGAAAACCTGGATAGACATGTAGAACAGAGAGTATAAAATGTTTGCAATGAAAGAAGGAGAATCTATTGATGAACTGTTCGAACGGTTCAACATCATCATTGTTGGCTTGGATGCTATGGGAATAACACATTCTAATTTTGTGCTTATGAGGAGAGGTCTAAGATGCCTTACAAAAGAATGGGAAACAAAAGCTTTAATCATTTCTGAGAGAAGTAGTTTAGATTCTATGACATATGATGATTTAAGAGGAAACTTACTTGCTTTTGAAAATACTTATTTGAAAAAAGATTCAAAAAAGAAAGGATCTCAGCAAGGTTACATGCTACAACTATAAAGAAACTGGGCATTTCAAGTCAGATTGCCCTACGTTGAAGAAAGAAGAGAAACCAAAAGGAAGAAAGAAAAAGGGGCTGATGGCATCATGGGAGGACTTGGAAAATGACTCAGACAGTGATGAAGAATTTGAGACCAAGTCACAACCATGTCTTATGGCAGATAACATTGAACAAGTAGTCTTTCATAATCCAAACACTGAAGATCTTCATCTTATGATAGACCACCTTTCTAAAAAAATAGGATATTTTTTGCTTGATAACCAAGATCTTGAACAACAAATCACCATCCTTAAAGCTGAAAATGATTTTCTCAAGGAAAAGCTAAGGGAGGCCGAAACTACTACTGAACTTGTTGAAGAAAATAAGCAGTTAAAAGCTCAACTTAAAAGCTGTGAAAGTAACCATTCTATTGTTGCATATGTAAATTGTTTTAAAGAGAATGAAGAGTTGCTGAAAAAGATCAAAAACCTTGAAAATGACCTAGCCAAGTTCACTCAAAGTTCTGAAAATTTAAATCAAATTTTGACTAGTCAAAAACCACTTTTCGATAAAGCTGGCTTGGGGTTTCAAAAGACTTTCAAATCTGTTGAAAAACCTTGTTTTGGAAATATTGCTTCATCTTCTAATGATACAAGGTTTCAAAACCCAACCTACTTTAACAAAACAGCAACTCCAAGGTTTTGTCGACTATGCTACCGAAATAGTCACTTTCCCATTCAATATTTTATTAGTGAAAGGATGATTGGTGATAAAGTTTACAAAGTTGTTTTTTTATTATAATGGATTAGGACATAAGAGATGGTTTAACGTGAAAGGATGCAAGAAGATTTGGATACCTAAGGTCACTTGAGCTTGTTTTGTAGGTGTACCTAGCATCCAAACGGAAGGAAAATATGTGGTACATGGACAGCGGATGCTCTAGGCACATGACCAGAAAGACAACCTTCTTCATAAAGCTTGATGAGTATGATGGAGGACTTGTCACTTTCGGTGATGATGGAAAAGGAAAGATAGTGGTCATTGGAAAAGTCGGTAAAAGCTTGTCATCTTGTATAAATGATGTTCTTCTTGTAAATGGTTTGAAACATAATTTACTTAGTGTAATCCAATTGTGTGATCTAGGCTTTGAAGTTATTTTTAGAAAGTTTGTGTGTTTAGTTGTTTGTAAAAAAACTGGAGATATTTTATTTGAGGCTAAAAAATGCAATAATGTGTATAGATTGACTCTTGAGGACTTGAAAGAACAAAATGTAACATGTTTTACTTCTCTTGAATCTAAAAAATGGATATGGCATAGAAAGTTGGGTCATGCTAGCATGTACCAAATTTCTAAGCTAGTCAAGAAAAATTTGGTGAGAGGAATTCCAAATATCAAATTTGATAAGGATCTTACTTGTGATGCTTGTCAATTAGGAAAACAAGTAAAATCTTCTTTTAAACCAAAAGATGGAATTTCAACCAAAAGGCCATTAGAGATGTTACACATTGATCTTTTTAGTCCAACAAGCCTCAAAGTTTAGGAGGTAAATACTATGGTCTAATGGTGGTGGATGATTACTCTAGATTTGTTTGGGTACTTTTTCTCACTCATAAAAATGATGCTTTTCATGCTTTCTCAACCCTTTGCAAGAAAATTCAAAATGAAAAAGATTTAAAAGTGGCCCATTTGAGAAGTGATCACGGAAAGGAATTTGAAAACCAAGACTTTGAAAAATTCTGTGATGACTTTGGAATTGCTCATAATTTTTCATGCCCTATAACACCTCAACAAAATGGGGTTGTTGAAAGAAGGAATAGAAGCCTTCAAGAGATTACTAGGGCTATGTTATGTGAAAATAAGGTTCCAAAATTCCTATGGGCTGAAGCTATAAATACAGCATGCTACATTTTAAATAGGACCATTATTAGAAAAGGGTTAAAGAAAACTCCTTATGAGCTATGGAAAGGAACTCCTCCAAATCTTAAGTATTTTCATGTTTTTGGATGCAAATATTTTGTGCTAAACAACAAAGAAAATATTGGTAAATTTGATCCAAAATCATATGAGGAAATGTTTGTTGGATATTCCACTACTAGCAAGGCATATAAGATTTATCTCAAAGAACATAAGACCATAGAGGAATCCATACATGTGACCTTTTGTGATTCTAATTCAATCTCCAGTACTGTGATAGATGATGACACATATTGTGAAGAAGTTGTCAAGGAAACCAATGAAAATCCCAAGTCTGCTCAAAATGAAAAATCTGCCAGCCCAGTTTTGTCTCGTCAGATTGAAGGAGATATTTCCATTTTATCTCCTGAGCCAGCATGAGAAACTGAAATAGTGAGACCCACAGAAGCTCATCAAAGTTCAACACCACTCTGGAAGCCTAGAGAATGGAAGTCCATGAGGGGTTATCCTCATGACTTTATCATTGGTGATCCCTCTCAAGGTGTAACAACAAGATCCTCAACCAAAAGGCAATCCGAACCAAGCAATCTTGCACTCTTATCACAAATAGAGCCCAACAATGTGAAACAAGCTCTTGAGGATCCATCATGGGTCAAAGCCATGCAAGAAGAGCTTGCTCAATTCGACAAGAATGAGGTTTGGACACTAGTACCTCATCCAGATGGTAAGAAGATAACGGGTACTAAGTAATTTTTTAAAAATAAACTTGGTGAGGATGGACAGGTTGTTCGTAACAAGGCTAGATTAGTGGCCCAAGGTTACGATCAAGAAGAGGGTACAGATTTTGATGAGTCTTTTGCTCCGGTAGCTAGAATGGAAGCAATTAGGTTGCTTCTTACCTATGCTGCCCATAAGGGTTTTAAAATATTTCAAATGGATATAAAATGTGCTTTCCTTAATGGCTTTATTGATAGAGAAGTGTTTGTGGCACAACCCCCCGGTTTTGAAGATAAAGAATTTCCAAACCATATTTTTAAACTCTCTAAGGCTCTTTATGGTCTTAGACAAGCTCCAAGAGCTTGGTATGAAAGGCTTAGTGCCTTCTTGTTAGAAAATTAATTTCAAAGGGGTACCACGGATACTACTTTATTTATTAAAGCATCTAATGATTATATTTTCCTAGTTCAAGTTTATGTGGATGATATTTTGTTTGGATCGGCCAATGAGTCCTTGTGTGAAGAGTTTGGAAAATTCATGACTAGTGAGTTTAAAATGAGTTAATGGGAGAGCTAATTTTCTTTCTTGGCCTCCAAATTAAACAAACTCCTAGTGGTATATTTATTCACCAAGGAAAGTATGCACTAGAACTAATAAAGAAATTTGGGCTAGAAAATTCTAAACCAATGGGAACACCAATGCATCCTAACAGTAAACTTGAAAAGGATGATAATGGAAAAGATGTGGATGAAACAAGGTATAGAGGAATGATTAGTTTACTCATGTATCTTACCTCCTCTAGACCGGATATTGTTCAAAGTGTGGGTGTACGCTCAAGGTTTCAATCTCACCCAAAAGAATTCCATCTTTCAGCTGTTAAGCGCATCATTAGATACATTAAGGGAACTAGTGATTATGGCTTGTGGTATCCTAAAACTGATGACTTTTGTGCAGTAGGATTTTGTGATGCAGATTATGCGGGAGATAGGGTGGATAGAAGGAGCACATCTGGCATGTGTTGCTTTCTTGGGAGATCACTCAACATGTGGTCAAGCAAAAAACAAGCAACTGTGGCCCTATCCACAGCTGAAGTTGAATATATTTCTACATCTGCATGCTGTTCTCAATTAATTTAGTTAAAAACGTAGTTGGAATATTACAAATTAAAGATCAATAGTATATCCTTATTTTGTGATAATATGAGTGCTATAAACATTTCAAAAAATCCTGTTCTGCACTCAAGAACCAAGCACGTTGAAATTAAGTATCATTTCATTAGAGAACATGTGCAAAAGGGTACTATTGATATTCAATGTGTAAAATCTGAAGACCAACTTGCTGACATTTTTACAAGACCCCTCTGTGAAGACAGATTCTGCTCTTTAAGAAAAAGCTTGGGAATGATTGATTTAAGTTTCATTGATAACTTGTGAAAATTTCTAACTCTGCTCAGTTTTGTCTCGTAAGAATGGAGGAGATAAAAAATCAGGTTGTGTTGAGAGTGCTATGATCAAGGGGGAGACAGAACAGAAATAAATCCTTATGGGCCCCACCAATTTCCTTAACCCTAACCTGACCGTTTTGTTAGTTTCTCTATGTAAATCACAATATCTTTTTGTTATCTCATCAAATCTTGTTGGAAGAGGTTATTGTCAAATCAAATCTTTCTCTTTCATCTAATTCCTTGATTATAAGAAACCACTTTTCAGTTTATTTCAAATAAAGGAGAAACTTCCCTGGTTAATAACCGCCCATCAATGATCATTTAACTCCCTCAAATTCTCTCTCCAATCCACATTTAATGCGCCCTTAACCCCCTCTTTTCCTCACTCAATTCAGTTCTCTTCATCTTCTCCCTCTCCACTTCTCCATTTTCATTATCATGAAAAAGAAAACCGCACCAAGGAAGAGTGAACGGCTTCTATTCTCCCAAAAACCTACCACACCTCAAACTTACACTCACATACACATTCATTCAACTTCATCATCCTATCCCTTACCTCCTACCAAGCAACCCGAGTCCATGAGGCACAAAGTGATTGCCCAGAAATCCTCTGGAAAGAGGAAAAGTGGAAAGAACAAGGAACCAAGCATTGAAGAAGAAGAGGAAGAATCACACACCTCACAGATTCTATCACCACCACCATCTCCACCTAAGAAAGCCACACTTGGAAGGAGTACTCAGAAAACCAAAGGATTCGCGCTGCACAACACCAAGGAACCAGCAAACCTGGAGTCCTTGGATTTCAAGAACAAATTCAACAAACCACACTCTCACTATGATCTGGCTAGGTTCAACTCATGTGCTTCTTATGAATTTCACGAGGAGGTTCTGGAAAAACGTCATCTCTGTGCCACCTATCTCATCAATCTCGACTCACTCACCAACAAAGGGATAAATGTTTCTCCTCTTTTTGAACTTCTCCAATGGACTCCATTGCTCCACATCCAGAAACCGGTTTACCCCGGTTTAGTTTATAAGTTCTATGCCAACATGCGACTGATTGATGGCACTATCCATTCATATGTGAAGAGGGTTCACATCACTCTTGATACTGGAATCATTGGGACGACTCTGGGCTACAAAGAGGAAGGGCTGAGAGCATATATAGCCGAAAAGTGGGATTCACAAGTCGGTGTCACCTATAAGGTTGTTCTTCAACATATTTGTGAGAATCTCTCTGGGTTGGATGGCACTATTCCTACCCACAAAGCCCTCAATTCCACCAACTCTCTGCTTCACAGGATTATCACCCACATCTTGACTCCTCAAAGCGGCTCCCATAATAGAGTACCATTCTCTGACTCTCTCATCATATTTGCACTTGTTACATCTACTCCTATATCTTTTGGTTATCTCATGATCAGACACATGTGGGAGTTAGTTAAAAGCACCAAAAAGGCGAATCTGCCCTATGGAATATTTTTAACAAGTATTTTTGAATATTTTAAAATTGATCTTCTGAATGAGGGTGTAGAAAATAAAGTGTCTATGATCAAAGGAGGTGGAGCTGCTAAAGGAACCAAGAGCAAGAAATCTGTGGCTTCAGATAGTGAATATGAAAGTTGGCCTAAGTCTTTTAAAGTAACCGAGTCTATCAAAGAAATTCTCACAGAATTTTCAAATATGTCAGAGCTCATGGTCCAATCCCATAAGGCGGCACGCAAGCTAGCCTATGAGAATGAAAGAGCTTGAATGAGATGCAAGGACAGGGTCATTTTGATGTTGGAAAGTCTAGAGGATGATCTGGGAGCTGCTAGTGAGGAAGGGGCTGAGGATTCTGATCTTCACTTATCTGATGATTAATCTGTTTCTTTTAGTACTTCGATATTGGCATGTTTAGGCTCAATTTGATACTGTATTTGTCTGTTTAGATACTGCTGAATCTAGGACTTTGTGCTACACTCTTGATATTTTGGACATATTTTGGATATTTTGTTTCCCATGACAATTCTTTGCAGGTGCCCCTTGATGCCAAAAGGGGAAGAAATTGGCTGAAAATTGAAATTAACAAAACAGGGGATGAAATTCTTTTGAGAATTCATGATCTTCCTTGTTTCAAGTTTCAATAGTTTGTTGCTACTGGTTGATGTTTGGGATTGATTTATCTTGGTAAAATGTTTGTTGTGTTCATGATGCACTTGATTTATGTGATTTACCTTGATAAATGTTTGCTGTTTTGAATTATTTTTGGCAGTTTCTTTAAAGCATTATTGTGAAAATAAATCTTGAAAGTTGCTATGTCTGAAATGATATTGCCGTGATTAAAATATTTTCCTTACTGGTGCACGAAATTGTGATCATCAATGGCGCCATCAACATGGTACGCTCAATTGCAATCTCAACTCTTTATCACAACTTTGCACAACTAACCAGCAAGTGCACTGGGTCGTCCAAGTAATAAACCTTACGCCAGTAAGGGTCGATCCTACGGAGATTGTTGGTATGAAGTAAGCTATGGTCACCTTGTAAATCTTAGTCAGGCAGATTCAAATGGTTATGGATGATATATGAATAAAACATAAAATAAGGATAGAGATACTTATGTAATTCATTGGTGAGAACTTCAGATAAGCGTATGGAGATGCTTTGTCCCTTCCGTCTCTCTGCTTTCCTACTGTCTTCATCCAATTCTTCGTACTCCTTCCCATGGCAAGCTTTATGTTGGGCATCACTGTTGTCAGTGGCTACAGTCCCGTCCTCTCAGTGAAAATGTTCAACGCGCTCTGTCACAGCACGGCTAATCATCTGTCGGTTCTCAATCAGGTTGGAATAGAATTCAGTGATTCTTTTGCGTCTGTCACTAACGCCCAGCCTTCAGGAGTTTGAAGCTTGTCACAGACATTCAATCCTTGAATCCTACTCAGAATACAATAGACAAGGTTTAGACCTTCCGGATTCTCTTGAATGCCGCCATCAATTCTAGCTTATACCACAAAGATTCTGATTAAGGAATCCAAGAGATAAATATTCAAGCCTTGTTTGCTTGTAGAACGGGATTGGTTGTCAGGCACGCGTTCATAAGTGAGAATGATGATGAGCGTCACATAATCATCACATTCATCATGTTCTTGGGTACGAATGAATATCTTAGAACAAGAATAAGCTGAATTGAATAGAAGAACAATAATAATTGCATTAATACTCGAGGTACAGCAGAGCTCCACACCTTAATCTATGGTGTGTAGAAACTCCACCGTTGAAAATACACAAGAACAAGGCCTAGGCATGGCCGTGAGGCCAGCCCCCAAAATGTGATCAGAAGATTCAAAGATCTCAAGATGATCAAAGATCCAAAGATGATAATACAATAGTAAAAGATCCTATTTGTAGAGAACTAGTAGCCTAGGGTTTACAGAAATGAGTAAATGACATAAAAATCCACTTCCGGGCCCACTTGGTGTGTGCTTGGGCTGAAAATTGAAGCATTTTCGTGTAGAGACTTTTCTTGGAGTTAAACGCCAGCTTTTGTGCCAGTTAGGGCGTTTAACTCCCATTCTTGTGCAAGTTCCGGCGTTTTACGCCAGAATTCTTGAGCTGACTTGGAACGCTTCCGGCGTTTAACGTCGGGCAGTTTTGAGCTGATTTGGAACGCCGGTTTGGGCCATCAAATATTGGGCAAAGTATGGACTATTATACATTGCTGGAAAGCGCAGAATGTCTACTTTCCAACGCAGTTGAGAGCGTGCCAATTGGGCTTTTGTAGCTCCAGAAAATCTACTTTGAGTGCAGGGAGGTCAGAATCCAATAGCATCTGCAGTCCTTTTTAGCCTCTGAATCAGATTTTTGCTCAGGTCCCTCAATTTCAGCCAGAAAATACCTGAAATCACAGAAAAATACACAAACTCATAGTAAAGTCCAGAAAAGTGAATTTTAACTAAAAATTAATAAAAACTAACTAAAACATACTAAAAACAATGCCAAAAAGCGTACAAATTATCCGCTCATCACAACACTAAACTTAAATTGTTGCTTGTCCCCAAGCAACTGAAAATCAAATAAGATAAAAAGAAGAGAATATGCAATGAATTCCAAAAACATCTATGAAGATCAGTATTAATTAGATGAGCGGGCTTTTAGCTTTTTGCCTCTGAAGAGTTTTGGCATCTCACTCTATCCTTTGAAATTCAGAATGATTGGCTTCTCTAGGAACTCAGAATCCAGATAGTGTTATTGATTCTCCTAGTTAAGTATGATGATTCTTGAACACAGCTACTTTATGAGTCTTGGCCGTGGCCCAAAGCACTCTGCCTTCTAGTATTACCACCGGATACATACATGCCACAGACACATAACTGGGTGAACCTTTTCAGATTGTGACTCAGCTTTGCTAGAGTCCCCAATTAGAGGTGTCCAGGGTTCTTAAGCACACTTTTTTTGCCTTGGATCACGACTTTATTATTTTTTTCTTTTTTTCATTTTTTTTGTATTCACTGCTTTTTCTTGCTTCAAGAATCATTTTTATGATTTTTCAGATCCTCAGTAACATGTCTCCTTTTTCATCATTCTTTCAAGAGCCAATCATTTATGAACAACAAATTCAAAAGACATATGCACTGTTCAAGCATACATTCAGAAGTCAAAGTATTGCCACCACATCAAAATAATTAATCTGTTATAAAATTCAAAATTCATGCAATTCTTCTCTTTTTCAGTTAAGAACATTTTTCATTTAAGAAAGGTGATGGATTCATAGGACATTCATAACTTTAAGGCATAGACACTAAGACACTAATGATCATAAGACACAAACATGGATAAACATAAGCATGAAAATTCGAAAAACAGGAAAATAAAGAACAAGGAAATTAAAGAACGGGTCCACCTTAGTGATGATGGCTTGTTCTTCCTCTTGAAGATCTTATGGAGTGCTTTAGCTCCTCAATGTCTCTTCCTTGCCTTTGTTGCTCCTCTATCATGATTCTTTGATCTTCTCTAATTTCATGGAGGAGAATGGAATGTTCTTGGTGCTCCACCCTTAGTTGTCACATGTTAGAACTCAATTCTCCTAGGGAGGTGTTGATTTGCTCCCAATAGTTTTGTGGAGGAAAGTGCATCCCTTGAGGCATCTCAGGGATTTTATGATGAGTGGGATCTCTTGTTTGCTCCATCCTTTTCTTAGTGATGGGCTTGTCCTTATCAATGAGGATGTCTCCATCTATGTTAACTCCAACTGAATAACAGAGGTGACAAATGAGATGAGGGAAGGCTAACCTTGCCAAGGTAGAGGACTTGTCCGCCACCTTATAAAGTTCTTGGGCTATAACCTCATGAACTTCTACTTCCTCTCCAATCATGATGCTATGAATTATGATGGCCCAGTCTATGGTAACTTCGGACCGGTTGCTAGTGGGAATGATTGAGCGTTGGATAAACTCTAACCCTCCCCTAACCATGGGTTTGAGGTCATGCCTTCTCAGTTAAACCGGCTTCCCTCTTGAATCTCTCTTCCATTGAGCGCCCTCTTCACAAATGTCTATGAGAACTTGGTCCAACCTTTGATCAAAGTTGACCCTTCTAGTGTAAGGGTGTTCATCTCCTTGCATTATGGACAAGTTGAATGCCAACCTTACATTTTTCGGACTAAAATCTAAGCATTTCCCCCGAACCATTGTAAGCCAATTCTTTGGATCCGGGTTCACACTTTGATCATGGTTCTTGGTGATCCATGCATTGGCATAGAACTCTTGAACCATTAAGATTCCGACTTGTTGAATGGGGTTGGTAAGAACTTCCCAATCTCTTCTTTGAATCTCATGTCGGATCTCCGGATATTCACTCTTTTTGAGTTTGAAAGGGACCTCGGGGATCACCTTCTTCATGGCCACAACTTCATAGAAGTGGTCTTGATGCACCCTTGAGATGAATCTCTCCATCTCCCAAGACTCGGAGGTGGAAGCTTTTGCCTTCCATTTCCTCTTTCTAGAGGTTTCTCCGGCCTTAGATGCCATAAATGGTTATGGAAAAACAAAAAGCAATGCTTTTACTACACCAAACTTAGAAGGTTTGCTCGTCCTCGAGCAAAAGAAGAAAGAAGAGAGTAGAAGAAGAAGAAATGAAGGAGATGGAGGTGGCTTTGTGGTTCAGCCAAAGGGAGAGAAGTAGTGTTTAGGTTGTGTGAAAATGAGGTGGTGAAGATGGGTTTATATAGGAGTGGAGAGGGGTATATGGTTCAGCCATTATGGGTGGGTTTGGGAGGGAAAGTGGTTTGAATTTGAATGGTGAGGTAGGTGGGGTTTTATGAAGGATGGATGTGAGTGGTGAAGAGAATAGTGGGATTTGATAGGTGAGGGGTTTTGGGGAAGAGGTGTTGAGTTGATTGGTGAATAGGTGAAGAAGAGAGAGAGTGGTGGGGTAGGTGGGGATCCTGTGGGATCCACAGATCCTGAGGTGTCAAGGAAAATTCATCCCTGCACCAAGTGGCGAGCAAAAATGCTCTTTATGATAATTCTGGCGTTAAACGCCGGGCTGGTGCCCATTTCTGGTGTTTAACGCCAGCTTCTTGCCCTTTCCTGGCGTTTAACGCCAGTCTGGTGCCCCTTTCTGGCGTTAAACGCCCAGAATGGTGCCAGATTGGGCGTTAAATGCCCATTTGCTGCCTTTACTGGCGTTTAAACGCCAGCAAGGTTTTCCTTCAAGGTGTGCTATTTTTCTTTCTATTTTTCATTCTGTTTTTGCTTTTTCAATTGATTTTGTGACTTTCCATGATCATCAACCTACAGAAAACATAAAATAACAAAGGAAAATAGATAGATATAACATTGGGTTGCCTCCCAACAAGCACTTCTTTAATGTCAGTAGCTTGACAGTGGGTTCTCATAGAGCCTCACAGATACTCAGAGCAATGTTGGATCCTCCCAACACCAAACTTAGATTTTGAATGTGGGGGTTCAACACCAAACTTAGAAGTTGGTTGTGGCCTCCCAACACTAAACTTAGAGTTTGACTGTGGGGGCTGTGTTTGACTCTGTTTTGAGAGAAGCTCTTCATGCTTCCTCTCCATGGTAACAGAGGGATATCCTTGAGCCTTAACACAAGGGATTCTTCATTCACTTGAATGATCAATTCTCCTCTGTCAACATCAATCACAGCCTTTGCTGTGGCTAGGAATGGTCTGCCAAGGATGATGGATTCATCCATGCACTTTCCAGTCTCTAGGACTATGAAATCAGCAGGGATGTACTGGTTTTTAACCTTTACCAGAACATCCTCTACAAGTCCATAAGCTTGTTTTCTTGAATTATCTGCCATCTCTAGTGAGATTCTTGCAGCTTGTACCTCAAATATCCCTAGCTTCTCTATTACAGAGAGAGGCATGAGGTTTATACTTAACCCTAAGTCACACAGAGCCTTCTTAAAGGTCATGGTGCCTATGGTACAAGGTATTGAGAACTTCCCAGGGTCCTGTCTCTTTTGAGGTAATCTCTGCCGAGTCAAGTCATCCAGTTCTTTGGTGAGCAAAGGGGGTTCATCCTCCCAAGTCTCATTACCAAATAACTTGTCATTTAGCTTCATGATTGCTCCAAGGTATTTAGCAACTTGCTCTTCAGTGACATACTCATCCTCTTCAGAGGAAGAATACTCATCAGAGCTCATAAATGGTAGAAGTAAATCCAATGGAATCTCTATGGTCTCTGTGTGAGCTTCAGATTCCCATTGTTCCTCATTTTATGAGCCTCAGATTCCCATGGTTCCTCATTAGGGAACTCATTGGAGGCCAGTGGACGTCCATTGAGGTCTTCCTCAGTGGCGATCACTGCCTCTTCCTCCTCTCCAAGTTCGGCCATGTGGGTCATGTTAATGGCCTTACATTCTCCTTTTGGATTCTCTTCTGTATTGCTTGGAAGAGTACTAGAAGGGAGTTCAGTAATTTTCTTGCTCAGCTGTCCCACTTGTGCCTCCAAATTCCTAATGGAGGACCTTGTTTCAGTCATGAAACTTTGAGTGGTTTTGATTAGATCAGAGACCATGGTTGTTAAGTCAGAGTGGCTCTGCTTAGAATTCTCTATCTGTTGCTGAGAAGATGATGGAAAAGGCTTGCCATTGCCAAACCTGTTTCTTCCACCATTATTGTTGTTGAAACCTTGTTGAGGTCTCTGTTGATCCTTCCATGAGAGATTTGGAAGATTTCTCCATGAAGGATTATAGGTGTTTCCATAGGGTTCTCCCATGTAATTCACCTCTTCCATTGAAGGGTTCTCAGGATCATAAGCTTCTTCTTCAGATAAAGCGTCCTTAGCACTGCCTGGTGCAGCTTGCATTCCAGACAGACTTTGAGAAATCATATTGACTTTGCTGAGTCAATATTTTGTTCTGAGCCAGTATGGCATTCAGAGTATCAATCTCAAGAACTCCTTTCTTCTGATTCGTCCCATTGTTCACAGTATTCCTTTCAAAAGTGTACATGAATTGGTTATTTGCAACCATTTCAATGAGTTCTTGAGCTTCTACAGGCAACTTCTTTAGATGAAGAGATCCTCCAGCAGAGCTGTCCAATGACATCTTGGACAGTTCAGACAGACCATCATAGAAGATACCTATGATGCTCTATTTAGAAAGCATGTCAAAGGGACACTTTCTGATCAATTGTTTGTATCTTTCCCAAGCTTCATAGAGGGATTCACCTTCCTTCTGTCTGAAGGTTTGGACTTCCACTCTAAGCTTACTCAATTTTTGAGGTGGAAAGAACTTTGCCAAGAAGGCATTGACTAGCTTTTCCCAAGAGTTCAGGCTTT
>NC_029781.3:18169906-18171509 GCF_000817695.3 Arachis duranensis | reverse complement strand
TCATTAGAGAAACTAATTGAGGCTTAAGCTCAAAGTTGTTTGCTCCAATGGCAGGGATAGAGATGCTTCTCCCATAGAAGTCGGGAGTAGGTGTAGTAAAGTCACCCAGCACCTTCCTTGCATTGTTGGCATTGTTGTTGTTTTTGGCTGCCGTGTCTTCTTCTTTGAAGATTTCTGTTAGGTCCTCTACAGAGAGTTGTGCTTTAGCTTCTCTTAGCTTTCGCTTCAAGGTCCCTTCAGGTTCAGGGTTAGCCTCAACAAGAATGCTTTTGTCTTTGCTCCTGCTCATATGAAAGAGAAGAGAACAAGAAAATATGGAATCCTCTATGTCACAGTATAGAGATTCCTTGAGGTGTCAGAGGAAAAGAAGAATAGAAGGAAGAGGTAGAAGAATTCAAACTTATCAAGAGGGATAGAGTTCGAATTGTGCATTAAGGAGGAGTGTTAGTCCATAATTAGAAGGATGTGAGAAGATGGAAAGAAATTTTTGAAAATAAATTAAAAAGATTTTAAAAAAACTTTTTGAAAAATACTAATTGATTTTCGAAAACTAAGAGTGGGAAAGAAATCAAGTGATTTTTGAAAAAGATTTTGAAATTAGAAATTTAAAAAGATATGATTGAAAACTTATGGTTTTAAAAAGATATGATTGGGAATATATGATTTGAAAAATAATTTAAAAAGATTTGATTTTGAAAATTAATGACTTGGCTAACAAGAAAAGATATGATTCAAACATTAAACCTTTCTCAACATAATTGAAATGTTGAATCGAATCATTAATTGTTAGCAAGTATTTTTGAAAAAGAAAGAAATTGATTTTGAAAATATATGATTGAAAAGATTTGATTTGAAAAAGATTTGATTTTGAAAAATTTTGAAAACTTGAAAAAAAAAATTGAGTTAAAAACAAAATCTTCCCTCTTGTGCCATCCTGGCGTTAAACGCCCAGAATGGTATACATTCTGGCATTTAACCCCAAAACTCACTCCTTTTGGGCGTTAAACGCCCAGCCAGGCACCCTGGCTAGCGTTTAAACGCCAGTTTTCCTTCCTCACTGGGCGTTTTGAACGCCCAGCCTTTTTCTGTGTAATTCCTCTGCTGTATGTTCTGAATCTTCAATTCTCTGTATTATTGACTTGAAAAGACACAAATTAAAAAAATTTTAGATTTTTAATAATGAGGAATAATCACAATTCAACTAAAATCAAATAACAATGCATGCAAGACACCAAACTTAGAAGTTTGTATACTGTTGACACTAACAAAATGAGAATGCATATGAGAAACAACAAAACACTCAAGATAAGAGAATTTAAAGATCAGAACAAGGAAATCATCAAGAACAACTTGAAGATCAATTAAGACACATGAATGAATTTGAAAAATGCAAGAAGAATAGAAACATGCAATTGACACCAAACTTAAAATGAGACACTAGACTCAACAAGAAACATAAAAATATTTTTAGTTTTTATGATTTTGCAATTTTTTTGGTTTTTTTTTTTTTGAAAATTGAGTGAAAAAGAAAACAAGGATATCAAAATTCTTAATGAGAATTCCAGGAATCATGCAATGTTAGTCTAAAGCTTCAGTCTAAAGA
>NC_029781.3:18098225-18169847 GCF_000817695.3 Arachis duranensis | reverse complement strand
AGCAGGACATTGCATTCAAGAGCTAAATTGATGAGAATCAATCAGCTTTGGTGATGATAAGAACATCACCTTGAAATTCTATAATTCATTCTTAAAAATTCTGAAGAAAAATACCTAATCTAAGTAACAAGATGAACCGTCAGTTGTCCAAACTCAAACAATCCCCGGCAATGGCGCCAAAAACTTGGTGCACGAAATTGTGATCATCAATGGCGCAATCAACATGGTACGCTCAATTGCAATCTCAACTCTTTATCACAACTTCGCACAACTAACCAGCAAGTGCACTGGGTCGTCCAAGTAATAAACCTTACACGAGTAAGGGTCGATCCCACGGAGATTGTTGGTATGAAGCAAGCTATGGTCACCTTGTAAATCTCAGTCAGGCAGATTCAAATGGTTATGGATGATATATGAATAAAACATAAAATAAGGATAGAGATACTTATGTAATTCATTGGTGAGAACTTCAGATAAGCGTATGGAGATGCTTTGTCCCTTCCGTCTCTCTGCTTTCCTACTGTCTTCATCCAATCCTTCGTACTCCTTTCCATGGCAAGCTGTATGTTGGGCATCACTGTTGTCAGTGGCTACAGTCCCGTCCTCTCAGTGAAAATGTTCAACGCGCTCTGTCACAGCACGGCTAATCATCTGTCGGTTCTCAATCAGGTTGGAATAGAATCCAGTGATTCTTTTGCGTCTGTCACTAACGCCCAGCCTTCAGGAGTTTGAAGCTCATCACATTCATTCAATCCTTGAATCCTACTCAGACCACAGACAAGGTTTAGACCTTCCGGATTCTCTTGAATGCCGCCATCAATTCTAGCTTATACCACGAAGATTCTGATTAAGGAATCCAAGAGATAAACATTCAAGCCTTGTTTGCTTGTAGAACGGGATTGGTTGTCAGGCACGCGTTCATAAGTGAGAATGATGATGAGCGTCACATAATCATCACATTCATCATGTTCTTGGGTACGAATGAATATCTTAGAACAAAAATAAGCTGAATTGAATAGAAGAACAATAGTAATTGCATTAATACTCGAGGTACAGCAGAGCTCCACACCTTAATCTATGGTGTGTAGAAACTCCACCATTGAAAATACATAAGAACAAGGTCTAGGCATGACCGTGAGGCCAGCTCCCAAAACGTGATCAGAAGATTCAAAGATCTCAAGATGATCAAAGATCCAAAGATGATAATACATTAGCAAAAGGTCCTATTTGTAGAGAACTAGTAGCCTAGGGTTTACAGAAATGGGTAAATGACATAAAAATCCACTTCCGGGCCCATTTGGTGTGTGCTTGGACTGAGCATTGAAGCTTTCATGTGTAGAGACTTTTCTTGGAGTTAAACGCCAGCTTTTGTGCCAGTTTGGGTGTTTAACTCCCATTCTTGTACCAGTTCCGGCGTTTAACGCCGGGCAGTTTTGAGCTGATTTGAAACGCTGGTTTGGGCCATCAAATCTTGGGCAAAGTATAGACTATTATACATTGCTCGAAAGCCCAGGATGTCTACTTTCCAACGCAGTTGAGAGCGCGCCAATTAGGCTTTTGTAGCTCCAGAAAATTTACTTCGAGTGTAGGGAGGTCAGAATCCAACAGCATCTGCAGTCCTTTTCAGCCTCTGAATCAGATTTTTGCTCAGGTCCCTCAATTTCAGCCAGAAAATACCTCAAATCACAGAAAAACACACAAACTCATAGTAAATTCTAGAAAAGTGAATTTTAACTAAAAGCTAATAAAAACATAATAAAAACTAACTAAAACATACTAAAAACATACTAAAAACAATGCCAAAAAGCGTATAAATTATCTGCTCATCACTTACCATAATTACCTTGTTCTGATTTGTTGATTGGAAAATTTTTTAACAAGAGTAAAACAGCAATTTACTTTGATTGTTTTGTGTGTTTGAGCAGAAAAATTATTTTTATGATAACAAAAGAGTTTTGTTTGTCATCCAATTCTGCTCATAAATCAAGCATTCAACATTTCAAAAATTAATATGTTGAATAATACAGTTGCCTAAGCTTGATTTCTAAAGTTACAGGTATAAATCTTTCCTTGGTGAAATAGCATATGTTTAAGGGGGAGTCATGTGACAATTGAAAAGGGGGAGAAATTGAAATATTCAAAGGGAGTACTCTTTACTCTAATCTTAAATTTCTTTCCATTTCAATTTTATTAATGTTTGTCATCAAGGGGGAGATTGATGAGTTTGGAAACTCCAATTTAAATTGATGATGATCAAACATTATTAAAATAATTAAATTACAAAATTATTGATTTGATCTCTAATTCATATTTGCTAATTAATAATTTTGTTACTTGCAAATTTTATTATTGGGCCGAAAGAAAGAAAAATTAGAAAGCCCAATCGTGCTAACAAATACATTCAGCTTGTACAACAATGTTATATTAAGAGGCTGAATTATGGTTATGGTTATTAGGCCAGGAAAATATACTTGAAGCCCAACAAGGAGGCTGGTCCGAAACTAAAGGAGTTGGGGCATAATGCATTTCTTTAACTTGATAAAACCCATTCTTTTACATATGCTGCAAGCTTCCAATGGAATCCATTTCTAGTGAAATTCAAATTTTATTAAAGTGAAGTTAATACATACATTGGAAATATGAGAGAGAGTTGGTCTTTGATTTGATGGACATCATTAAACTACACGTTGCTCAGCAAAGGGAGTGGAAAATCAATTCATCTTTATTCTCTTTCTTTGCTTCATTAATTATTGTTCACAATTTCTCTTTCCTCTCTCTCATCTCTTTCTTCTCTATTTGTTCATTACCTAGCAAACCATAGAAGCCATGACTAGATACCGAAGAGAGGAAGAAGCACGCCTAAAGACCATCACAATGATGGCAAGAAAAAGCAAACAAAAAGTATGTTGTGGCTAAGATTCTCATTCACTTATGGTAAGATTTTGTGATGAGATCTTGGCTTCTCTATACCAAAATTGGTTGAAGAAGATTTCGGCCAGCAAGGAGAAGATCTTTGGAGGGATGGCTTGACTCTGATCTTGCTCAACCACCACAGGAGGTAGCTATCATCATCATCATCATGAAGTATCAAGGGCCAGGAGTTCATCTTGGAGAGCAAGAAAAGATGAAGGGCTCGGATTGATGAAGATTGGTGACCAAGGAAAGACTAGAGGTAATTGCATGTTGGGTTTTGCATGGGTTATCTCTTCTCTCTCTCTGGCTGAACCGGTTCTGTCTTGAAGAAGAAGAAGTTTAGCTTGGTTTGTTTGGTTTCAACCTTGAAGGATTCTCCCTATAAGTAAGGGTGAACAGTCAGGGTTTGATTCAAGGAGAAAGTGTGAGAGTGCAAGGCACAGAGTTCTTAGAGCTACCTGAGCTAACAGATTTTCTTCTCCTTCAATGTATTCTGTTTTGTATTTGTCCATTTAATTTTGTCTGTCTTGAGTCTTATGGAAAAAAGGCAAACAGTGAAGTTTGTATGAAAAAGTCATAGAGTGGAAAAAGGCAGATAGTGCAAAATTAAAAGAAAAAGCCATAGATGTCCTTAGAGTTCCTTTGTACATCTGTGTTGTGTTTCATGATTCTGTGGAAATTCCCTTGTAAGTTGGGTTAGCACTTTACAGTTGAAAGCTTGGCAGTGACCAAGTCAAGTTCATGATTGGGTTTAGAATTCTGGACTTGTCCCAGATAGAAAAGGTAGTTCCTAGGGAGAATTGGTGGATGTAATAAAAAATAATTATAGTGAAATTCCATCATTATTGTGATGGAGACTGGATGTAGGCTGCACTGCACTTAGCAGCTGAACCAGGATATATCTGGGTGTTATTTTCCTTCTCTTCTACTCCATTTTCTGTTTCTGCTGCACAGGAGATAAAACCGAAAAATATCTCGTGCCAAGTGATAAGACAAAAAGAAAAGTCTCATGGCTAGGAACGAGACAAAAATCTCCCAAAGTTGTTTCAAGAACAAGCAAGTGTTCTGAAGTGAAAAGGGGCTAAGATTCAACCCCCCTTCTCTTGGCCACTGAAACCATCAAATCCTAGTCCATAAGTCCTAACTCTCCACTAATTCAATTAGTAAGAACTAGAGTTAATGGATTCAAATCATCAATTACTTGGACATTAGTAACTCAAGAGTTCCTAAGTTGCCTTTCTAAGCCAAGAGCACTAAAATCTACTCTAACATCTTTCAAAGCATGTTATCAAACACTTGGAAGGCACAAAAGACAAACATTATTAATTGCAAGAATTAAAGGAGTCTACAACTACAAAAATAAGAGATTAACAATAGAAAGGCAAAACAATTATGAAACAACAAAGAACTTTACAAGAGAAGAAGAATCCTACAACTACAAGAGAACAATTAAGGAAGAAAAAAGAAAATTAAGAGAGAAGAAGAGGAAGTAGATCTAGATCTAAACCTAATCCTAATTCTAGAGAGAAGAGAGAGCTTTTCTCTCTAGAAACTAACTAAAAGCTTGATAAAACTAAACTAAAACTAACTAAGTGTCTAAGTGATGTGATTCCCCTTCAATCATTGGCTTAAATAGCATCAGAAATGAGTTGGATTGGGCCCAAAATGCTCCTAAAATTGCTGGCCACGAGTTGCATTAAGTGAATCACGTGCAGCCATCGATGCGTATGCATACAGTGCGCGTATGTGTCCTTATACGCGCGAAAACTATAGCAAATTTTATATCATTTTGAAGCCCCAGATGTTAGCTTTCCAACGCAACTAAAACCGCCTCATTTGAATCTCTGTAACTCAAGTTATGATCGATTAAGTGAAAAGAGGTCGGGTTTGACAGCTTTGCGATTCCTTCATTTCTTCATGAGTTCTCCATTTCTACATGCTTTTTCTTTATTCCCTTGATCCAATCTTTACCTCCTAAACCTGAAATCACTTAGCAAACATATCAAGGCATCTAATGGAATCAAGGTGAATTAAATTTAGCTATTTTAAGTTCTAAAAAGCATGTTTTCACTCTTAAGCACGATTAAATAAAGGAGAATTTATAAAACCATGCTATTTCATTGGATAAGTGTGAGAAAAGGTTGACAAAATACTCTAAATTCAACACAAGATAAACCCTAAAAATGGGTTTTTCAATAATACATAAAATTATATAAATTTTTTATTTAACAAAATTTAAATGAAATAATATTTAATTGAGTTAGAAATTATATTATTTCTTAATATAAAATTATAGGAAGGGAGTAATTGTTACAGGAAGGGAATAATAAAAAAAGATTCATGAATATAATTTCTTAATGAAACAAATTTTAAAAATAAGGTATGCTCCGTCATAATATATTATATTTTATTATGTAAAAATTTTCAATCAATTCAAAAGGTACAAAGTTAACATTCACAACAGAATTCCAAAATAAAGTCAAACTCTTTTTCATGGGTAATAACTAATTTCTTATGGGTTAGACCCTATAAACTCTTGGGGTGTATATTTAGTTAGAAGATAAAAAGAGAAGCAAATTTTACTTAAATAAATTTCACAAAAATTATATGAATCTATAATACTTGAGACTTGAAAGGAATAGCAACAACCATTACTTGAATTCATATCTGTCCATTATATGTTCATAATAAAAAAGACAACAAATGATGTAAAATAATATATAAAATTAAAAAATTAGACCTCAAAGAATTAAACAACACATGCATTATAGATTAATCTAATAAAGTACTTACCAACTAAATAACCATTTTTTTAGACTCTGTGTGAATTTTTTTTTAACGGAACAAAATTGAATCTATTCAATGGAACTGAAGAATCTTGTACCGGATGCACAATCGTGTCCTTCTTGAAGTGGATTCTAAATTCGTGTCTAGTAGATTTGAACTTGATGGTATTCAAAACAACTCCAAAATTAGTGACCACGTACACGTTGTCCTCATCAAGTAGGCCCTTGAAGATAGGAATAAATATGTCTTTAATAGTGCATTGAATTGTATTTCCCTGAATGCATTAATTTTATAGAGTCATAAATAAATGAGGTTTATTGTTCAGTCATTACCAAAATAAATCTCAACTGTAAAGAGAAGATTTTACCTCTTCATCAAGGACAACCATCTCAATAGGTGCCTTCATCCCAGATTTTGCAAAGTGAGAAACGGTCCAAAGTCTAATGACACGTACTTTGAGCTTCCACACCTTATGCACTGGACCAACATTGATACACTTGATGAGATCATACCTAAAAATCAAGGACCTCATATTTAGTGAAAGATAAAAAAAATATTGTGAAACAATCCACATAGCACATGAACTCACCTAGCTGTCATTGCTACCTGCCACTACAAAATTACTCAAATATTATGAATTTCAATATAGATAAAGAGTAAGTATGGTGATCACCTATGCTATACTTATAGAGAGTCACAGCACTATTCAGCCCCAGTATTGATAAGGATTACAAGAATTTTTACGTTTCTATCAAAATCCAACTAAGAAAAAAATGGAAAATTTTTTGACTATTCAGGATTAAAGAATCTGAATCATATCAATAAAATAATTATCAAAATTAGGATAGAAATTAACGGCCAACATTTATTGTGTTCCATTTACATCGCAAACTGGAGTTTAATTTTAAAAAATCAAAATAAGAAGCAATATATGCTAAAGAGGAAATCACCATATTTACATACACTAATTAGGTACTGTAAATCACAAGAAGTTTTGAAAAGGCATGAAATTATTTTATTTTTGTATATTCTCAAATCATTCTATATCATAAATACTGGCATTTCAAGAGGTACAGAATAAAAAGGGTATGAGAATAAAATATGATATATAGCACCAATGTTTTGTTTCTTAATCTGATATAATTCCCAAAAGTTTGTTAAAAGTACCTTTAATATGACCAAAGATTGTATTGATCGCAGCAAGCCATTTATCTCTTTCATCCTGCATCCGTTCTATAAGCATTCTCCTTTTATGATCCTCAGTCAATTGCTTCATGCGCTTGACCTTCAGCCTCTGCTATTGCTTTAACTATAATAGTAGATAATTCTATCTCAGCACGCTCTCTCTCAGTCTGACACTGCGGTGGCTGCGGGCTCACGATTTGGGGAGCTAGGGTTCTTCTTTGAATATCAAAATTTCATGTCAATTTCAGAGAGGAGAAGCAAGGAGTGTGGGAGTGAGACTGGGTTACGAGTTACGGGCTTAAGTCATTGGGGATTCAGTTTTTTTTAAGTCAAAACGGCACCGTTTGGAGGAGTTATTAACAAACCAGAAACTCTTTAAAAAAATTGGCCATTTCTAACGGTTCATTGATTAATTACAGATTTGACCTATTTTGTAATCAATTTTTTTGTTAGACGGTTTACTCATAACACCTTTTAAGTCATTTTTAAATTTTATAAAATTATTTATAATAATTACAATATTAGTATTTTATATAACAACCCATACAAAAAAATTAAAATTTCATACATTTGTTCGTTCATTTTTAATAGTTCATAAATAAAAAAAATATTGTACGAAATTTAAATTATTTTTGTATTAATTTTTATATACAATACCAATATCATTATAATTATTCAGAAGTTGCATGTAATTCGAACCTTATGAATTTAATTTACTACGTATTTACCTAAATCGAATTTATTCAATTTGATTTATATAGATATGCAAATTTGATTTATTTAAATTAATTATTTTTGTATGTGGTATGATTTGATTGAAAGAGCAATAATTTATGTTGTTTCCTAGATTCTTCTATAATTTTATCTAGCATCAATAAAATTCCACTATCACTGGTTTTAAAAACAATTAAAATCTAAAACAATGGTTAAAAATAAATAAAGAGGATAGATTTAGTTCTTCTATAATTACTGTTAATTCATATATAGTATATAAATAAATTTAATTAGAATAAAAAACAATTTATTTATTTTATTTTAGACTTTATAAATGAAAAGACTCATTCACTAATATAACGAATTATAATTAATGTAGTATAATTAATTAAGTAATATAAATTATAATAAATTATACTAATTATATTAATATTTAAATATCTAATCAAATCAATTAGTTGATATAATTAAGCTAGTGTAATAAATTGTATTAAATGAGTTTAAACAATTAAATCGAGAAACACTCTCCGAAGCATACCACGTCAGCTTCATCATTAAGTGCAGACATCCAATTTTTATATAAGAGAATAGATAGATAATATTATTTAATTAAATTTTAATTAAAACACATTTTAATTTTGTAGATAAACAACATATTGGTAATTAAAATTAATTTAAATATTAAAAACTAAAATTTCTCTCACTTCCTATTCACTTTATAAAGTAATTATTTTATCATTTTTTTCATTCTCTTTCTACGTTCTTCTCACTTCCTCTCTTTCTTCATAAAAAATTCAGTTCAAGTATTACTAAATTTATTACTTCATACTTAATATTTTATTATCTATAACAATATATAAAGAAAATAGGAGAGTTTGGTATCCAATTTTCTCTTTTTTATCTTAATCCTATTAATAAATAATTACTGGCATCTTAAAATTTGGTCAAAAATATAGTTATCAGTTATTTTTTTTATTTTACACGTAACTTCTACCTATATTTTCTGTTTCATTATTCTACGGAGTACATGTAGTACTACTCTCTCTATCTTTATTTCACTTAATGAAAAAAATAATGATAAATATGTGGATGGAAAATGATAAAAGATAATAAAAATAAAAAACAAAAATTTTAAAAAAATAATGAAACAAAAGATAATTTAAGATATTGAATATAAAATAAAAAAATAACAATTAAAATTATGCGAGAAAAAAAGAGTTCTTTAAATTTAAATTTTTACATCTACTTCAAATTAAATAAGATTAAAAAAATAAATAAATTTATAAATATTTATAAATTTTTATCTTAATTGTTACATATAATAACAATAGAAACTTTAAGATTAATTTTTATCTTAATCTTTATAGTATACAAATGGGGAGCTCATATGCTGACGTGGCGCTCATACGTTGAGTCTGGGAGTTTATTTGCTTAGGTGTCGTCACTAAAAATTTTTAGATTTATATTTATAAATTATAAATTATTATTTGTTTATGTTATTATCTTTATAGTATACAAATGGGGAGCTCATATGCTGACGTGGCGCTCATACGTTGAGTCTGGGAGTTTATTTGCTTAGGTGTCGTCACTAAAAATTTTTAGATTTATATTTATAAATTATAAATTATTATTTGTTTAAGCTGTTATTTTCAAATTTTAAATTATTTGTTTGGGTTGTTATATTTAGGTTGTTATTTTTTAAATTTTAAATTATTATTGTTGATTCTTTTTAGCACTATTTTTTTAAATTTTTGTAGATTTTTTAAAAAAATTGCAGTTACATACATAAATTTAATTCAAATTTAAATTAAAGTCAATCAAATTTAAAAAATTTTAGCTATGGGTCAAATATAAAAATATAAGTTATGAGATATGTGCAGCACCACAATTCAAAGTACATCAAATTCTTTCTTTACATACATCCAAAATCTAAAATTTCTCTCATAAAAGTATAAGTTATGAGATATGTGTAGAGTTGTTATTTTTCTTTTGGTTCTTTTTTATCTTTATGTTTGGAATTTAGAATTTTTTTTAAATATAAATTGAAGTTATTTGATTATTGCTTGTGGTTTTATTTTTAATTCTATTTACATCGTTGATATTCTGTTAATTTCTAATTTAGTATTTAATGTCATAAAATTATAAATTTCTCATATGAAATATTGTTGATGTAATTAAGTTAGTTATTGATTTTTAATGTGTATTTTTTTATTTAAAAAAAATCTAATTATAATTTTTAATTAAAGTATTATGTTTAAAATTTTAAATTTAAATTTAAATAAACTTTTTTTTTTAATTTTAATAAGCAATTGAGTTTGAGAATAGTTTTTAAAATTTTATATAATTTATAAGCCACTATACTAATTAAAGTCAACCAAATTTAAAAAATTTTAGTTATGAATCAACTATAAAAGTATAAGTTATGAGAGATGTAAAGTACCACAATTTAAAGTACATCAATCCCTTTCTTTACATATATCCAAAATCTCTCTACTTATTCCAATGGCTGAAATTCACAAAATTACAGACATCAGTCCTACAATCGACAATTTATGTGTACATATAGAGTGATACGGCTATGGACACTACTAAATTACAGAAATTCTCCATTGTCATACGGAAATTACCAGCGTACTGATGTGCACAGACTTCCAAAATCGTCAAGTATCCCACAATATGGATTTAAGTTTGTGAGTTTTGACACTCTCGATGCTCCTGGATATGATTGCACGTATTTAGTTAGTAAGTTTATTATTTTAAAAAAGTATAATTTATTTATAAATTTATTTATTTTATTGATAATTTCGGTTGTGTTTTTTTTAACAAATTTATTGACAATAATTTTTTTATTTTAAATCATTTCAGATGTTGTTGGATATCTTACTGGAATTGAGAGTAAGAAGACTCTTGAAAAAGATGATAAATCTACCAAGTACACTATTATTGAATTAAAGATTGATGATAGGTAATTATATATTTATTTTTATAAATATAAAATTTTTTATAATCTCATCTTTTTAAATTATTATTTTAATTTATTTTATTATAAATATTTTTATTAATATTATTAATAAGTAACAAATGTATCTTAACTAACATTAAGCTTCGTTATAATTTTTTGGATTCAAAGGCATCATTTTTAAACATCTACGTATTTAAATTTTTTGAAAAAATCACTTCGGATTAATTTTGAAAAAAAAGTATTCAAATTAAAAAAAAAATTAATAAAAAGCATTCTTTTCGTGGTTTGTTTCTTACAAATTTAAAATAATTAATTATTTGATATTATTTTATTGGTAATTACTTTTTGAGTTATAATTATATTTTATTTATTTTGTTATAAAAAAATATATTTAACATTAAACATTCAATTTGATATAGAAAAATAACGGAGTGTGTACTTTTTGACAACTATGCACATGAATTAAATACTTTTTTTGGAATTCGGCAATAAGGATGGAGCTGTTGTCGTCTTACAATTTGTTAGAGTGAAGTTATATAACGGTAATATTTATCCATAATTTATAAACAATATATTTTTATATGTGAGCTTTTACTTATTTTTTATGTGAATTTTTACTCATTTTGTATTAAATTAAATTTTTCAGAAAAGATTATTTTACAAAATTTCATGTATGGCACAAAGATGTTCTTCAATCTTAAAGATGCAAATGTCATCCAATTTAAAAATAGGCAGGTATATTTTTTTTAAAAAATTCTTTAGTTTCATAATATATGTGTGTTATCTAACATAGTTTTTTTTTTGCTTTATTTATCTAGTTTTGTAAGATTTGAAGAACCTAAAGGTAACATCGGTGGAATTTCAAATGAGGCTGCATTCTTAAAAATTTATCAAGGCAAAACCATTGAACAGTTAAAAGAATTAGATACGGTAATTTTCTTTTTTGAAAAAAAGTTGAGAAAAAAATAATTGAAATTCGTTGTACATAAATTATTTTTATTTATTCATCTTATTTATTTAGGTATATCTTTAAAGATTTAAAAATTCACTAAATTCAGGAAATTTAAATTATTGTTTTTTTTTTTCAGAATATTGTTTATGTTGTCTTGACTACTATAAGTCATATTATGGATACTTCAGACTGGTGGTACGGCCAATGCGAATGCAACAGGTCTACATATGCTTTTACAAAAACTTTCAAATGTTCAAGTTGTGGCCGTCTTCTTTTATCCATAACTCCAAGGTTATTTATTTATTTTTTTTAAATTAAAGTCTATGCACATTGGATCAGATATTGAATAACTCTATATTTAACTTTTTTATGTTATTTTCTTTTTTAAGCAGGTACCGAATAAAGCTTGGTGTCATTGATGATTCTGACTGTACATATTTTGTAGTCTTTGACGAAGAGGCAAAACAAATTTTGGGAAAGAGCTGTGTAGAGATACTTGATCCACTCCTATTGGTAAGATCTAACCAATATTTATTTCTAAAAATATTAGTGAAGATGTTTTTAATGGTAACTTTTATATTATTTATTATTAATATATTATGTAATACCTTGCAGAAAAGAGATCTATCGGATACACATGATACACATACACTCTTACTCAACTTAATTGATAATATAAGACCTTTCTACTCATCATTGAAGTTCAAATATATGATAATCCACATTTTTCACCTTCTTATAAAGTTAAGAAGATGACTGATAATGTGGACCTCATAAATAAATTCAAAGAGGCTCACCCTATTCAAATTGTGAGTATAATTATAAGTGTACTTTCTATTACAAATCAGTTTATTTTTTGCTTTCTTGGTCATAGTAGTATCTAATTTATAAATAATAATTAACAATTAATTATAATTTTAGGATGTTGACTACACCGATAGTTTGCTTCCAATTTCAAAGGCATCCTCAATCATTGAAGGGGAGAAAGTAGAAGGTGCTAAGGTATTTGTTCAAAAAATAAATTTTTTGTTTGTTTGTTCTCTCAAAATTAGATCTTAATTTTATTCAAAAAATATTAGTGAGATAAAATCAAAGGTTAGAAAGAAGTCTTTAATTTAACATGATATTTTGTACAGAATTTGTTGCTTGAATTCTCCAATGAAGTTGCGGCCAATGATGAATCCGAATTGTTAGAAAATGCTATTACACCAACTAAGCGATTATCTTCGGAGTCGGAAGATTCGAAGGTGGAAGGAGATACCTCAACTTGCAAGAAGATCAAGATTGAGAATGAAACTTGAGAATTTGGATGCATATGTTTTGGAATCCCTTTTAGAGTCTATCTAATAGAATAATGCCAAGCATATATTTGTTTTGGTGGAAACATTGTCTTTTCTTGAGTTATTATTTTTCTTTTGGTTCTTTTCGATTTTTATGTTTGGAATTTAGAATATTTTTAAATATAAATTGAAGGTATTTGGTTATTACTTGTGGTTTTATTTTTAATTTGATTCTCACCGTTGATATTCTGATAATTTCTAATTTAATATTCAATGTCATAAAATTATAAATTTTTTCTTTGAATTATTATTGATACAATTAAGTTAGTTATTAATTTTTAATATGTACTTATTTTAAAAATAAATCTAATTATATTTTTTAATTAAAGTACTATGTTTAGAATTTTAAATTTAAATTCAAATATACTTTTTTTTGAATTTTTAAGTAAGCAATTGAGTTTGAGAATATTTTTTAAAAATTTATATAATTTATAAGCTACTACAAAGGATTATAATAAAGTAAATAGAATTATCAGTCTTATTAAGATGTGAGGTTATTTACACTATTTAAAAAAATTAATTTGACATTCTTCTATACTTAATTCTATTTCTAATGTTATTCCGACAAAATTGACTTAATTTAGTATTTTAAAAAAATTTAAATATTTTTTTACATTTACGTAATTTATAAAGTTATTAATTTTTAGATTATAGTTAATTTTATTTATTTTTATCAGCAAATAATAAAGTTAATACTATTTATGATGAAACTAAAAAAAATTATTTTCAAATTAACAAATTTTTATATTCCTAATGGACAAAAAACATTTGATTAGAAAATTTTATTTAAAAATTTTAAATTTGCACTAGATAATTAGGAAATTCTATTTAAAAATTTGAAATTTAAAATTCTAATACTAATTTCTAATTAAGTGACTTCTTAACCATTTTTATTTTTAAATTTAAATATTTTTATTTGTCACATTTATAAATTTTTTCTGTTTACTTCGTTTACATTGTTATTTTTTTGTCTTATCTTAGCACAACAATAGAGGTACTTTCATCTTTTTCTCTCTTTTTACTTATGTTGTCTCAACATAAATGAGACATAGACATAGATACACAAGAGTACATAGACATAAATTTCTATTAGCCTTTTGATATAAAATTTTGTATAAAATTGACATACTATTATTACAGTTATATATGTTCTTATTTTTCCATGTCTTTCCTTATGGTTCAAGAATATTATAGACTTCAAACTTTTCTATTTATATTTTACTTTGAATAAATATAAAACAATATATTCAGTACATTTATTATATAATGACGATGATAGTATTATACTAAACTCGAAAAATTTATGAATATAAAATATTATTTTTAATTTAACATATCAAATTTAAATATAAACTCGTACATCGCACGGATTTAACACTAGTTGTTACATATAATAACAATGCAATAATTGTGGTATTATACTTAAATTAATTTAAATTTCATTATTCTATACATTAAAAATATTAAATAACTTATAAAATTTTTAGTTTTATTTTTATTATTAAAATTTTTATTTTTTTTATCTCAAATTTATAATTTAAAAAATATAAAAACTAATTTCATAAAAATATTAGAAAAAATATTAGAAAAATAAAAATATAGAAATTACTATTTTGTTTTGAAATTAAATAAAACTTTAAGAAAATCTTAAAAATTTTATTATTTAGAGACATAGAGTTTATATGTTAGATCTAGAGAAAGATTAAAAATTATTACAAATAAGTGTTAAGAATAGGGGAGGTATTCAATAATGTAATCTTTTTATATTCAGTAGTATATGTTAATAGTAGCTAAAATAGTAGTGTTCATGTAATATTACTCTTTTAAGAAGATATAATATATTTGATATTATTTTTTTATAATTGTTGGCAAATCTGATAATTTGATTAACAAAAATTTTGAATACTTGATATCTTAAATTTTTTTTCTTAAAGTAATAAAATATAACTTAACAAGTAAGTGTGAAAAATAATAAGGATCTATATAATATTTATATATCTAGATATCTAAATCAAAGAGAAAAAATTTTTTTTAGCAAATCTTTAATAACTCAAAAGTTAACACAATGGGTAGTGATGGATCAAAATAATAAATAAAAAATAAGAGTTGGAATAATGGTATGATGATAATTAATTGTGATTGAGATGAATAGAAAAAAAATAACAAAAGAGAATAAAACAAAACAACATAATAGTAATGATAAGAGAAAGGATAGTGTATAATATGATGAGATAATATAATCAAAATAAAAATTAACAATCTTAAAAAAATAAAATTAGAGATAATTAGAGATAATTAGAGATGTTCAAGATAAGATTAAAGAAATACATTTTTTATCTATTAGAATTATGGATGGAGATAAAGAATATTTTGGATATAAATTTTTAAATTTGTTTCTAATTAAATAGGATTGAGAAAATAAATAAATTTAATAATATTTATAACAGAAAAGCTCTGCATACAAGCCCTAATGGCTTGTATGCTTTACAAGTTCATTAACCAATAAACCCTCAAAACGCGCTGCAACCCTACGTCCAATACACGCGCTATATAACTACCAAATTTAAAAGATTTGTTTCCTTTCTTCGTTCTTCTTCTCGTTCTTCTTCTTCTTCTGGTTCTTCTTCTTCTCGTTCTTCTCTCCTTATTTCTAGATTTGTTTCATTCTTCGTTCTTCTCCTCGTTCTTCTTCTTCTTCTCGTTCTTCTTCTTCTCGTTCTTCTTCTTCTTCTTCTCATTTTTGTTTACTGAAATCAAAGTTTGGATTCATTTTAAAGATAATGGTTGATTCAACGTCAGATTCTCAGCTAAATCAGGACAAAGTGGATTATGAATTTGAATCTAACGAAGTTCCTGAGGTTTGATTTACATACGTTTACTCTGAATTTTGTTGTAGTAATTTGTATAGCATTGTGTAGCTGAATAATTCATGAACATTGACTGTGAGACTAACGCGTCAACATAAATCTGTGGATTGAATGTAACGTATTAGTTTTGATTGATTATCTGGAATTTATAGCAGACGCTCGGGTGTAGATCAGAACTTTTTTGGGTGTATTTGTTTCGGTAGTGTGGGTGTATTTACATTTATGGCTTTTTCTGTTATTTTAGCTGAGTTGTTGTCGTTCGGGTGTATTATATCAGACATGATTGGGTGTATTTTTTGTTTTTTGTGACGGTGTATTCTGCAGCATGTGTGTTTACAACTTATGGCTTTTATTTTCATTTTAGTTGAGTTGGTGCCGTTCGGATGTATTATATTTGCAATAGTTGGGTGTATTTATAGTTTTTGACATGGTGTATTCTGCAGCCTCTCTCTGTTGTTGATGACCAGTTTATTCCGAAGGTTGGAATGACCTTTACCACCCTTGAAGATGCTGGAAAATTTTACAGGAACTACGCCAAGGTTGCAGGTTTTTCTACAAGAGTTCGGAGCACAAATAGGAACCGACCGAGAAGACAAATCCGACAGCCGGTTTAAACTGTCCTGCAAGAATTTATATACACACATTGAAGGATGTCGGTGCTTGGATCATTTCAAAGGTTGTGCTGGATCATTCACACTCCTGCTGTCCAAGTAAAGCAGAGATGCTCAAACAGCATAGGGAACTAAGCATGTCCATTCGTCGTACAATAGAGAATAACAAGGAGGCCGGTATCAGACCAAGCAAAACCTACCAATCATTTGTTGCGGCTGCCGGGGGTCACCGCGAGTTAAATTTTATCGAAAAGGACGTGAGGAATTACATTACTAGGGAAGTGCGGAATGTTTCCGAACAAGAAGATGCAAAGGAATTTGGAAAATATTTGTTAAGAATGAAAGAGAAGAATCAGAATTTCTTTTTTGAGCTTGAACTCGAGGAGGATCAATCGATTAAGCTGGCTTTTTGCGCCGATGCAAGAAGTAGAGCTGCCTTTGAGTATTTCGGAGATGTCATTTCATTTGACACCACCTACAATACAAACAGGTAACAAACTGCCCCTGTTTATGATGCTAAATTAATGTATTTTTATGAATCTGCAGCAGAGTTGTATATTGGCTGTTTCTTGGGTGTATACAAAGCATGTGTTGGGGTGTACCTAATGATTTTGTATTCTGCACTATGGTAATTTATTTCAGGTATAATTTGGTCTGTGGTTCTTTTGTCGGGGTGAATCACCACGGTCAGTCAACACTTCTCGGATGCTCTTTGATGAAAAACGAAGAAATTGAATCATTCAAATGGTTATTTCAATGTTGGCTTCGTTGCATGGGAGGAAACGCTCCGAAAGGGTTTCTCACCGATCAATGTGCATCAATGAAAAGGGCTTTAGAGGCCTGTATGCCAACAACAATTTACCGTTGGTGTATTTGGCACATCATGAAGAAGATTCCAAGCAAATTAAACGGGTAGAAGGGACATGCAGATATTGAACAAGAAATGAGCCAAGTTGTTTTTAACTCTCATAGCAAAGACTCATTCGATAGGAATTGGAATGATTTTCTGCTGAATTTTGGTCTTGTGGAGAACAAGTGGCTTTCAGGTAATGTTTGTTTAAAATCTGCAGCAAAGGTGTAAATTGCATGTTTTTTCGGGTGTATTTATAGTCTGTGTTTGGGTGTATTCTGTAGATCTGTATGAAGACCGTCATATATGGGTTCCTATCTATCTGGATCACCACTTCTGGGTAGGGATGAGAAGCACACAAAAGAGCGAGAGCATGCATTCATTTTTTAACAAGTTTATCACCCAGAACAGCTTGCTTATTCAGTTCGTCAAACAATATGATAATTGCCTCGAAAGCAGGGAGCAAGCAGAGAGAGAATCAGATGCTGTAGATTTTCATACAGTCATACCGTGTGCAACCAAATCCTCCATTGAAGCTCAGTTTCAAGATGTGTACACTCATCAAATGTTTAGGGAAGTCCAAGCGCAATTCAGAGGAAAGGCGAATTGCATCACCAGATTAACGAATTTCGCTCTAGGCTATTCAGTATACAAAGTTGGAGAACAAGTTTCCAGCTCAATATTCAACAAGTTTGTGGTTACTTACGACTCAGTTGCAGCCGAGGTAAAATGCCAATGCTTATTATTCGAGTCGAGAGAGATACTGTGTCATCACGCACTAAGCGTGTTAAGCTTTGAACAAGTAAGCCAAGTGTCACCTAGATATATACAAGAACGATGGAGCAAGAAGGTAAAGAGGCGACACACACACATCAAGAGCAGCCACGACGAGTGATGAGCGGATAATTTATACGCTTTTTGGCATTGTTTTTAGGTAGTTTTAGTAAGTTCAAGCTACTTTTAGGGATGTTTTCATTATTTTTTATGTTAAATTCACATTTCTGGACTTTACTATGAGTTTGTGTGTTTTTCTGTGATTTCTGGTAATTTCTGACTGAAATTGAGGGACTTCAGCAAAACTCTGAAAAAGGCTGACAAAAGGACTGCTGATGCTGTTGGAATCTGACCTCCCTACACTCGAAATGGATTTTTTGGAGCTACAGAACTCCAAATGGCGCGCTCTCAACGGCTTTCAAAAGTAGACATCTAGCGCTTTCCAGCAATATATAATAGTCCATACTTTATTCGGGAATTGACGACGTAAAATGGCGCTCAACGCCAAGTACATGCTGCTGTCTGGAGTTAAACGCCAGAAACACGTCACGACCCGGAGTTGAACGCCCAAAACACGTTATAACTTGGCGTTCAACTCCAAGAGAAGCCTCAGCTCGTGGATAGACCAATCTCAGCCCAAACATACACCAAGTGGGCCCCAGAAGTGGATTTATGCATCAATTACTTACTTCTGTAAACCCTAGTAGCTAGTCTAGTATATATAGGACATTTAACTATTGTATGAGAGTCCTTTTGACCACGTTTCATCTCTGGTCTCAGTTTTGTTTTATCCTTCGTCTTAGGAGGCCATTGATCACGTTTTGGGGACTGGCCATTCGACCATGCCTGAACCTTTCACTTATGTATTTTCAACGGTGGAGTTTCTACACACCATAGATTAAGGGTGTGGAGCTCTGCTGTACCTCAAGTTTCAATACAAATTACTATTATTTTCTATTCAATTCTCTTTTATTCTTATTCCAAGATATACGTTGCACTTCAACTTGATGAATGTGATGATCCGTGACACTCATCATCATTCTCACCTATGAACGCGCGTGACTGACAACCACTTCCGTTCTACCTTAGGCCGGGCGCATATCTCTTAGATTCCCCAACAGAATCTTTGTGGTATAAGCTTGATAGATAGCGGCATTCATGGGAATCCGGAAAGTCTAACCTTGTCTGTGGTATTCCGAGTAAGATTCCGGGAATCTGGAAAGTCTAACCTTGTCTTTGGTATTCCGAATAGGATTCCGGTATTGAATGACTGTGACGAGCTTCAAACTCTTGAAGGCTGGGCGTTAGTGATAGATGCAAAAGAATCAAGGGATTCTATTCCAACCTGATTGAGAACCGACAGATGATTAGCCGTGCTGTGACAGAGCATTTGAACATTTTCACTGAGAGGATGGGATGTAGCCATTGACAACGGTGATGCCCTACATACAGCTTGCCATGGAAAGGAGTAAGAAGGATTGAATGAATGTAATAAGAAAGTAGAGATTCAAGAGGAGCACAGCATCTCCATACGCCTATTTGAAATTCCCACTATTGATTTACATAAGTATTTCTATCCTATTTTATTTTCTGTTTATTATTTATTTTTGAACTTATCATAAACCATTTAATATGCCTAACTGAGATTTACAAGGTGACCATAGCTTGCTTCATACCAACAATCTCTGTGGGATCGACCCTTACTCACGTAAGGTATTACTTGGATGACCCAGTACACTTGCTGGTTAAGTTGAACGGAGTTATGATCACACCAGGGATTATTAAGATCCCAATTTATCATACCATGATCTCTTTGGGGTGTTTTTGATTTCATACAAGCACAAAGAGACCAACTTTGAGGATCACAATTTCGTCCACCAACGAGCCACTGATGGAGTCAAGAAGCAAGAGGTTTGACCAATTGCTTTTTCGTTCGCAAAATATTTGCGAATTTGCATCCGAATTGGAGGAGCTGACTGTAATTCTGCACCGTGCGTACGATAACGTCATGACTGAGATGGAATCATTAAAAGCCAAAAGGAAGGGGACATCTTCTTTATCCCACAAAGACGCCAACTTGGAATCCGTTAACGAGCTTCAAAGCCTGCCAAGGATCCGAACAAGAGGACGTCCAAAAAATAGGCTAGGTTCAAAGTTGGACAAACAGATTGCAAATGCCACAAAGAAGAAGAAAACGAAAGCTTTAAACGAGGTAAAAGTGATGTTCTTTAAATTTGTGGTGATTAAGTTTATTTTTCTCGTTAATAGTTTAGCTAATATGTGTGTTTGTTATATTCAGATAAACCTTTTTGGTGCTGCATCAGTGATGCATTCAAATTCCAGCCAATATCAAGGACATGTTATGAATTCAGCCAATATCAATGACATGTTATGAATTATCAGTTTATGGTACCAGTAGCAGTGGATAACTCTTTGGGTGTATAGTTTTACAGAATATGGGTGTAAAAGTACTGTTTCTCTTGGGTGTATTTTTGTGAATTCACATTTTACATTTTAAGTGTTTAGGGTTCAGGGTTTTAGTCTCAAAGCATTATGGGTGGATAGATTTCAGGGTGTATATTCAACTTTATTTGGGTTTAAAAAATTGTAGGTTATGGGTGTATATTTGATTTGATGTTTTTCTTCATATTTTAGTACCTGTAATTCATACATTTTGAATACAGCACAGACAATTTAACAGCACAGACAGTTTGGGTATATATTTTAAGCAATCTTGGGTGTATATTAAACTCCCGTTGGGTGTAAAATTTATAATCTGTGTTTAGATCTGCCTTGATATTTTCCTTCATATTTAACCACCTGTAATACAGCTTTTGAATACAGCACAGATATTTTAATAGCACATATAGTTTAACTATGGAAAAAAATTTCATTGAATAGAAGTTGTTTATAAATGGCAATTTTTTACAGCATTTGTTCAATTTACAAACTAGCTAGCAGTTGGATTACACATTTTCTATATCAGTAGAATTTATTTGACAAAACGAACTCAATAATACGGAGGATGGCTTCGACAGTCTTATTGCATTACTCGCTCTAATTGCTTCATCTCTCTCTTTACTCATTTCATTAAATAGTATCCGCGAAGCATACTCCACTCTATAGTGGTCCACCTCGTCCTACAATTAAAAAGTATATTATGTTTAAACAGCAATATTAATTCAGTAAAGTAATACAGAGTTATATAGTTCTAAAGACAGTTACCTGTTTCCAATTATCCCATTCATACTTCCCCTTTTTAATGTTTTCCGGCTTAATTAACTCAAGCCACTTCATAACGTAGATAGCGCAGTCATATCTGAAAATGAAGAAAATAAATTACAAATCTCATTTAGGAAAGTTTAATGTTCAGAGTCACAAATTTATATGTTGATTTTTGGCCTGATATCTTAACGTATGATGCTTTAATTTTCTTCTCCTTCTCGCCTTTCATCAGAGGTTCCCCGCCAACATATGCTCTCATTCTTGAAATTACATATCCCTTAAATACCAAAACAAATCAGTAATACACCCGAATGAATGGACAAGATACACCCAACTTCCCTTAAATACCAAAACAAATCAGTAATACACCCGAATGAAATACACCCAAATGAATGCAAACAATCGTTATTTAGAACATACTAAAGATATAAAATACACCCAAATGAATGCACATGATACAACCAACTGAATAAATAACATACACTCAACTTGATCAACAAAATACACCCAAATGGTTCCACAAAATACACCCAAAGGAGAACACAGAGCCAACTTACAGTGAATTTATTAAGCTGCTTTCTCTGATCGCTTGGAGCTTTCTTGTGTAACGGGTCAAGTATATGAAATCTCCACTTTCTTGTATCAATCACCTATAACCACCAATGGTCCGCATAGCAAACAGGTGCAAAAATCTGAAGGATTGCCATATTTCAACAGTGTGTTATTTTATTTGGCATATAAGTAAAGAACGGTACTAACAAATTTTACAAATGAAAACTTATATATGGATGCGAAGTTAATTTTTTTGCATCTATGAAAGGAATAAAACTTGGGTAGTCTTCCACCCTGAATTCTTTATTGGTTTTAGGTGATATGAATTCCCCGTTTGGGTGCTTCGAAATGGCCATGTTCTGCAACAATTATGAAATAACAAATGAAATACTGAAAATACACCCAAGTGAATACTATAAATACACCCAAATGACTACACAACTTATACCCAACTGAACTTAAAAAATACACCCAAATGAATACAGAAAATACACCCAAAATTCATAGAAGTAACACTTACCACAATATCGGGGGGAGACAGTATACTTGTTCTTGAAACCTTTTATCATTTGTCTGGTTGAGGATGAGGCACATGACAGATACAATCTAGAAATATATGCCGAAATCAATTTATATTAATAAACATTGCAGTAAACTTTGGTGTAAAAACATTAATGTTATTCTAATATTACCTCAGCTTCTATAAAAGTTGCTGCCTGGAGTGATGCAATGTGCATTTTTGTCAAAATGTATTTATCTTGGGCCATCAGAGTGCATATGTTTTCATACTCGTTAGTTCTGCCATCTGCGTATGTCTTCACTCGCGTCCCCCAGATGTAGCACTTCTGTTTCATATCATCCGTATTCTGATTTATTCCCGCAGGAGTTTCAAACCTCTCAGAACTTTCTCCCCCAGTCTCCCTTTGAATTTGTGGACTTTTACTTTCTGCTTTCGCTGCATTTCTTGCTATTTTTTGTCCCAAATTATCTAATTGTTCTAGCAAATTTGCAGCTTCTGGAGATTTTGTCCTTTCTACCTCCTGCGTTGACGCTCCCTCCTGCGTTGATGCTTCTTCTTGGCTTGAATCAGTGAGGCCAAGGCTGAATGATGGCATCTGATCTGTTCTAGGAGCATACGATGTTGTCCGTGCCATCATCAATAGGGCAACAGCGTCTCTCGCAGCTGGATAACTGCGTCATCATGTATAACGTATTACAAGAATAAGAATATACGGATGATAAGCAAAGATTGATTTCAGTCTGATGAACTTACATTTTAGTTGGAGCTGGGGGAAGCGTGGGTGTGGTTTCTTGAAGTTGTTGGCGGGGTTCAGGAGTGCTGCACAGTTACACACAAATTAATCATAGCATAAAAAAACTATTCATGAACAATATACACCCAAACTGTTAGCATATATACACCCGAACTGTAACCCAATATACACCCAAACTCTAAACAAATAATACTATTTCTTACGTTTTTGTAGTTCCTTCAATTTGTAGCAGAGGGGTTGGTTCAAAATCTATCTCAGGTGTTTCTTCAAATTCTGGCACAGTGGTTGTTTGGGATACTGGCACAAAAACTTGAATCAGAACTCTAAATAAGAAGAAAAATGAAAGGTTAACAACGCCTTTGAAAATAATAAGGTTATAAGGTTGAAATATTCTTGAAAAACTCACATTGCAAGTGCTTCCGACGGTGTCCGTTCCCTCACAACCATCATATTCGAATCAGCCAGCTCACTGGTTGACTGTTGAACCGGACTCAACCTAAAATACACCCAAAGAAAGTCAATAAATACACCCGAACAATTCAAAAAGAAGACAGGCTTTGTTTTTTGAGAACTTACATACTTGCAGTTTTTGCTTTTTTTCCTCCCTTTTTTTCTCGAATAAAATAATAAAGGGCTTTTTTTCTAAAAAAAATATATACAGAATTAGAAGCAGAAGGTAATAGAAGAACAAAAGTAACGGTTATTTGAAAGAGAAATTACATGCTCTCTGCCGGGTTGTTTACACTACTTTGTTCTATGCATCCTTGAGAGGAAGGATCATCACTTCCTAAGTTCACATCCGGTATTCTAAACAGATTTCATGTTACTCAGACAAAATATGATACAGGTATAAAATAGATCCAAATGAATGCATAAGCTACAACCAACAGAATGGACAATATACACCCAACACAACAAACGAAATACACCCAACTTAATAAACAACATACACCTAACTTGATCAACAAAATACACCCAAATCATGATAACAAGATTTTATTAAATAAAGCTTCTTACATTTCATAGGAGACATAGCGACATTCTGTCGATCGCAGGTCAGCTTCGTTCTGCCTGCAAAACAAGAAACAATTATTAGCAAAGAAAACACACTAAAATCTGAAATATACACCCCAACGAGACATACCCCTCTGCTGTAGATTTTTCATCGATTCCCCTTAATAATTCATCTAGATCTTCACTTCCTATTTCATATCTCTCACTACATTCATAAAAGAAGATGTTAACAAAAATAATTATGATGATAGACGGTAATATAGCTTACGAGGTACTGTACCCATCATTGTATTGATCTTCTTCAGGAGATGAATGCTCAACAACAACTTTTTTCTTTTTAGATTGTGTTCTGGGTAGAAAAAACAAGTATGAATCAGAAATAAAAAAAATTAATTTTATCACAGAATATTATCCAAAGAAGTGCTTATTTTTTGGTGTTCTTTGTGTCTTTTTTTTTCTTTTGCTTATCCACCGGTGATGATTCTTCGCTTCTATAAGTTAATAAGAGACACTTCAGTTAATACACGAAATCTTATAATAAGGCCAAAAGAAAGGAGTAATAATTTCAGAACATTACTCATCACTTGATTCAGATTCTGAATCAGAATCTAAATCCTCTTGACTCTTCTTTCTTTTTCTGGAGTCCATTCTGGAAGGCAAACAATTATTATTTAGAACATACTAAAGATATAAAATACACCCAAATGAATGCACAAGATACAACCAACTGGATCGACAATATACACCCAACATAATAAACAACATACACCCAACTTGATAAACAAAATACACCCAAATGGTTCCACAAAATACACCCAACTCGACGAAGAAATTACACCCAATTATGGTACTTACTTTTTTCCTTTTTTGCTGGGTTGTTTTCTTGGTGAATCCTTTGAGTCTTCTTGAGTCTCAGACTCAGAGGTAGAACTATCACTGTCAGTTGTTTCTGTCTCCGAAGACAATGTTGAACTCGCCTTCCTTTTTTTGTTTTTTTTATTTCTTGTTTTTTTTCTTTTTTCTCTATTTTTTCATTTTCTCTCTTATTTCCACCATCTTTACAATCCCCTGAAACATTAGATATTTTAGTTAGCAGCATTCAGGTAAATAAAATACACCCAACATATTACATTCACTTACCAAAATTTCCTCTGTTTCTGCACTCATTCTTTCGACCAACTGCTCCTTACTCCAGTTGGCAATCCAGGGTTTTGGCGGTCTTTCGGCCATCTTCTTGCCCTTGTTTTTAGAAAGATGAAAGTAAATTATCATCAGGGCAAAGAGGCAGCCATCAATTGCCTTCTTCTTTTTCTCCTTGTAGTCGGTTATGCCCTTGACCATAAAGGTTAAAACATGCCTCCCCCCCAGTTTCGCTCCGTTATGCTGTCCATCTCAAAAATTGGGGCCAGGTGCACAAGCGAGATTTTGTTTATTATCGTTGGTAAAAGGAATGCCATCTGTATATAGAGGATGAAAATCCTCTTGAACATTAGGCGTTCCTCTTCATTACCAACGCCAATATCCATCATCTCATCTGTAAGACTTTTGAGGGTCTTACCCTGGAATCTTCTAAAAATTACTTTGTCATCTTCAGAAAGTTTCTTATAATCGACTTTCTAAGGAAATAGATCTCCTACAAAAAGGAAAACAACAAAGTATCAAAGTCGATTCAAATACACCCAAGCATCAACTTAAATACACCCAAGCATCAGTTAATATACACCTATAGTTTTTAGCGAGTTACCTGTTGCATTGATGCCAAGCGCATCACCTATTTTTCTTGGTGTTATTTTAAAAGAACCGTATCCAATTTCCAGTCTGTTCTCCCATAGTTTGAAGTTGTTAGCCAGCTCCCTTAACACTTGGTGATGCACCCTTAGTGGTGGGATGTGCATCAAGCCACCGAATCCCTAAATGAAAAATACACCCAAAGATATCAGTAAGATACACCCATATATATGAGTCAGATACACCCATTGATAACAGTAAGATACACCCATAGATATGATTCAGATACACCCATATATATCAGTCAGATACACCCATAGATATGAATCAGATACACCCAACAATTTATGCCATATACACCTAAGAAGTTACTCCATATACACCCACTAAATTATGTAATATACACCCAAGAACAACCAATATTACAAGGACAAGAAATATCAGAATAGTTGCAACAGTTGATTATATTACACTATATCAGTTCAGAAATTTACATCCAACAAATTATGCCATATACACCCAACAAATTACGCAATATACTCCTAAAAATCAGTTACGAGAAGAACTAGAACAAGAAGATCAGTAAAGCGTAGAATAACTAAGAAGAACAGTAAAATCTAGAACCAAGAAAAACATTAAAACGTAGAACAAGAAGAATATTAAAAACAGTAAAATGAGAGATAGAACAAGAATAACAGTAAAACCTAGAAGAATATAGAAGAACAGTAAAACCTAGTTCTTCGATTTCGAAATGTGAAAAATCTACAAGATGAGTAAAATAGTAACGTACCTTGAGTAATATTTCTTCGTTTTCTCTTGAAATTGTTGATCGAGAGTTCTATCTTTTGTTGATGGTTTCTGCTAATCTCTGCGACGAGTTCTATCTTTTCGGTTTGGAATGTTGCTTGAAGTTTGAAGGTTTGTATTTTGTTCGAAGGAGAAGTGGAAGAGTGCGCCATAACGAGCACCTTTTGCAAAGCGTAACGGTTGAGTTATGCGCGTGGCACTGACGCTTCATTTAAAGGGAGTGAGTGTGCGTGTCTTTATCTTGGGCTAGGCCAACTTGTAACACTTGTAGGCCTTTTTTGCTTGTATGTGTAGCAATCCCCTATTTATAAATAACTAATCTTTAAATAATGTTAGTAAATTTTTATATTGATTTTGTTGTCTATAATAATAATTTAATATTTTTTAATCTTATTTTTTAATTTAAATTTATTTATTTTATACATTTTACATGTTAAATAACTTAATATATTTTTTTATAATTTATTTTTAATTACTAATATTAAATTTATAATTTAAAAATAAAAATATACAATTAATTTTTTAAACTCAATAGAAAAGCAGTTGAACAGGTACAATAGTGCTTCGTGAGCCGCTAATATTTTTAATGTGGATACATGGAAAAGATTTTTACTATTTTAGGGACCATGTAATATTTTCAATAACATGGTATTGAAATGGAGAGCGGGAGAGAGTCTTCGAGGGTGGCACATAGCGAGGTAGCCGGCCATACCAGCGGAAGCAATAAAGGGGAAAGTGGAGAGCATGCATCAGGTGAAAAGGAGCGAACTAAAGGAGACAGTAATAAGACTCAAAGACAGTGGATATCGTTCAGAGATAAAGTTGTTGGTGCTTCAGCAAGGAGAGTTTTGGAGGTTGCTGATTCTCTTGATGGGGATAAGATTGCTCAACAGTAGTTGGTAAGTAAGGTTATTCAGAGATACCAACTGTGACGTTCACTGAAGAAGCAAAAGAGATATTGGCAGAGCCCTACAAAGATGCCATCGTGATCAAAGTTCTTGGAAAAAATTTTAGATATACGGTGATCACGCACAGGCTTAAAGATGTCTGGAGAACCAAAGGATGATATGAGGTAGTAGATGTCAGTTTTGGCTATTTCTTAGTCAAATTTGATCTCTTGGAGGATAGAGAAAAAGTTCTCCTGGGAGGACCATGGATAATTACTGATAGTTATGTTGCAGTTAAACTTTGGAGTTCTTCATTCAGACTTTATGAAAATACTTTTGGATCTACCATGGTTTGGATAAGAATCACTGGTTTAATTTAAACATTAACTATTATCAAGAGAGAACTATAAAAATAATTGCGTTAGCGGTTGGCAAACCAATCCGCATCGACTTAGCCACCAAGTTTGCAGAGATGGAAAAGTATGCAAGAGCATGTGTGCAAAATAACTTGGGACTTTCAGTCATAAAGAGAATTCAAGTTGATGGTCATATATATGACATAAAATATGAGCACTTGAATTTAATTTGTGAAAAATGTAGTTGCTTTGGGCACGTAACAAGAGAATGTGCGAAAGAGAACAACAATGGCACTGAGAAAGAAAACACGGTGAAAGAGAAAAATTTACCGTCACTATTCCAATGGATAACAACGAAAAAATGGCGCAAGGTAGTCAAATCCTAGTAAAAAATCAAAATTCAACTTTTGAATTTGGAATTAATGTTAAATCAATTTCAATTATGGAGAAGCATAGAGCACCAGATCTTGTGCATGATAATTTACAAGAATCATGCATGGATAAGGATACTCGTGCAAAAGAGGGTGAATAGGTTACAGTTAGTAGAAAAGACAAGAAAAAAGTGGGTAAAGGCCCAAAAGTGGTGCCAAAAAAAGCCAATATAGCAACATGCTCCAATTTGGTGAGTAAAAAATTTTTTTTGAGCCTAATAACATGCATGCTGAATATCCTCATCAAATGCAAAGGTGAAGTCCTTATCAAATGCAAAAGTGGGGCCCAAGAAAAATAAGGATCCTCTATCCACGTTTGACTTTTTGGGAACAACTCAGGTGGCTTTCAAGGATCAGAATACTCCCTTTTTCAAAGCAGGACACAAAAGGCAGCATCCTATTTTGCTTCAAAACTCACCTATTGAAGCATTGTCAATGGATTCTCGAGCACAAAAAGAGCTTGATAAAGCTAGTGCAACAACAAACTTGGAGAACCAACCTCAACAAAAGAATGATGGTTCTGCGGCACAAGTTCAAGAGAAGACACTTGGAGACAGGGGTCCATCAACGTGAGGTAGGATGATTAAACATTCTAATTATTTAATTTATTTTTATGGATTGTGACCATTTAAATATTATTAGTTGGAATGTAAGGGGTCGTCAAATAAGATGTCTCGAGTGCACTGTAAGGAGTTGGTACGAAAATTTCAACCAATTTTTTTTTACTTTGGTGGAAACTCATATTGGGTTTGAAACTACGAAAGAATTTTGTGGGAGATTAGGCTATTATCCTGTAGGGATTGTAGATGTTGTTGGACACAAGGGAGGAATTTGGTTGCTTTCTACTAATTTAAAATTTTCTTGTAAAATTCTTTGGGTTATGAATCAATGTGTAACTTTGGAAATTGATGGTGGTGGGAGAAGATGGATCTGCAGTGCAGTTTATGGTAGCCCTCAAGCCACTAATAGAGTAGAATTATGGAGTCATCTGCTTGATATTGGTTTGTGTATTAGGACTCGTGGGTGGTGGTACGGGATTTTAATAATATTTTGAGTGTTCATGAGGTGAAGGGGGTAATTTCTATTCGAATTGCAGTAATATCTTTGCAAGTACTCTAGATTCTTGTGGTCTTTTTTATTTGACAACCTCTAGAAGACGGTTTACTTGGTTCCGTAAAATCCAAAGAAACAAAGAAATTGCAAAGAGATTGGATAGAGCTTGCTGTACTACAGAATGGTGCCTTCTTTTTTCAGAAGCTTTTGTTGAAGTTCTCAACTGTTCTCACTCTGATCATTCTCCCCTGCTTATCCGATGTCAAGGAGTTCCTATTAAGAAAGGAAACTAGCCTTTTAGATTCCAAGCGGCATGGGCAATGCATCCTGATTACAAGGCTATTGTTCAGAAATCTTGGGATAGTACAGACTTTGGCATCCATAAGAAGTTGTTGGGAGTTCAGGAAGCTTCGTTGGAATTCAACTCTACAATCTTCAGCAATATTTTTATTAAAAAGAGAGAATTGGAGACTTATTTGGATTGTATTCAACGGAAAATGGAAGCAGACGATAATCTGATTTTGAAGCACAAAGAGGAAGAATTGAGAGCTGAGTATAATCTAGTGTTGGCCCTAGAAGAATTACTTTGGTACCAGAAGTCAAGAGATCAATGGGTTCGGTATGGTGATAGAAATACTAGCTTTTTCCATATACAAACCATCCTTAGAAGAAAATATAACAAGGTTCATGGGTTGCTGGTCAGTGATGGGTCCTGGTCTGATGATCTAGAAGTTTTACAAAGAGAGGTTGTTCATTTCTTCAAAAATATTTTTTACTCTACTGAGCCTATTGAGATTAATTGCATGGAAAAAATTTCTATGCCATCTCTTAGCCAAGATGCTTGTGATAATTTGTCTAAACCAGTGACAATGTTGGAGGTTAAAGAAGCTCTGGATAATATGAGCTCGTTCAAAGCTCCTAGGCCGGATGGTTTTCAAGTTTTTTTCTTTAAGGAATATTGGGATGTGGTGGGTCATGAGGTGTGGCATACTGTTTTGGAGGCATTCTTAGGGGAGACGTTAAGCCATTCTTTGTTAGAAACTTTGATTGTTCTTATCCTTAAGTGCGACCCTCTAACTAGATTGAAGAATTTTAGGCCAATAAGCCTTTGTAATGTAATTTATAAGCTAGTGACTAAAGTGCTGGTTAATAGATTACGACCTTTTTTGGATGAGATTGTTAGTCCAACTCAGGGAGGGTTTATTTATGGTAGAGGAGCACCTGATAATATTATAGTCGACCAAGAAGTTCTTCACTTTCTTAAGCAGACAAAGTCTAGAAAAGGAGTTATGGCTTTTAAGATTTATTTAGAAAAGGCTTATGATAGAGTTTATTGGAATTTTCTTGAGCACACTCTTGAATCTTTTGGATTTCCTTCTCTAATTATTCGGCTTGTAATGAATTGTGTTCAGCCTCAAATCTTTCCAGCCTTTGGAATGGGAGTATATTGGATAGCTTCCAACCTCGTAGAGCGCTTAAGCAAGGAGATCCAATTTCTCTTTATATATTTGTTTTGTACATGGAGAGATTGGCGTGCTTCATTTCTAAACAAGTTGACGAGGGTATTTGGGATGGTGTGGCTGTTTCTAGAGGGGGACCTAGAGTTTCTCACTTGATGTTTGCAGATGACCTCCTCCTTTTTTTTTAAAGCAAAGAAAAATCAAGTTCAAAATGTTGTGCACACCTTGGAGTTGTTCTGCAAAGCTTCAGCTATGAAGGTTAACATTGAAAAATCTAAAGCTATTTGTTCTAGAAAAATCTCTAATAGATGGAAGAAAATGTTGTCTGGTGTTTCTCATATTCCTTTTACTAGTGACCTAGGTAAATACTTGGGGGTGAACTTTAATCATCCTCGAGCTGCTAGGTCAATTTTTTCGGACTCTTTAGAGAAGATCAAGAATAGGCTGGCTAGTTGGAAAGGTCGGCTCCTTAAAAAAGTAGACAGGCTTTGCTTAATTAAATATATTGCTTCTTCTCTTCCTATTTATCAGATACAAGTGACTCTTTTTCCTACTTCGATTTGTCAAAAGATTGATTTTGTGCTTAGACAATTCTTGTGGAAGGGAAAGGTGGGGGAGCGTTGCTTAAATTTGGTCAAGTAGAGCAAAGTTACCATTCCAAGAAAATATGGAGACTTGGGAATTAGAGATACTCAATGTGTAAATTTTGCTTTACTAGGAAAGCTTATTTGGCAATTACTACATAATAAAGATAAGCTTTGGATAAGAATTATGTTGGCAAAATATTTATCTGGGAGTTCTTGCTTTTCACCCAATTTTTCTAATAATGTTTCAAGCACTTGGCGAGCGATTTATAAGACAATAGAAAAGCTTCGTGATGGTTTTGATTGGTGTACAGGTAGGATATCTCAATTTTTTTGGTATCATGCTTGGCAACCATGTGGAACGCTAGCTCCTTTGGTTCCTTTTGTGCACATTTCTGATTCTCACTTGAAACTAGAAGATGTTTAGCACCATGGACATTGGCGGTGGGATATTCTTTGCACAATGATTCCGAAAGAAGTTAAACTTGATTTGATGCTCTTTGATCCTATCAAGCAGGCAGGAGATAAACAGGTTAGTTTTGGACAAATTCAAATACTCTCACTTACTCGACTAAAAGCGGGTATGAATGGCTATTGAAAAAGAAATTTGGCTGGAATGATAATGAAAATTGGCTTTGACTTTGGCGCTTGAGAATACTGGAGAAGATAAAGTGTCTGCTCTGACTTTGCCTCAACAATGGAGTTCCCACAACTAGCAACCGGTTTCAAAGAGGTTTTGCTACTTCTGATTTTTATCAGAGATGTTATCTTGCTCTAGAGAATATTAACCATTGGTTTAGGACTTGCCAAAAAGCTCGTCAGATTTGCATTAGCTTAAACTTGGGAATGACCGTTGTGGATTCTAGTTTGGATTTTGTGTCTTAGATTCATTCTAACCTCAATAGAAATAAGTTCCTTTTTACAGCGGCCTTTTGGTGGATTTGGAGGGATAGGAACAATGACATCTTCCATCAAGATGATCCATGGAGTGAGGAGAAAATTGTTTATTTGGCTAAATATGCTGCTCGAGATTTCTCCAATGTCGTTACCACCCATGGGTTCCCAGTACGGTAAAAGTGCTAAATAAATACAATGCACTGCAATAAAAACTCACTAAGCATCCTAAACTTCTTCACCAATTGTCCATCCTAGGTTCTCGCTAATCCATGAATAGGCAATTGTCATAAGGGAGTGCTAAATCTAATTCATGTTTCACATCTTTCCCAACTCACTGACTGTTCCACGAATCAGACTCAGAATCATAAAGAAAACCATCACCAGTTGTTCTGCCTCAGCAATTCTATATCAATACATCATACCCTCACTTGGAGCTAGTGAAACCACATTACTGCGTCTACCCAGGGAGCTCAAATTATCTCATTCAATAATCATCATCATCATGCAATCGCATCATCAACTCATCTCATCAAGAACAGCCCTCAACATCCACCGACACTAGCATGAGGGGCCTCTTAGTTGTACAAACACAAGCAATACAGGCAAGTAATACACAACTAAGGTACAAGTAGAACAAGTAGCACATAATCAGGTAACATAGCATATATGACGTAGAAATCTAAAACAAATAGGCAAACCTAAACAATTCAAACATATGCAAATGATGTATGCATGCCCTATGGCTGATGATATCATCTGTCGGTTATATAGCCAACCCGACATGTCCTGGTAGCTAACCATTGGACAGAAACACCCCTTGCGGAGCAAGTAGGTTTGAGCTACAACCCCTTTGCTACTACCTGCTCAACCCAGAGCCAGTGAAATAACCACTACTACGGCTACTACCCAGGCGGGTGTTTAAAAGCTCAACCTAGAGCGAGTGGATTCAACACTACTGCCGCTACTACCCAGGCGTCACAATGTCTGACCTGGAGCAAGTGGGACGAACCACAACCCTTGCTACTACCCAGGATCTCAAAACATACATTTGTTCAGTTTAAAAGCAATCATCATTGTTATCAAATCTCAAACATTAACCTGGAGCAAACAGAACGAACCACCACCCTTACTACTACCCAGGTATCACAATACACATTTATTCATAATCACTCTTCATTATTATCAATTCTCAGACAAAGACCCGGAGCAAGCGAGACAAACCACAACCCTCGCTACTACCCAGGTATTACAAATACATTCATTCAAAATTCTATAATTAAACTCATTTATCATAAACATCCTTTCCCGTCTCATACCCGAAGCAAGTGGACAACGCCACCACCTACTACCCGGGGTCACACATCACATTTCAATATTTTCCATTATTATCCATTTAACACATTCATTCATTAATCATATATGCATTTATACTCAGCCATAATCAATAATGACTTTGTCGTAACCCAGCAATAACTTAGCCATCCAGCTCATGGTTCAATCAAGAACTAGCCATTTATCAATAAATATAGCCCTCCAGCTCATGGCATACACGGTACTTCCACCTTCATCCTCCATATCTCATATAATCATCTTTGATCATCATTGATCATAACTTTTCCCCTTGTTTCATTCGCAAGTTACCACATCCCCTAGCTCCTTTCTCATTGCTAGGCATATTATAATAATTTAATACATAAGGGGTGAGATCGGAGGCTTAGAAGTATGAGATTTGGCTTTTAAAACTTAAAAATCAACTTTGGCATGAAAATAGGGCCACGCGTACGCGTCCTCTATGCGCACGCGTGGATGGCCACAATGTTCATCGACGCGTATGCGTTGCCCACGCGTACGCGTGGGTAGAAAAACAGCAAAAGGACGCACCCGCGTCAGCCACGCATACGCGTGGGTGCGTTTGTCCCCATGCACAAAACTAGCACAACTCCGGCACAACTCTCGGAAAAAACGGCTCGGCATTGGGTGCAGCGCATTGACGCGCACGCGCACGCGAGGATGGTGCCTTCTTGAAAAGCGACGCGTACGCGTCAAGCACGCCTACGCGTGGGGTGCATTCTGCTAAAAATTTTTCTAAGTTAAAAGTTGCAGTATTCACAGATTAAACCCCCAATCTTTCAACGGACATAACTTCCTCGTTTTAAATCATTTTTCGCCCGTTCTTCAAACGGCATGGACACCCCGGATCCAATTTTATTTTTAAACGAGTTTGGCATAAAACGGTGGTCCGGAGTCCAAGTTATGTTCCGTCAAAGTATGCCCAAAAATCATATTTTCATACAAAACCACAAAGTGCCATTTTCAAAACAAGCCATTTTCAACCCTTTTCAAAATTAACCAAAGCATCTCAATTTCAACCCTTTTTGAAATCAATCAAAATATACCAAAATCAACATCAAGCCTCCTCAACTCATGCATTAACACCTTACCACAATTCACAAAACCGCCATATAACCATTTTTACCCATTTCAAACAAATGGCTAAATTACAAATACATTAACATGTCATACATCATTCCTCATCCCAATTTCCATCAATACTATTTCCAATCAATCATCGTTATACATAATCAATATCATAATCACGATCACATGGTTTTACCCACAATTAACCTTAATCATTCTTCAAGCATATATCACAACATACATATCTCTCATGCATCATCATACCATCAAGGCATCAATAATCATAATCACATATATGACTACATAATATATCTCAACCAAAACCAAACATACCTCATCTATATAATTTCACCCAAAATTACCAAATTTCACACTTCAACTCCTCAAACCTTATTATTCAATAAGCAACCCAATCAATCATATATTCATTATCTGAAATTCATCTAATCACTTGTGTCATCATACAATGCACACATCAACTTACCTTCCTTACCTCTTTCTGGCCTCCGACCCAAAATTCATGGCCTCCGACCCAATTTCAAAATTTAAATGCATAAACCACAAATCAATGCCCATTACCCAATACATCAAATTCTCAATACACCAAGCATACAAGGCCACACAATTCTCAATCCAATCATTAATTCACATTATATACCAACTATGCATATTAGCACCAACTATTTACACAATCCAAACTTGATCCTAGGGGCATCTAGTTTAGGAATTCTCATCACACCACACGGTACTTAAATGAAACTTAAACCGTACCTCTTATAGCCAAACCAATTGAGCCTCTACTATGGAAGTCTCCACCAACCCTTAGCTCCAAGCCTCACCAAAGCTCCACAAGCAATACCAACCTCCCAATTGTGCATCAAAATCACCAAATACACTAACATAACTAATTTCACATACATACATCAACCTAGAGCTCATAAAAATGACAAATCACAAGGGTTTGAGCACTTCTTACCTCAGCCCATATGAAGTAGGGATAGAATCCGCTTAGAATCCATGTTGGAGTATCCCTAAACACCCAAAATCACAAGATTTCAACACTAACTACCCAAAAACATGTAACAATGGGAAATTTCAAAAATTGGGCAGAGATGAATAGAATACTCACCACAAAACTTAGATAGAATTGTAGAGGATGAGAAGAGCGATGCGTGGCCGTAAATGGCTCGTCAATCGGAGCTCCGTAGCTCAAGTTATGGTGGTTTAAAGATCAAAGAGAGTTAGGTTTCCTCTCTTCTCTTTTCTCTTCTCAATTCAGCTCCCTTCTTCTTATTTCTAGGGTAAAACAAGTATAATTACCCGTGCCATGCACGTGATATGATTAAAATTATAATTTTAAATTATTTTTTAAAATTAATTTGAATTATAATAATTTGATTAATAAAAAAGTAACATGTTATGTATTGTTTGTTTTTTTTATTCAGTGTTAATTGGATTAACTCTAAAATAGTTATTAATCGATTTTAATAATCTACTTTCTTCAATAAATCAGACATATATACTGAATATGATCATAAATAATATAGTAATAGTTAAATCCACCAATAAATATATTAGTTATTATCACACTGTAAAATAAATTAAATATAAAGGCTATTAGCACTTATAAATCTATAAAATCGCACTATATTTGATTCTCGTGCAAGGGTTTACTTATCAAATAAACTTAAAATATGAACAAAAAATATTTATAAATTGGACCTAGTATCACTTGAAAGAATAATGAAAAATAATCAACTTACCTTATCATCCATGAGAACCATTTCTTTGTAAGTCATCTTGTTCTTGTCAAATTTGGATGAGACTCTCCATAACCTTATATATTAATTTTTTAAATAATTCTCTCTCTCTCTCTCTCTATATATATATATAAAAAAATATATGAATTATATTTTATTAAACTCTATGTTACCGGTTATTAAAAACATAAAAATATAAACAAAAAATATTTATAAAATAGACCTAACATCACTTGAAAGAATCATGAAAAATAATCAACTTACATTATTATCTATGAGAACCATTTCTATGTAAATCGTCTTGTGCTTGTCAAATTTGGATAGAACTTTCTATAACCTTATATATTAATTTTGTTAAATAATTCTATATATATATTACGATAATTTTTCTTAATATATACATATACATAAATAATTCTATAATATACATAAATAAAAAAATATGTGAATTATATTTTGTTAAACCCTATGTTACCGGTTATTAAAAACGTCTAAATCACATATATTAATTATTTTTTATTATAATTATTTCATTTTATATATATGATTATTTTTTATTCTACACTCATGCAATAATTTTTTATTTTTTATATCCATATATATTCTTCAATCTCAACCCCAATAAATTACTTAAATAATATTTAATCTATTCTAGTCCTTAGACATGTATAGATTAGAGTCATTCTCGTAATGACAACAAACTGAAACAACGTCGTAAGTTCGAACATTTAGAATTCGTGCAAATTCAGACCATTCCTTTGTTCTTTGAAAACCTTTTGTATCCCTGATAGAGTTGAATCGAAATTACTTTTACAGAAAAAGAGTTACAGAGATGGCTTTTGACATGTTGGAGACTAAAATCTGGAAGTCACTATTTATATTTGAGTGTGACACCCATTAAACCCGAAAGACCAAATAAAATAGTATCTCTGATTTTATTCTCATTTAATTCTAAATCAAAAGTAATAATGACTTATTTAATTCAGTATAATTATGATAATAAATGAGATGATCATTATATAAATCCTTTAATGTAAAATAGCTTAATTTACTATTATAATTAATATATGTATTGCCCATAAATAGATTAAAAAATAATAATTTTGTAATAAAATAATCATTTAATTTGAATTACAATTAATTGATTGATAGAAATTATAATAAATTATATGATATTTAAATAATTAACTAAATCAATTAGTTGATATCATTAATTTATTATAATAAAATGAATTTAATGAGTTAAAAGAAATAAATCAAAAACACCATCAGAAACATGTTACGACAATTTTATCATTAAGTGCAGAAATTTAATTTTTATATAATAGAATAGATATTTACAGATTATTATATTAAATACAAACTAAAAAAATACACTAAACAAAATAAAAGTATCAATGATAAAATATAACCTAAAAAATCACTTAAATTAAAAAAGAACCTATGATGAATTATAATAAATCTATATATGAGAAGTAAAAGTAAAATAAACAATTAAAAATAAAGTAAAAAGAACAATTAAAAAAAGTAAAAAAAATAGAAAAGATAATGTGTGGAGAAGATAAAAAAATGTATTGCAATAGAAGATTAATATAATTAATTAATATAAAGGATGAAAGAGAAAAATCAAAATAAGATCTTATTAAAAAAATTTCAAAAAAATATTTTAAAAAAGAATCTATTAATCAACTTTTATAAAAATATTACAAAAATTTTAAATTATCTTTAAATAAAATAATAACCCTTAAGAATTATTAATCAAAATAAATAAAAAAATTAATATAAAATAAAATCATAGAAAAATATTAGCAAAATTAAGATAAAACACAAAAATAAAAAATTACAAATATTTTATCTGAAGTACAAAATAGAGAGAGAAAAAAGGAATATATAAAATAATAAGATAATAATTTGAATTAATTGAGTTCATTTATTTCATTGCTTTACATATTATTTATTAAATAACTTAATATTTATCTCAATCGTATTAAATAATAAATTAGTTATAATTAATTTGATTTAATAAATCAAACAAAATTTAAAATAATTTGATATTTACTCTAATTAAATTAAATATTTGAAGTTATAATTAATATAATTTAATGAATCAAATAAAATATTAAATGATGAAATATTTATCCTAATCAAATAAAATTACATAATTGATTAGTTATAATTAATACAATTGAATGAATCAAACACATTAAATTGAAAAATAATTTAGTTAATTTGTATCTTAAGGACACATTTTAAAAATATTTATTTTTAACAACTTTTATAAAAAAATTTATAATATTTTTAACCTCTGGTCTAAAGGAACAGTTATAATAACTCATTAAAAAGTACTTAATTAATTAATATAATTGATTTAGTTCAATAAATTAAAAGAAATAAATGTGAAAGGAAGAGATAAAGAGAAAGTAAAATTATAAAAATGTATATCCATTAAAAAGCAATAAAAAAAGTCCCTTTTAGTTTTTTATTTATTAATTATTAATTTATCATGATTAATTTCATAACATTTATTATACATTATTCATCTTATAAATTAATACAATCAATTTATTGATATCAATTATCGATAATTAATTATAATTGATATAACTTATTTCGCTATACTTTCTAAATAAATAATTAAAAATGCACGTCTCAATTTTTGTTAAAGTAAAATAAAATAAAATATATAAATTGAGTAGATATAAATCTAAAAATTATAAATTTTATTCACAACTCATATAAATTAGTACTATAAAATTAAATTTAATGTCTATTTTAAAAATAATTACTGACTTTTTATTCTTTTAATTATTAATAATTTAAATAAAATAATATCCTATAACTTATTTTGTTATTTATTTTAAGTAATTACTAACATAGTTGTTAGTAATACCCAAGTGTATATTATCAACATAATTTTATCACGGGTATTTCAATTTTATCGTTATTGTAATTTTGTACCGTCTTATTTTTTTTAATTGTTATTATGTTATTAGAATTGTTAAATAATATTAAATAAATTCTTTAAAAATAAAATAGAGACATTGAATAATTAATTCAATAGAATTAAATTTAAATAAATAAGATAATTCAATCAATTATATAAATAATAGCATATTTATAAATATTAATATTAAAAATAGTCTCACTAATGTAAATGAGCAATACAATAATTATATGAAAAAATAATTAATTATATAATTGCATAATTTTCAAGATCCAATATAGTTGAATCTAACGGACAAATAAAAAATATCTATATGATAATGTCCTAATATTTTAGCATACTATAAATCATATTATAAATTTATATATCATATTATAATTTTAAGTCAACTCCTTAAACACATTATAACATAAACCATCTAAAAAGATACATCAAATTAACGAATATCACATGGCTCACAATATATACTCTAAATTGTCACGATATTTTAAATAAAAAGAGCATCAATACAAAGAAAACAATGAATATATATATAACGAAAATAAAGAGAAACAAAGAGACACACACAAAAAATAAAATAAAGAGAATCAATAAAAACATTAACATATAAACCACATACACAAACAATGTATATATTAATTGTGAATCACAAAAAAAGATAATATATATATGAATTGAAATACACATGACAAAATAGAATATTATAAAACAAAACTATAGTAAGATTATTTAAAAACAACATAAAAATGACACATTTTTTTTGTTAATCAGAAGTTAAAAGAAAAAAGTGTGTGCCTAATAATAAGCAATTAAAATAAACAAAAATTTTAAAAATATATAAAAAATGAAATGTATAAATAAAGATAAAAGAAACAAAAATTCAATCAATTACAAAAATTATACCTAAACATGAGAGAGGGGGGAGAGAGGGAGGGAGGGAGAGAGAGAAAAGAAAGCGAATGAGTAAAAAATATTTGATCTGATATAAATAGATGGTATTGAGAAAAATAAACTAATTAAATTAATTAATTGATATAATTAATTAATTATAATTGATTTACTTTAACGAATTAAATGAAATAAATCAGGAAACACTTTAAGAGCATGCTGCATCAGTTCTGTTATTAAATGCAAAAAATTAATTTTTATATAATAGAAAAGATAGATAATAAAGATATTTTCTTAAATTAGTATAATTGTGCATTATTCATTAAATATTAATTGTAATATTGTAATATAATTACAATAAAGATATTTTTCTGAAATAAATTTATTTAGAGGAATATAAATTGGTTATTAATAGTGCAAAAACAGTGTATTCATTTTAGCGGGAAAATAGATTCATGAGAAATTGAAACCTCACTTCCATTAGTTGGGGGAAAACCCAGTTTTAGTATATTATTAAGTAGATAGATAGATAGATAGAATTTTAATAATAATACACGGGTAATTGAAATAGTTTATATACAGGTTTTTCAAGTTATTATTATTATTATTATTATTATTAAAATTAGTATAATTATGTATTATTTATTAAATATCAATTATAATATAATTATAATAAAGATATTTTTTATAAAATAATTTAGTATAAAGAATAGGAAAGTTCATTTTGGAGGGAAAACGAAATCACGAGGGATCGACACCCTACCTTCATTAGTTGGGAGAAAACCCAGTTTTAGTATATTAAGTAAATAAGTTGAAATGCTCATAACTAATATTTATATATGTTGGGTCTTAGGCCCACTTGGCCTGGTTCACTTATTTTGTCCGTTGGCCCAATTTTTGGGCCAAAACCCTTTAAGATTAGCGCTCTAAATCGCACTTTAAATATTTTTACCTCCCCTAATTATAATTCCTCATTTCTTAATCTTATTTACTCATAATCAATTTTCTCAGCTGCAGTACCAGACAGATCTCAGTCAGTACTGCCGGTCAAAATTCTACCGCGCGCTTTTACGCAGAAAACTATGTTTTCTAACTCGGAAAAATTCACTGAATCCAAATATCATATTTAAGTCATCAATTTCCAATTGCCAAATCTTTCAACCATATTCGCTCCTATTTAACTTATTATTTAATTAATTTCGGTTAGACCGGGTATTACATTTGGAGTTCAATTTCTGCTTTTCATATTAACCATATTAAAAAATAGTGATTAGTATAATTGTCATCTATCAGTTAATTTTCTTTCATTCTTTGTATAGTTACCTTTTTATTCTACACATAATTTCTATCCATATTGTCTTCTTCCTTATTCTATGGAGTACATGTAGTACTCTCTCCCTATCTTTATTTTACTTAATGGAAAAAATAATGATAAATATGTATATGGAGAATGATAAAAAAATGAAAATAAAATTTAAAAATTTAAAAAAAATAATGAAACAAAAGATGATTTAAGATATTGAATATAAAATTAAAAAAAATTTTAACAATAAAAATTATGAGTTCATTATTCTATACATTAAAAAAATTAAATATCTTATAAAATTTTTATTTTTTATCTCAAATTTAAAATTTAAAAAACATAAAATTAATTTGCTAAAAATATTAGAAAAAAATTAACAATATAAAAATTACTATTTTGTTTTGAAATTAAATAAAATTTTAAGAAAATTTTAAAAATTTTATTATTTAAAGACAAAGAAGTTGATATATTAGATCTAGAAAAAGATTAAGAATTATTACAAATAAGTGTTAAGAGTATGAGGTATATTCAATAATATAATCTTTTTATATTCAATTGTATATGTTAATAGTATTGTCCATATAATATTACTGTTTTGTTTTAAGAAGATATAATATATTTGATATTAGTTTTTTTATAATTGTTGATAAATTTGATAATTTGGTTAACACAAAATTTGAATACTTGATATCTTAAATATTTTCTTAAAGCAATAAAATATGACTTAACAAGTAAGTGTGAAAAATAATAAAGATCTATATAATAGTTATACATTAGGATATCTAAATAAAGAAGAAAATAATTCTTTTAACAAATCTTTAATAAGTCAAAAGTTAACACAATGGGTAGTTATGAATCAAAGTGATAAACAAAAATGAGAGTTGGGATGAATAGAAGAAGAAAATAAGAAAAGAGAATAAAATAAGACAACAAAATAGTAATGATAAGAGAAAGGATAGCGTGTAATATGATGAGATAATATAATCAAAATAAAAATTAATAATCTTAAAAAAATAATAAAATTAAAGATAATTAGGCCCAGTTTGGGTAGCCAACTTAATTAAGCTCTTTTTGATAAAATAACTAAAACAATAAATGACTCTGTTAAAAGTAACTTATAAATAAGTTATTTTGTGTTTGGATTTTTAACTCTAAAGTGCTTATTTTATAGAAATGTGATGAAAAGTAGAAGTATTATGAGAGAAGTCATTTTTTTAACTTCTCTATAAGCTCCTAAATAGTTTCTTAGAAAGTAGCAATTTAGTTTTAAAAATTGTACCAGACATTAATACTACTACTTTTCATAAGTTAAAAGTTAAAAAAAAGTTACTTCTAAAGTTTCCCAAACGGGCCCTTAGAGATGTTCAAGATAAGATTGAAGAAATACATTTTTTTTATCTATTAGAGTTATGGATGGAGATAAAAAATGTTTTGAATATAAATTTTTAATTTTGCTTCTAATTTAATAGGATTGAGAAAATAAATAAATAAATTTAATAATATTTATAAATAACTAATCCTTAAATAATATTAATAAATCTTTCTGCTAGGGTTTAGGTATGAGTGATGGAGTGAGCGGGGGGTTTACGAAGAGGGTGACACACATTGAGGTAACCGGTAATATCGGCGATAAAACTAAGAGGGAGAGCATCGGGGGTTGTCTCTGGTGAGAAGGAGGAGGGTGCTAGGGTTTCTAAGGAAGAACATGGCTTTCAAAAGGTTTCCTTCCGCAGCATGGTGACTGGACAGAAGTCTCCGTCTCCTATGCTTTGGAATGAGGATTTAGATGGAGAGAGGCTAGCCAAGGTGATCAAAGGGAACCACGGAGATTCGCATCCTCCTTGAGTCATCTTCTCAAAAGAAGGGCTGGCAGCATTATCTGTACCATATAAAGAAGCGATCGTCGTCAAAGTCTTGGCCAAGCATATGAGTTACACGGCGATGGTGCATAAGTTGGGTATGGTGTGGAGATTGAAAGGTGGGTTTCAAGTTCTGGTGAAGTTTGATACTTTCGAAGATCGGGAGAGGGTATTACTTGGTGGTCCTTGGATGATATCTGGGTTCTATCTTGCTGTAAAGCCATGGTCACCTGAGTCAATTTAGAGGAGGAGGTTTTTGGATCCACCATGGTATGAGTACGCTTTTACGGCTTAGGGATTCGTTACTACTATGAGAAGGCTATGTTGAGGATTGAAAGCCAGTGAAAGTCGATGTAGCAACTAAGATGGCAGCAAGAGGAAAGTATGCGAGGGCTTGTGTGGATATTAATTTAGGCGTTCCCATTACTCGTAGTGTTGAGGTGAATGGGAGGGTTTTGGATGTTGAATATGAAAGCCTTGAGTTGGTCTGCAATACGTGTGGTTGTTATGGGCATATTGGTGTGGACTGTAACTTGATTAGTTCAATTTCAGTGAACATTGATGAAACAGGGATGAATGAAGACAAGGAACAAGATCATGAGAAAATGGATCAGGTGCCATTTTCTTCTAATATTGAGAAGCCTTTTGTTTTCGGTAGTGCTACAATTGGGATAGAGAAGAATAAGGATAAGGAAGTGCAAGTAATGGAAGGGGCACATGCAGGGGATACAACGTGGACCAAGGTGGAAAGAAAGGCAAAGGACAAGAAGGTCTTTTTGGGTAGGCATGACCAGGATAAGTCCAAAAAAGCTTATGTGGATAAATCTTCTAATTATGTTGCTAAAGGAGAACCTGCTATGAAAGGCATCAATGGGGTTGAATCATCTTTACACATAAGTAAGGGCAATCAAGTGCTAAAACAAGCGAGGAACTTTAAATTAGCTTTGTCAGGTTCTACCTCTGCTTAAGGTGTGACGGGTGGCAAGCAATGACCTAGTTCAGAATGGGAAGGGGTTTATTCGCAAGGTGCGGGGACTTCTAAAATGCCATTCAGAAGCAATTTAAAGAGATTAAGGCCTAATTCTCTTCAGAATTCTCCGGTTGAGAATGGGCACAGTGTGGTTACAGTGGAGACCCCACTCACTACCCTCAAATAATTTGAGGTGTAGGTCTCACTCCAAGTAATATTAATATGAATTGTGCAAACATTATAGCTTGGAATGTGAGAGGAGCTAGGAATAAGCTGGCTTGGGTGCATCTAAAACAATTGGTAAAGAATTTTCATCCATATTTTTATCATTTTAGAGACTCATTGTGCTTTCCAAAAGGTGGTTGTCTTTTGGAACAGATTAGGTTATACTCCTATTCATATTGAAGAAGCTCAGGGGCATAGTGGAGGTATTTGGGTGCTTTCTGCATGGCCCGGAGTATCTTGTAATGTCGTGGCAGCGAGTTTGCAAGTGGTGTGTATTGAGTTTTTGAATGGCAGTTTCTCTTAGGTCTGTGCAGCGATTTATGCAAGTCCCATTCCTAGCATAAGGGAAGAAGCTTGGAGGGTTTTGACAGATTTTTCCAGAAATTATTCAGGTCCTTTATTAGCTATTGGAGATTTTAATGAGATCCTTCTTTCATCCGAGGTTAAAGGTGGAAACTTTGTTTCTCGAAGGACAGAGCGGTTTGGAGCTCTCCTAGATGAGTGTGGTTTGATTGATTTGGGAGCTCATGGATCTTTGTACACTTGGTTCAGACATATGCAGGGTAATCGGTTCATCTCGAAGAGGCTGGATAGGGCTGTGGCTAGTGATGCTTGGTGTTTTCGTTTTTCGGAAAGCTATGTGGAGAATTTGGCGAGGATGCATTCTGACCACTGTCCTATTATGGTGCGATGTCAAGGTAATGATAGAAGAGTCGGAGTAAAACTTTTTTGTTTTCAAGTAGCTTGGTCTTATCACCCAAATTTTTCGTCGGTGGTCAGGGGTGCTTGGGACAAGGGTAGACCCAATCCTATTCATTGCCTTTCTCAGGTCAGAGATGATGCTTTGGCCTTTAACCGAGATGTCTTTGGGAATATTTTAAAAAAAAAGAGGGAATTGGAGAGGCGTGTGACCAGTATCCAACAGAGAATAGAGAGAGTTAATGCTTTATCCTTTATACAGGAAGAAAGGGAGTTACAGGCTAAATATAGTAATCTGCTTATGCAAGAGGAGTTATTTTGGTATTAAAAATCCCGAGAGCACTGGGTCAGATTTGGAGATAGGAATACTAAGTTCTTTCATATGCAAACCATTATGCGGAGGAAGCGTAACAAGGTCCAGGGGTTGTTTTTGGAGGATGGAAGATGGAGTACTAATCCGCAAGAACTCGAAGACTGTGCAATTGGATTTTATAGAGATCTTTTTTGCAATGTGGAACAGGTAGACCTTGATGTGATGGGGGATTAGGAATTACCTTCTTTATCTCATGAGGCTATTAAAAGTCTCACAAGAGAGATTTCCAAAGAAGAGGTTAGGAAGGTGGTTATGGGCATGAACTCTTTTAAGGCCCCAGGTGCCGATGGTTTTCAGGCTTTTTTCTTCAAGGAATATTGGGAAGTGGTTGGTACAGAGGTATGAGAACTTGTTAAGAAGGCTTTCGCTAGGTTTGATCTGGATAGTTCTCTGTTTGACACTTTGGTGGTGCTGATTCCTAAAGTTGATAACCCATCTCGCATGAAAAAGTTTCATCCTATCAGCCTCTGTAATGTCATCTACAAGATTATAACTAAGGTGGTTGTGGAGAAGTTACGACCTTTTCTACAAGATATCATTGGCCCTCTATAGGAAGGGTTTATTCCTGGAAGGGGTGCCCCAGACAATATCATTGTAGCTCAGGAGATTTTCCATTTTATGAAGAAAACTAAATAAAAGAAAGGTGTTCTTGCTTTTAAAATTGACCTAGAAAAGTCTTATGACAGGGTGAGCTGGGAGTTTTTGGAGCAATCTCTCCTAATGTTTGGCTTTCCAGGTACTATTATTTCTCTTATTATGAAATGTGTAAAGTCTTCCTCCTTTTCTCTAATGTGGAATGGTAACCGGTTGGATGGTTTTCAGCCAAAGAGGGGTCTGAGGCAAGGAGACCCTATGTCTCCTTATTTATTTGTTATTTGTATAGAGAGGTTGAGTTGCCTCATTACTAGGCAATTGGAGGTTGGTAGATGGAAACCAGTGACTGTGTCTAGGGGAGGTCCTGTAATCTCCCATCTCCTTTTTGCAGACGACCTTATCCTTTTTTGCAAAGAGAAAAAATCTTAAGTGCTTCATATTTTGGACACTATGGCCACCTTTTGCAGAGCATCTGGTATGAAAATAAATTTTGACAAATCTCGTGCTATCTGTTCTATGAATGTTTCTAGACAATGCAAGGATCTCTTCACTAGTATTTCTTCTATCCGCTTTGCTAATTCTCTGGGAAAATACCTTGGTGTCCCCCTCAAGCATGGCAGAGTTACTAAAGCTGATTTTAATAATGTGGTTGATAAGCTTACTAATAGGCTAGCATCTTGGAAAGGTCGCTTCCTTAATAAAGCTGGTCGGATTTGCCTTGCTAAATCAGTTTTATCTTCTATACCTATTTATAGGATATAAGTAAGCCTTTTTCCATTAGGTGTGTGCTCTAACATTAATAAGTTTACTAGAAGTTTTATTTGGTGTGGTAGTCATAATCACCGTGGTCTTCATTTAGCATCTTGGAGAGTTTTGACACTCCAAAAAAGTTTGGAGGTCTTGCTTTACAGGAGTCACGGTTGGTCAATTTTTCTTTATTAGGAAAGCTAGTTTGGCAAATTTTGATAAATCAAGAGAAACTGTGGGTCAAGATTATGCTTCAAAAATACCTCCAGAATAGAAACCTATTTGCAGTTAAAGCAATGGGTTCTTCATCAGATATATGGAAGTCTATTGTGCACACAGCTTCCGTATTAAAGGAAGGGTTTGTTTGGGAAGTTGGAGCTCTTTCTAAGAATTTCTGGTTTGACTCTTGGTTGCACTCTGGGCCAATAGGAGCGAGGGTTGAATTTCTTGATATCTGTAAGGCTACTTTGACCATTGAAGATGTTTACTGTGATGGAGTTTGGCATTTGGAGAGGATTTACTCTTTTATTCCTAGGGACTTAAGGGAAGACATTCTTAGTTTAGTACATATTTCGGCTTCTGGTCGTGATTTGGATTGGAGTTGGGAGCACACTCTTTACTATGCTAAACAAGGATATTTATGGTTAATTCAGAATAAGTTGAATTGGGATAGGAATATCAATTGCCTTTGGCTTTGGAAGAAGCGGGTCCCTGCAAAATTGAGGCTCCTAGTGTGGCTTTGCCTTCATGATGCTGTACCAACTCAATATCTACGTTTTCGGCGACATCTCTCCTCCTCATCCTTATGTGTTTCTTTGGCTCTAACGAGATGCATGATTGGTTCAAGCATGGCCTCCTCAATGAAGGTTGTTCCAAATTTGCAGCTATAATATGGTCAATTTGGCAAGACAGAAATATTGGTAATTTTCAGGGAGATTTTGGAACTCCTGGGTCAATTGCATGCAAAGCTTGCAGGTGGATGGTGGATTTTGAATATACAACTCAGAATCGAGTGTGTTGCATCCAGGGATTAAGACTTCTGTCTTGGTCTTCACCAAAACCTGGTGCTTGGTAGTTAAATTATGATGGGAGTGTGAGCTTGGGGGATGATTGTGCTGGTTTTGGATGGGTAATTCGCGATAGCTCCAGTCAATGGGTAATGGGATGCTTAGGAAATTCCTTTGGATCTAGTGTCATCAAGATGGAGTTGTGGAGTATATGGAAAGGTTTGGCTTGGGCTTGGGAGGCGGGTCTTAAGCTTGTTGTCTGTGAGACAGATTGTACAACAGCTTTTGAGTTAGTGACTAGTTGGCAAGTTCCACACTGGCATCTTGAAAAAGAAGTGATACAATTGATCTTTGAGTTGAAGTTAAGAAGGGATTGGGATATTCGTTTTGAGATTATCCCGAGAGAAGCTAATGTCCTGGCAGATCGGTTAGCAAAGATAGGATCTGGAGGTAGCGGAGCTGATGAGGTTCACCTTTGGCACCAGTCGCCAGAGGTGGTTTGTCCTCTCTTACTGTTAAGAACCTAATTTCTTTTCCTTTTCTTTTATGCTCTTTTGTTTTTTCTCTTGGTTGTTCACCAAAAAAATAATATTAATAAATTTTTATATTGATTTTGTTACACATAATAACAACTTAATATTTTTTAATCTTATTTTTAATTTAAATTTATTTATTTTATACATTTTACATGTTAAATAACTTAAGATATTTATTTTACTTTTTTATAATTTATTTTTAATTATTAATATTAAATTTATAATTTAAAAATAAAAATATAAAATTAATTTCATAAACTCAATAGAAAAGTGGCTAAGCAGGCACGATAGTGCCTGGTGAGCTGCTAGTTTTTATTGTATTAATATGTATGAATTTATCATCGTACCGAAGAAAATATCAATTATTAATGGTCAAATGCGGACAAAATTTAATAATATTTACTGCTATTTAATACGTAATTATCAGAACCAATAATCAACCCAGTCATATGACTGGGTCACTGGTTTAGCCAGTGGGTCACTGATTCACCGGTTGACCCAGTCATAATTAAAAAATATAAAATTATATAAATAAAATTAGAATTATGTTTTAAAACTTAAAATGCACGTTTTTACAACATGTTAATAATCAAATATCAATTTTTAGATATAATTAATTATGTAAAAGGAGATAATAAACTAGTCTCTAGTACAAAATACTTTCTCAATTTAAATGAATAAAGGCGAACGAAGGATAACATAATCAGTAAATTAAGTCTAAGAGACGATCTCAAAGTCGGTATCAATATCTTCATAGGACAAATTTGGAGCTTGATCAACATTTTTCTCATTTTGATTTAACAAACAGCACAGCAACAATGCTCAATGTTCAGTCGTGATAATCAACAACAAATTCAACTATTCAAGTATTTAACTCTATTATCTAGTAACGAAATTCAACTCAATAATATTATCCAACAATAAGATCAAAGTTCAGTGATAATAATCAACAACAAATTCAACAAATTTAGGTTCAATAACAATTCTAAAATATCAAATACAACAACAACCACCAGATTCAATAATAATATTAATTAAATTTTGCTCAGATTCAACAACAATTCATCATCAACAACAAATTCAACAAATTCAAGTTCAGTAACAATCCTAAAAATCAAATACAACAACAACCACCAAATTTAACAATAATTTTAATTAAAATTTACTCAGGTTCAACAACTCATAATCAACAACAAATTCAGGTTCAATAACAAGTCTAAAAAACCAAATACAACAACAACCACCAGATTTAACAATAATTTTAATTAAAATTTGCTCAAATTCAACAATAATTCAAAATCAACAACAAATTCAAGTTCAGTAACAATCCTAAAAAATCAAATACAACAACAATAACCATCAGATTCAACAACAATTTTAACTAAAGTTTGCTCAAGTTCAACAACAATTCATAATCAACAACAAATTCAACAAATTCAGGTTCAGTAATAATCCTAAAAGACCAAATACAATAACAACAACCACCATATTCAATAACAATTCTAATTAAAATTTGCTCAGGTTCAACAACAATTCTAATTTCACTGAAATTGACATTGAACCAGTGAAAGGACAGGGTCGAAGATTCGAAGGGAGCTCACCTGGTTGACTAGTTCCGAGACCATGACGAGACAAGAAGACGACAACGACCACCACCTAAGGGAGCAGATGCTGCTTGATTGGTTCCGTCTACTTCTGCCGCTGTGAATGCAAGGGCACGAGATTGCGACGACGAGATTTAATCTCAGACAAGATGAGACCGAGTGAGTGACGAGGAGAGACCATGAGAGACTAAGAGTGACGACTGAACGAACTGACGAGGTGATGAGAGAGATGAGGGTTGGGAGTTCACCATTCACCATTCAGGTTAGGCATAGGGTTTCATCAACATACAAAAGGGGGATGGGGAGGGGAGAGGAATACCCTGAAACGATGTCATTTTCAAGTTTTCTTTAAAAAAAAAGCACGGCCCGAAATCGGGTTGAATTAACCAGCTAGGTCATCGGTTTTACTAAAAACCATCCAGGTCGAACCAGTTTTTGCTGGGTCCAATACTTGTCTGGTTCGACCGGTGTCTTGGCCTGGCCAGGTGATCGGGTGACCGAGTTTTCGGTCGAACCGGCCGGATCGAGCCGGGTTTAATAACTAACATTCCTTTAATAAATATATTAAAGCCATGGTTTTGAAAACCAGACTAGAACAGCCGGTTCAAACAATTCAACTGTGAACCATCAGCTTAAACAGTTCAGTTTGTCATGCAAAACCGTTAATCCAAAAATCAAATTTAAATAGCTGAACCTGTCAAGAATCTGCCAGTCGAACCAGATTGGGATCCGACCGCTTCTCATGAAACAATGCCATTTCACGTTAAACGTAAACGAAATGGAAGCACGCGTGAAGCCCAGGGTTCTAAAAACCGGTTCAAACTGTTTTGTCGAACCGGTCAAATCGTTAACCGACGAGATTTGCAGTTCAGGTAGAAACTATAATCGCCAAATTTGAAAACAGCTGTTGAACCGCCAAATCGGCCAAGAACTGATCAGTTGAACCGAACCAAAATTTGGCCAATTTTCAAAAATTTTCCCAAATGACGCCGTTTTGTTTCAAACCAAAGAGACCCTAACCAAACTACAGCACCCTCACAACCTCACTCACTCACTCATTCCTCCTTCTAGCCCCTTTCATGAATCAGAAAGCAACCCAACCAACCCAACCAACCCTAGCTTTCAAACTTCAAAGGCTCAAACGACAACCCTAGCCTCCACCACTGTCGTCGTCTTTGTCGAGCAGCTTCGTTGTGGTAGCTGTCATCTTCGTTTCTCCTCTGGTCACTTTCATCTTTGTCTGCCTTGTGGTCGCCATTGTCCTCGTCTGCCCTCTGGTCCCCGTCGTCTTTGTCTGCTCGTCGAAAGTCAGTGCTCAGTGCTCCCATTGTCTCTTTTTTGCGTCGCGACAGCTCCACTGTGCTTGTTCGCGAGGTCGCGGTGAAGCACACTCGTAAAACCATTATCGCCAGTCTCATTCATCGTGCGACCACCATCCATTGCCCCACCATCCTCGTTACCATTTAGCACCCTGTCACTGCCTTCAATCGCTGTATCTTCTCCTTTGTTGTTCACCAACGACCTCGGTGCCATTGCTTTGCTCCGCCGTGTGACAACAGATCCATAGTGAGTGAGGTCGCATTTTGGTCAATTGAATTTCTTAGATCTAAAATCTCAATGTGCTATTCTATTACTTCTTCTACTGCATCCCTGATTTTTGAATTTTGGCATGAAGTTTTTTAATTGTTGCAAATGGTTCTATTGATGCTGAATTTGTGTTGCTGCTTCATTGTAATTACTAATTTGCTATCATATAATTTTTGTTGTTACTGAGTTTAGATATGAAATTATGGTTGATGATTGTTGAATTATTGGTTGATTCTGGTAAGATTGAACGCTTATCTGGTTGTTAGCTATGATCAATGTTCTAAAAACCGTATCAGACTAGCCGGTCAGATCGGTTCAATTGCAAAATGGGTTGAACCCGTTGGGCCGACCCACTAAATCCGCTAAAAAAGGCGGGTCGGGCTAGGATTTGGAGTTCGCTTAATTAAAAAAATTCGCCAAGCCCGCATCACCAAATTGGCGGATTTTGGCGGGCAAGGCGGACTGGTCCGTCGGCCGAAGATTTTTATTATTATTTTTATTAAATAAAAGAGTGATTACTATTATAAAACTAATAATTATAGAATTTTCAAACACTTTTCTTTTTTGTTTTTGTTTTTATTTTTCATTTAGTTATTAACTTTATTTATTTTATTTTATAATTTCGTATATTTGTTCAAATTATGTGACTTATTTTTTAAAATAAAGATGGTTCTATTGACAAATATTATTTTGAACAATTTTATTGAAGTTAAAAATTAAAAAAAAGATATTAAAATTTTTTTTTATTATAATTTGACTATTTTTTATTTGTACTTGATTTTTTAATTATTATTTTTGGTTAATTTTAATGAATTTTATTTTTTTAAAAAAAAGTCAAGCGGGTGCCCGGTTCACACAAAAACGGAAGCTCCTCCGTTTCTCTCTCCCTTTCCGCCTTTCTTTCTTTCATTCGGAAAGAAATCACACAACCCCAGCCAAAAAAACCCTAGCATTGTAAGCCTACACCACCGCCGCAAGGAGTGGCATACTGCCGCGTCCGTCGCTCGCAAAGTTCGCCATCCGTTCGTCTATCTAGCTTCCCCTGTTTGCTGTCCCCAATCGCGGCTGCTTCCTCGAGCTCGGTGTCCGTCGTCTTTGTCTGCTCAGCAGCGCTTCCGTCGCCGTTTGTTTGCCGTTCACGTTCGCGTCTTCGTTCAGCTGTCGTCTTTGTTCGCGTTCTTCGCCGTTCACGTTCGCTCGGCGTTTACTGTTCGCGTTCACTCGCCGTTCACCGTTCGATTTCGCATTCGTGTTCGTCTGGAAGCCACGTTGCTGTGCTTCAAACTCTGCGATCAACGCGCTCAACCTAGCCGTCGAACTGCTCTCTTTTGTCGCCGCCGTGAGTTCCCTAAACCCACCAACAGACAATACACTCACACAACACCAATACTCTGCTTCAAACTCTGCAACTTCTGATTTCTATTACAATAAGTAACTATTTGATTTGGTAGTGGTTTGGATTATTTCATAGACTGAATTAAAGTTACAATAGTTATGTTCTCTTCTCAGAAGCTTTGAATTCTCTTATTTCATCTTAATTTTATCGCACTCAACATGCTTGATGAAATGCTTTAACCATATTTCTGTTTGGTTTTATAATTTCTAGCTTTCAGAAACTTAGTAAGTTGATTGCATGTGAAATTAGAATAACTGGATCTTAGTAATTAGGAAATTTTAGCTGCACAAACAGCATCTTTGCAGAAAACATATTAGCATGATGATTCCACTTGCATTAGTGTTCTTCTGGTAAATTTTAACTGTTATTGTGAATTTGTTAATTTGCTAATTGTTCTTGTGTTGTTGTTCTGTTGTTCGAATGTTACTTTTAATTTTTTGTTTTTGTTGTGATATTCTGTTCTTGATTTAAGCTGTGATTGAAGGTTCTTTGGTTTAAGTATTCTTCACTTTCGTGTAAGCTTACCTTTTAATTCTTTGAGCATACACGGATCAAATCATTGTTTTCAGCAATGGTGATTTTTAGAATTTTTTTTTTGGGTTGCTTTGTTTTAAATGTTCCTGTTGTTGTTGTGTTTTTGCTGTGATTTAAATGTTCTTTTGATTCTTTTTTTTTTCCGAATGCCCAGTCAGTACTTGGTTGATTGGTTTTGCTCACTGAATGTATTTGATGATAAATTTTAAATTGATAACTCTATTACTGCTTTACTGTCTGTTTCTGTAGTTAAATTTTATTAAAGTTTCTTGAATTTGCACTGCCTATGTTACTGATTCACTGTTCCTTAATTGCTTTTTTTGTTGTTAATCATTGTGATGAGCTTTGTTAAAATTGGGTTGAAAACTGCTAATCTTTCTTCATTTTTCACTGTTCTAACTTCTGTTCTTATTAAAAAATTTGCAATTGGTGATCATTTGATTTATTATATGCTTCATGTTTTCATTGTTCTGTTCTTATGAAGAAAAATTTGCAATTAGTGATTGTATGATTCATGTTTTGATTGTTTTGTTATATAAACAAAATTCTGTTTTCATTGTTTGGTTGCACTGTCCCTGTTCTTGATCTCCGCCGACTTGCTACGCCTCCTCCGTGTTGGATTCTTTTTATTTCAGGCTCTGTTGTGTGTTTGTTTCAGGCTCTGTTATGTGTTTATTGTGCAACTCTATCATTTTTTGTTTTACTTTTTGACTTGGCTACATTAAGACAATATTTTCTATCTTTATCTTTAACTTGTGGATTGTAATTCAATCCAGCTATTTTTAATGGAAGTATAATTATGTTAATTGGGAAATGGATCCTTTCAATTTTTAACACTTGAGGGAGTAAAAGTGATCTCTCACCATTAATTTTATAAGTGGGACCAAGAATAAATATGAGAGAGAGAGCAATGAAGGGCTAAAGATCACACTTTACACTCAATTTTTTCTACAATTGAGAGGATCCACTCCCTGTTAATTGTCAACAAATTTGCAGCAAGATATTGCATATTTTGATGATTAATTACATTTAGTTGGTGATATTTTATGTAGGGTTTTAAATTTGAAAGATATTTAGGATGTTTATTTATAATTTATTTATTATTTTATTATGGAACGGTTTTTCTGGTTGAACTACAGTTAGACTGGTTGGACCAGTAAATCAGTGAAGCAGTGACTAAAGCGGTTTGATGACCAGTTTGGTTTTCAGAACCTTGGCTATGATTGAATCATCTTAGAGCTTTCCCTCCCATAACTTGAATCATTGAATGATTAGCTATGCTCCAGTGCTGTTCTGTACTCTATATTCTGTATTCTTGGTAGGGGTGTGCAAAAAAATCCAGATTTTGGATTTTAAACTAAATCCAAATCAAACCATTAAAAAAATTCAGTTTTAAATAGAAAAATCCAAACTAAATTGGATTGATTTTATAGTTTGGTTTTTTAATCCAAACCATTTAAACAGTTTTAAATCTGGATCCAGATCCAAATTTAAGAAAACCCTAAATCTGATTCGGTGAACCACTGAACCAGTTCACAGTTCACACCTCGCACTAATCCAGTCCTCTTCTCCTTCAGTTCTTCTCCTTCAACCGTGTAGTCTCCGCCGCAGCCGGCACCGGAGCAGGCAACTGGCACCGGCACCGTGTTGTCTCCTTCAACCGTTCAACGGCCTCACCTCTTTTTCTCTTCTTCTGCCTTTGGTTTTCTCCTTTCTCGTTTGCCGTCGTCATCCTTTGGTTTCACTGTCGCCGACTCGCCGTCACAGGTGCGGGCTTCCGGTTCTTTTGCTTTCCATTCGCCTCTGCTCGTGCTTCTAGCCTCTGGGTCACAGGGTTAGTACCATTTGCCTCTGCTCTTGCTTCTTTCGTATTTAATTTTTTTAATCAGTTGATAATTGCTTTACAATTAGTTGATAATTACTTAATAAGTTGATTGGTGCTGGTAAATAATCTCATACATATTTGATTGATTGATTGATTCTCACGGGAAAGAAACTGATGTAAAAGAAGCCAGCTGGCGATAGTTAATCTTTGATGATACGTAACTCTCCAACAAAATGAGCTTCAATTCACGCATTCACTATTAATATGAACTTGATTTGTGAAACTAGAATGCACATTGATTTCTGCCTCTTGATGAATTCTATGAATCTAGAATGCAATGCACTTTGAAATTTCCCCTGTAACTGTGTGGTATTTGAGATTGAAATTGCCCAAATGCAAAAAGGTTTTTGGAGATTTGCATTGGCTTTTGTTTCTGTTCTGCTGTTAGTAGTATTGCTGTTTCTAGTTTTTTACTTTGAATTATTTCTGTTCTACTGTTAATAGAATTGGCTGCTATTTCTAGTTTATTTCATAGCAATTAGCACCAATTTTTAGTATGTGAGGTACATAAGGCTGTTTTGGTAGGGTAGTTTATGATATTTTGTGGTAAAATGAGTATGGTGGGTTAAGATTTTAGGATTCGGTTAGAAAGGTGATGGTTCTATATAAGTGTCATTTATGGTTTGTAGGGGATCTTGGGTTTGATATAGGTTAAATACATGTTTTTAAGGTTGTTGAGGTTGTGTTTTGCCAGTGAGGGAGTACTAACATTGTGACCATCTTCTCTTGGAGACCCATCTTTGACTTGCAACATTCCCCTTCAAATGTAATCATCAAGCAATCATATCTCACAATAAAGATCTCAACTTCTTTTCTTAATTAATTTATTTGGGTACCCACCTTTTTTGGCTTTTTCCTTTTTAATTTAATTTTTTTCAACCCCAGATTTATTTGCATTGCTGAGACCCTTTTATGTCCTTGGGAGTGTTTCATAGTTCACAAATTTTTGGCTTTGCACTTAACAAAATGACAAAGGTGTTGGGGTCATAGTCATACATTAACTTTGTTTTATTAACTTTGTTTCTCCGAAATAAGTGATGCCTTGTTTGTGTTCCTTGGCTTTGGATCTTTGTTAGTTTGTTCATTTGACTGAATTCGGATTACATTTGAGTCTACCAAGTACTAATATTAAGCTGCAACTATTTTTAAGCATTACTTTTCTTGCGTTTTTTCCCTTCTTTTTTCGGTTATGTTTTTCATTTGTAATCTTATTTTCTATTTTTTGCAAGGTTCTGAAAACCGGTTCGAACTGGCCGGTCGAACCGGTCGAACCGCTGACAAATGCGGTTCAAACAGAACCTATAACCGGAAGATTGGAAAACCGGAGTTGGAACGTTGAACCGGCCGGGAACCAGTCGGTCGAACCAAACCGTGACCCGGCCGGTTTTTGAATTTTTCCAAAAAACGGCAACGTTTACTTCGTGCAACGCTAACACCTTAAGTTCCCTAACCGTTACCCCTCCAGACTCCAGAGTCTTCCTTCTACTCTCACAACGCGAAGCTGCACTCCCTTGAGCTTCTTCAGTCCTCCGTCGTCTCAACGTCATCGAAGCCACCGGCGCAAATTCCGTCCATCCACCGTCGCCATTGCAACTTCGAGCTTCGAAGCCACCATCATGACTTCCTTCCCCTCTCATCTTCGATCTTCAAACGTTGAAAAGAGGCAGCCCTAAGCCTCCGTATCCTCGCCCTTCTTCAATCTGTCCAGCCACCGCAGGGGAGGAGAGAGCCTCTGCTGCGCGCCGCCGTGCCTCCATCGCTGCCAATCCATCACCGCCGCTGCTAGGGTTTGTTGGAGCTGCGCAAAGCCATCGTTGTTGCTGTCACGTGAGGAAGGAAGCGAGAGAGACCGAAGCTGTGAGAGAGAAGTCACCCTGCCGAAAGCCGCTGCTGAAGACCCCATGATAAAAGCGGTTCTGCTTGAATCTTTGAAAGTTGTTCTGATTTCTCCACTATTGTTGATCTGCTACTTTCTTTGCAATTGTCTCTACGCGTACTTGATTTTCTGGATTTAGAGTTATTTTTTGATTGAATTTCTGGATATGAATTTTTTGCAATTTCTGTTGATTCTTGTTGTTGTGGTTGAAATTCACAATTGAAATCTGATTCTTCTTCTTCGTCAATTTCATATCTGGACTCGATGATTTGTGAACTGATCTTGTGAAATTGAATTTGTGATCTGTTGGATTTGTTGTTAAATTGCTTGTTGAATCTGAATTTGCATCAAGTTCAGCCTCTTTTTTCTTGAATTTCTGTTGATGCTGCTGTGATTTCTTGTTCTGTTGATAGCTGAGATTTGGTTGCTTCTTGTTCGATTTGTGGTGGTTGCTGTTGTTGCCTTAGTCTAGCTTTAATCTCTTCCCACTCAATTTTTCATTCCAGCAAATTTCTGACAAGATTGGACGCATATCCGTTGCTAGCGATGATAGAACACAATTTCAAATGTTTCCAAATTGGCAAATGGATTGAGCGCCTTCCATAACTGAAACCATCTCTTGAATGTCTCTTATTTATACTTTAAAAAGACTGAGCAACTCTAATGGGCATAACTAGTACCCTTCCTAATATTAAATCGTAACATTTAGTGGCCACTGTTTATGAATATCAAAAGTATGCAAAATCAGCAGAGGATGCTATTGCTGATGTTCTCAGAGCAGGTGTTTATACGGGTTTTTCGGTTTAATTACGGTCGAACCGGTTGAACCTATGAACCAGTAAACCAGTAATTAAAACGGTTCGATTGTCGGTTCGGTTTTTAGAACCTTGATTTTTTGTGATGCAAAGTGCCTCATATAGAAGACTATGTTTGAGTGATGTACCTTGCTTTATATGCAGATATATTTTCCTCCAAGGTTGTGGTTGTTTGATGATTTTGTTAGCATCTTTTGATATTTTGGGGTGGTTGTTTTAGGGAGATTTTTCAGTGGTATTCTTTTGATGTTTTGAGAATGATTAAATGTTACATAAATTAGCTATTGTCATTAGATTTATAAAGAACCAAATCCTAGTTGTAATGAACCTATATAGTTTAAAAAGATTAGTATTAATTTTACTTTTAAAAAAATTATGGTTTGAAAATTAGATTTCTAAAAACTGGTTTTAAAACTGGGTTTTTTGTTAAAAAGTCTGGTTTTGGAAATTGGATTTCTAAAAACTGGTTTTAAAACTGGATTTTCTAAAAAAAATTGGATTTTAAATTTGGATATTTAAAAACCGGATTTAAAACCAGTTTATATATAAAACGGGATTTAAATATTAAAACCGGTTTAGAACTGGTTTTTCTTTTTAATCCGGTTCCAGTTTGGTTTCATGAACCACAAAACTGTTAATTTAATCATTGAATGATTAGTTTACTGTTTGGATTTTTTTTGGTTAATTTATGGAAAAAAATTGTTAATCTTTGTTAAAATTGTGGTAAAATTTTGCTAAAATTGTGATCAGCTGAAAATCTTGTTAATCTTTATTAAAATTATGCTGTAAATTTTGCTAAAAGTTTTTCAGGTTTCTATTTGTTCATTATGATCTGTCTTTTGTTATAGCGCAATTTTTGTGAGAACACAACACTATTGATTTGCTCATTTGATTGTTGTTCAATTTTTGTATGAACATACTCTTGTTATTAAACTTAGTACCTACATTGTTTTCAAGACTTTCACACTATATACTATAGTAGTCGTAGTACTTTCACACTCTATATTATAGTAGTAGTAGTAGATGAGAATTGATGGTGAACTACTTACTACTGCCATATGAAAATATATTATATAGGATGTGTCATTATGTAAATTCTTAGCTTGTTGAAAAGTAGGTGTGTTTACTGTTCAAACTAAAGAATAATTTTATGCAATGGTAATGGGAAACCTTAAATTCTGGTGTGTTTAATTCTTGTCTTCAGAATGCTACTGTTTGAATCACACTGCTGCCATGATCCACTCAAGAAATGAGATATTAAACACAAGTGTGACATATTGTCAATATTTTTTTCGTTATTTGACTTGAGTTTATGTAGTACTTTTAATTTAGATGATATTTTAAAGTTTATATTAGAATATAATTATGTTTTAGTATGTTTATTTATATTTTATTTATTATTTTATTATAAAACGATTTTTTCGGTTGAACCACGGTCGAACCAGTAAACCAATGAATCAATAGCTAAAGTGGCTCGATGATCGGTTCGGTTTTCAGAACCTTGGTGAAGCCACAAGAACCAACCCTGTTAGGGGAACGTGTGAAGTACAGAAGCCTCTCCTCCCAACCCTAAGAGCCCCTTCTCCGGTTTCTATTATCTCCTTCCTTCTTTCTCCCCAAACAAAAACGGAAACCCTAGCCTCATCGTCGCAAGGAGTGAGCCACCCATGCTGTCCATCGCAGTCAGGGCTCCTCTCTTTGTTCTGTCAACATCCTCCAAAGAAGAATCCCTGTTGGCTCTCAGTCTTAGTTTTCCACCGTCGATGTCATCTGCTCGCAGTCGTCCTTCGAAGGTTAGTGCTCACTGCTAGTGCTTGTTCTTTGTTTGCTCCGCCGCGCTTTTGCACCGTCCGTCGTCCTGCTCGTCGCTTGGTCTCTGTCTCCGTGGTGCTTCTGCCCCTCTGCTCAGACCACTCAGAACGAAGGCAATAGCTTCATTTTTTTTTTTAATTTTCGTTCTCTGTTCTTCATTCTTTACTCAGAACATTGTTTTTTTTTTTTGGATTCTGCTAATGCTACTCAGATTGAAATTTGAATTTAGCTGTATTATACTCTGTTTTCTTGTTTTGGATTGAATCATTGAATGATTAGTTGATTTATTTTTCTGGTTAATCTTTGTTAAAATTGTGCTGATTCAGTTGATTTAGTTCATTGTTTAATCTTGTTAATCTTCATTAAAATTGTGCTGCTGTTTTTTGTTTTGTGTTGACTCGATTGTGCTTAGATTGTGACTGTCTTAATGACTTAATTGTGCTTAGATTGGATGATTAATTTATTAGCCATGGCTGTTTTGCTGTGTTACTGTTTTGTGTTTTGTATTTTTATATATAGTGATGTGCTGTTGTTTTGTGTTTTGTGACTTAATTGTGCTTAAATTGAATGATTAATTGATTATTGATTGGGATGATTGTTCTGCTATGTTGCTATTTTGTGTTGTGATTTTTATATAGGATGGTTATTCTGCTATGTTGCTATATTTTAGGATGTTTATACTAGTACTAGGAAATATGAATTATATTCTATAAGCACCCTTTTATTTGGATCTTAAGACTGACCTTTGTGTGTAGCTTCACAAATTATGTTGCATTATGAAAGTCTTAATTCTCAGATTAATTTATTTTTTCTTAGTTTAAGGTGGATATATGAGTTTTTAAGTAGTGATATGGTGAAAAATTTTGTTTTTGATTTACTCTTATTTTTCCATATAAATTATGAGTATCATGTCATTATACAATAATAATTTAATTTTAGTCATAAAAAAGATATACATAATGCCATTAAAGTTTGAATAATATTTTGATGTTTGTATTTTTTAGGGTGTATTTATAATTTTAAAATTTTATTATAAAATGGTTTTTCCGATTAAACCATGGTTGGACCAGTAAACCAGTAAATCAGTGACTAGAACGGTTCGATGATCGATCTGGTTTTTAGAACCTTGATTAAAACTTAATTTTTTTTTCAAAGCATTAGTTAAACCGAATATTTAATACGAGCATTGATGGCATCATAGACTTATAGTGACTCACATTTTCAGTGTATGATATTCATATAATTATTGCATAAGATGTATCAACAACCACCCTCCACCAGAACCAGGTCAGCTTCTAGGGGTGTACATACAAAAACCAAAATGTGGTTAACTGGTTAAAATCCATAACCACATTTTGGTTAACCAATTTAACAAAATTTTAAAAATTATATTCATATTTTTTAAAATAGGTTAACCAAAACCAAATTAAAAAAAAATCGGTTTCTAACTGGTTAATCAAAACCAAAACCAAATTCGAAAAATTCTAATTTCAATATTTTAGATTAAAAATTCAATTTAAAAAAAAACTTTTTTTTATGTAAAAACCGTTTTTTTTATAAAAACTGATTTTATGGTTTTTTAGTACAAAAACCAGTTTTTTTTTCCAAAAACTAGTTATTTTTTTAAAATCGGTTTTTATTTTTATAACTGGTTAAAAATCGGTTTTAAATTTTTTTAACCGGTTAATAACCGGTTTATCATATAAAATCAATTTGGTTAATTAACCAAATCATGTACACCCTTATTAGGTTCTACAACATCCTGTGGCTTCTTAAACCCAATGACATGTACTTACTCTCATTTCTACATACCTTCCTTCACATCCATTTTCATTTACATTTTCACTTTTGCATTTGCATTTGCATTTCATCTCTGTCACTTTCAAACTTCTTTCCGTTCTCGTTTGGTTTAGACCAAAGAGAATGTGGAGGCTCAAGGTTGCCGACGGTGGAAGCCCATGGCTTCGGACACTTAACGATCACATTGGCCGGCAGATTTGGGAGTTCGATCCTAATCTTGGATCGCCGGAAGAGCTCGCTCAGATTGAAGCCTCTCGCAAGATTTTCCGCGAGAATCGCTTTGAACACAAGCATAGCGCTGATCTCCTCATGCGCATTCAGGTAATCTTTTTCTCTGAGGTTAATTTCCATTCAAGTTTTGATAGTTTTTCTTTTTCTTTTTAGTTTAGTTTCTTTCTATTTTTGTTTTTAAAGTCTATCGTTGCGAGTTTGAGTGTGTTTTCCTCATTTTCTGATGTCATTGTTGAAGACAGTAAAGATGAAAGATTAGTGATTATAATAATGATGACGATGCTTGGTAAAACTTTAATAGTGATTATAATGGTGATTATAGTCATAATTATAATGGTACTGTGCATTTTTGTTACATTTTTCTGTTTGACATTGTTTAGGCGGGATTTTATCGGTATCTTAATTTAATTTGTAAGTTGAGTTGTTTTGGTATGAAACTGTGCATCTTTGTTCGTTTTGGAGGTTCCATGTCAAATTTGGCACTGCTGGTCACTGGCCATTTATTAAATTTTATTTTTATTTTAAATGTAGTGATGTGTTGAGTGATGTATTTTTATGCTTTTTCGATGAATACACTGCTAGTGACTTTGCATTTCTTGTTTTATGTATCACTCAATTCTTTTGGAATGATCATATTGAAGTAAATTTGTTTTATTTACTTACAATTTATACTATAAAAATTTCTTTTTATTTTTTTATTCTTTTTTATTTTTAAATAAAGTATCAAAAGTTACAAGAGCATTTGATTTGATTAGTGGTGCCTATTTAAAAAATTTTAAGGATTAGAGTTATCAATGATTCATACTTTATGTAGAGGAGAAGTGACAGCATATGTTAAGTTTGAACAGGTGGGTTTAGGGCAGTAAGATCATGAGTTGTTTTCTGCTACATTTGCGGAACTAATTGTTGTGCAGTTGTTTTCTTAGCTTTGTCTACAAAGTTGGTTGCTATTGGCATAATAATCCCCTCGTATAGAAATTCTGCTTTTAGTTATGGTTTTATTTGCTGTTAATCAATCAGACACTGAACTAGTTCATTAATTTCTTAGAAAATTGCGGCAATTATTATTATACTGTGTACTTGTTTGATTCTTGTTCCTTCTTCAAACTTGGAAATCAATTCGGAAGTGTTTTTTAAATTTTTAAAATGAGGACATTTTAGAAAATCATTTTATCATATTGTTATACTGGGAGGTTGTATATTATATTTTGTGCTTTGTTATGGTACCAAAGCTATAAGTTTCTGATATCAGAAATTCAATCCTTTTAAGTTCAATGATGTTTCTTAAAAAAATTGCAGTTTGCAAAAGAGAACCCAATTAGTGAAGTCTTACCCAAAGTTAGAGTAAAAGATATTGAAGATGTTACTGAAGAGATTGTGACAAGAACATTAAAAAGGGCCATTACTTTCTATTCAACCCTCCAGAGTGACGATGGACATTGGCCTGGAGATTATGGAGGTCCCATGTTTCTTATGCCTGGCTTGGTAAGTTTTATTTTGAACACTTGATCTTTTTTTCTTTGTGAAAATTTTTCTCTGTTAATTGTTATATTCCACATATTCTGACCTTGAAAACGCATCTTTTTTGACAATATTGAAACTTTAGCTTTCAAAATTGTGTTTGAAATTGTCTTCACCTCCAAATGATAACTGTGGAACTCAAATAATGTTTAGGTTAATTGTTATATTATGCATATTCTGGTCTTGAAATACATTGTTTTTGACAATATTGCAACCCTTGCCTTCAAAATTATGTTTGACATTGTCTTTCCTCTGATATGATAACTGTGGATATCTAATACTATTTGGGATATCCAATCAAACAGATAATTGCACTTTCTGTCACTAGGGGACTGAATGCAGTGTTAACAGAAGAACATAAAAAGGAAATATGCCGATATCTCTATAATCAACAGGTAAGAGCTTTGTCCCATCCTTCCCCCTAATCTTTGGGCTTGTCCTAGAAATTATTCTCATTAGTGAACTCTATCTACAGAACAAGGATGGTGGATGGGGTTTGCATATTGAAGGTCCAAGCACCATGTTTGGCTCTGTCTTAAATTATGTTGTTCTGAGATTGCTTGGTGAGGGACCTAATGATGGAGGAGGGGATATGGAGAAAGCACGTAACTGGATTCAATCACATGGTGGTGCTACTTACATAACATCATGGGGGAAAATGTGGCTTTCAGTTAAAATCTTAGCCTATCTTTGAGTCTATTTTTTATTTTAAATTTTCATCATATGAATATTAAGATATTTTTAATGATTTTACTAATGTATATGGTATATTTGTTTATTTTCTACTTTCTGATTATAGGTGCTCGGGGCACATGAATGGTCAGGAAATAATCCCATGCCCCCTGAGATATGTCTACTTCCATACTTGCTCCCATTTCATCCAGGTTATTGTGTTTTATTCTAATTTATCAATCAATCTTCTCAGAGAGAATACATGAACTAATAGATGTGTAAAAATATTCAGTTTAGGAACAACTATCCACTTAAGTGGTTATCGATGTTAATGAGCTGTTACATAAATGATAGATTGTTTCCAAGAGTTCATTTTTCTTTCATGCTTCATAGTTGAGTGTTTCATGATAGGATGTTTACAAATGGATAAAGTTTTTTTTATATGATTAGCTTTTGTATATTAGTTGGACTTCTTACTCCAGGAATAGAGCAAATTGCACTATGATAGTGAGAACTCCTTTCAACCTAACATGAAACCTGATCTTGTTGCTGGAGAGATACATATATTATTTTAGGTTGAACAATATGACTTAAAGTTTTACAAAAGACTTTTGATGTAAAGTTTGTACTGGAATTTATTTGTTCAATCTAGGAACCTTTGTGTCGTGATTAAGTACTGTATATCATCGTTACTGGATAAAAGGCTGGCATTGTTGTATGTGTTCATGAGTTCATCCAGCGTATGCAGTTCTTATTCCTTAAGAATGACTTCTATTGTTGATTACTTGTACAAAGAATCATTTTAAAATTAGTTGTCTATGTTTATTGTAATTTGTTTTTGGGTGAATTATCTTAAACACTGTTTAATGTTATATGTATTTTTCATTTTGAGTTATATTTTTTGTACTGTACAGGAAGGATGTGGTGTCATTGCCGGATGGTCTATTTGCCCATGTCCTACTTATATGGCAAGAGGTTTGTTGGTCCAATCACACCAACAGTGTTATCTTTGAGAAAAGAGCTCTATAACACACCATATCATGATATAGATTGGGATAAAGCTCGCAATTTATGTGCTAAGGTTAGTGATGCTTGTAAGTTTTAAAAACATTTTGAGCCTCCACACTTGAAATTTTCTCTTGTAGTTAACAATTGCATGGAAATAGAATCTGCTCTTTGTTCTTCGTATTGGCTTCTTTTTCTCGTCAAAATCATATGTTAACTATACTGTTGAATTGATACCAGAACTTATATCCATGCAAAACCGGTTACTATTGTTTATGCTCACATAATACCAATCTACAAACTACAATGACAACCATCTTGTCACTATTATTAGTGGTTACTTTGTTTTCCACCCCGTTATCAACCAATTAATTACTAGGATACTTCTTATTGCTTATTATTGTCCTTAGAATAATGCCATTGTAAACTATCATTATAACATGTTATTTTCATTTTAAAGCATTGATTCTTCCAAAAGCTTCAACTGATAGGTGATAATGCAATAATGGTTTTTATATAGTTAATGTCCTCTGTTGTTTGAATTTTGAAATTCCCTTGGCTTGAAGCTTGAGCAATGCAAGGCTCATTCCTTTTGTAATGAAATTAAACTTTGCGTGGAAGAATGTAGGTAGGAAGTGTCAGACTATTGGGAACTTCGTCATCAGCATTTGATTTCTCTTAAATTGTTAACTACCAATTTAATTGTGCTAAAGATAACGTTACAAGAGGATTGTGTTTGTTTTCATGCAGGAAGACTTGTACTATCCTCATCCATTCATTCAGGATGTTCTTTGGGCCACTCTACACAAGGTCGTTGAGCCCATTATGATGCACTGGCCTGGAAACAAGTTGAGAGAAAGGGCTCTAGCGACTGTAATGAAACATATACACTATGAAGATGAGAATACTCGGTATATTTGCATAGGTCCTGTAAACAAGGTAATTCTTGAGAGGGGACAGGAGTCACAAGGTTTCCCTTCAACTATTCATTGTTTCTTAACTTCCCACCCTTTGCATTGGGGTATTAGAAATCTCCTTCTGTTCGTCTTTGGATAACTTGCTTTTCTAATGACCAAAATAATTGTTAGGCTTTGGTTACATATTGATTTACTTTTACTGTGTTATTTTCATTTAGTGTTAAACTGTTGATTGTATTTTTTGTGGATGCTTGAGCACCCTTTTATTGTTCCCGTTATATATATATTTCCAGCTAACTGGGGACTTGATTAGCAAAAATACTGACAATTTTTATTCATTTACTTTTGGGGATAAAATTGAAATACTAATTATCTTGTTAATGTTATTTTGCACGATTCTCAATCAGGTGTTGAATATGCTCTGCTGTTGGATAGAAGATCCAAATTCAGAGGCCTTCAAGTTGCATCTTCCAAGGCTTAATGATTATTTGTGGATTGCTGAAGATGGCATGAAAATGCAGGTCCACATATTAGTCAACTTATTCTCTTATCAGAGTGATCAGAAGATTTTTTTGATATAATTGGACATATTCACAGATGATTAGGAATGATATGGGCTTAAAATTGATATTTATATAGTGCAAAATAATATGTGAAACTATTGTTGCAGCATTATTGGGTTTTTCTTAAGGTCATATAATAGTGTTTGTTCAAGCTTATATCACAAAATTTACTTGTAACCAATTTTTGTTGCAGGGATACAATGGAAGTCAACTATGGGATGCTGCATTTGCTGTCCAAGCAATTATTTCATCTAACCTCATTGAAGAATATGGCCAAACTATTAAAAAAGCTCATTCGTTTATTAAGAAATCACAGGTAACTATTACACTTTTATTACTATTGTTGCATCGGTCCACCCTTGTTGATCAACATTTCTCTTCTTTTTCTTGTAAAAGGTTTTAGAAGATTGTCCAGGTGATCTTAATTATTGGTACCGTCACATTTCCAAAGGTGCTTGGCCTTTTTCAACTAGAGATCATGGATGGCCAATATCTGACTGCACATCTGAAGGACTAAAAGTAATTATTGATTGAAAAAAGTAGAAGAAATTGTACTTGTTTAATTTATTCTGCCACTTTGATAAATATGCTACTTTTTAGGCTGCTCTATTACTTTCCAAAATTTCACCAAACATTGCTGGTGAGCCAATCGAAGCAGAGAGGCTATATGATGCTGTTAATGTCGTGCTCTCATTGCAGGTAATAGACTCGTCATGGCTGAAGCTAGATTATCTGAGTAGTTTGAGCAAATAAATCATTGATAGATTGGTGGAAGAAGATTTTCATTTTATCTTTTTCTTTCTTGTAAAGATACCATGTCCTCTCTCTATTTAACCTTTTCTTTCTCGTTAATTTGTTCATTTTTTCTATTAATTTTCATTTTAATCATATGAACAAATGGCTTCTTTAATATTTGTTGAATCTCTTTGAAGAATCAACGCTATTATCGAGAGATGTATTTATTCATTTATGAATTTTCCCAACTCTTCAGAATAACGATGGCGGCTTTGCAACATATGAACTCACACGATCATATAGATGGTTGGAGGTAACTTTCTTTTATGAATAATTAGAAATTAGCCTACTTGAATTACACCATGTGAATAATAAAGTATGAAAATCTGATACAATGTAGTCAATGCTCCCTCTGCCATCTTCCCCCAAAACTTATTTCTCAATTCGTCAAGCACGTGAATTTGAAGTTATACCACAAAAGCTACAACTTTGAAATTATTGTTTGTGAACAAAATTTTTTGGCCTTTCCTCTAGATTTTGGAATTACAGATGACGAGTTGATCCTGAAAATTTAGGAAGTTGATTTTGGATTAAGATTAGATACACACTTAGATGAATGCTTTCTCTTTTGTCAGATAATAAATCCAGCGGAAACTTTTGGCGATATAGTTATTGATTATTGGTAAGCTGTCAAATACTTGTTCAGTATAAGTTTTTGCATTCCTCTTCCTATCCCTTAACCCATCATTTGAATCTTTTAATATTTTTATTTGCTATGTGCTATAGTTATGTGGAATGTACATCAGCCTCTCTGCAAGCATTGGCATCATTTCGGAAATTATATCCCATGCATCGCTCAGAAGAAATAAGTCGCTGTATTAAAAAAGCCGCTGCATATATTGAAAGCGTTCAAGCTTTGGATGGTTCATGGTTTGCTACTTCCTTTTTGGAAACCACTATTTTCAAGTTTTTCCTATTGATTTAATAGTTGATTTATGCATGTAGTTTTGCTCTCTTGCTTTTAGCATGAATGGAACTTTGTTAGTTTAGTAGACCTCTAAACCACTCAAATTTGCTTAACAGGTATGGTTCATGGGGAGTTTGCTTCACCTATGCCACATGGTTTGGGATAAATGGGTTGATTGCTGCTGGAAAGAGTTACAGTGATTCCGCAGCCATCCGTAAAGCTTGTGAATTTCTGCTGTCTAAGCAGCTTTCAAATGGTGGCTGGGGAGAGAGTTATTTGTCTTGTCAAAACAAGGTTAAATTTACTATTTCTAAATGCCAATATCACTTATTTTTCTTCTTAGAAATCCCTAAAACTACTAAGCATTTTCTTGTGGGAGAGTCTTTTCCGAGTAGTGCATGCTGCATGCATAAACACGATAAAGAAGTTGTCGAGATTATAACTTTCTGGGAAGTGTGTAGGAAGGAAAGGAGAGTATAAGACGAAGAATTTGATGAAACTGATACAATTTCGATATAACGTATTAAATTTTGTTTTTACGTAACATTCAGTTAGAATACTCTATTACTTTCAGGAATCCAAAGGATGAGAATTATAATTATGTTTCTCCCAATGTCTGTTTTTCAGGTGTATTCAAATCTTGAAAACAACAGGGCTCATCTTGTAAACACATCGTGGGCCTTGCTGGCTCTCATCGCTGCTGGACAGGTATATACAGCAAAATATTTGCTACTTTTGTGCTGCTGCCATGGTTTTGAACTAATTAGTTTATTATTGCACCAAATCCATTCTTCATTGAGGTAGGATAATTTATCACTTAGACGGTTTTTAAAAAACTTAAAATAGCTTATACATATCCCACTTGTGTAAGTTCATTTTATCTTACATTTGCCTTATCATATAATTTTATATTTCACGTGGAATGTAAATGTATGAACATGTATGAACAGGCCAAAAGAGATTCAAAACCATTGCACCGTGCAGCTGCATATCTGATAAATTCCCAGATGGACAACGGTGACTATCCACAAGAGGTATTGACTTCAAAATCCCATATCTTGCATTCTGTATATTATTTAAATTGTTAAAATACCAAAAGAAATCAACTAAATCAATGTTCCTTTTCTCTCCTGTTAGGAAATCATGGGGGTGTTCAACAGAAATTGCATGATCACTTATGCTGCATACAGAAACATATTCCCTATCTGGGCATTGGGCGAATACCGATGTAATGTGTTGCAGGCTTGTTAATCTTTCTCCATCTGGATGTTGTCTGAATTGTTTCAGTTTTAGATCTTGTTTCCATGATTCTCTTATTGAATCATGACTAAATTAGTTTGGTAGTGAGCTAAACAAAGAGCTGACTTGCGGAATATTGCAATGTTAAATAAATAGAGTAAGAATTTCGCTAGGGAGACAATGAGAAATCTTGACAATGTGTACAATGGGTTCTAAATTTGGCCCAATATGAAGAAAAAATAATAAAAAATTTTCAAATTATCTAAACAAAAAAACTCAAACAGTTATTTTAAAAAATTAATCATTCCAACCCTGATTTATTAAAACATTTCACCCAAATATCCTCCTCCTTCTTTCAACCGTCTGTAACTCCTACTTTTATCAATCATTCACCTCGCCGGCCTTAGAAGCTTTCTCATTGGCCATTGTTGTTCACCCCTAATGAAAATAACCATCTAATTAAGGATAAAAATAATCATCTGTATATTTATTGAATTGAATATTAAACATATTTTAATGATATATAACTAAATTCAATTTAATCAAAATAAGAATTTATATAAAACTTAAAATAATTATTCACATACTTACTAAAATGATCATATACTTACTAAAATGATCATCTTAAATTGGCTATTGAAATAACTTTGTGCATACTGGAAAGGGATTATGTCACGTTTTGATTTTCCAAGTCCTCCAAACGGAGTTGAATTGGAAGTTCATTGGTCAAGGGATGAGCGTGGTGACGTTTTGTTTAGCCACGGTTGGAAAGAATTTGCACAATACGTGTCTTTCCAAGCGACACCATTTCTCTTGTGGATGATGAAGTCGGTGGTGTAGTTGGATTGGCAGACTCTGTGTTGAAGGAGTGGCATGCGATTATGCAGGAGGCTGCGGCGGTGTAGCGGCGCGAGGTGAGGACCGATGACGACAAGGATTAAACGTGTATTGGAGGACCGATGACGAGGAGGATTAAACGTGTATTGGAAGTTATAGTAAGATTAAAAATAACCATACCGTAGTGTGAATGAGTTTATATANTAATTTTATCTCTTTTTTTTAATCTTATTGTACATATTATACACTAAAGTCATTGTCTCTTGATACTTTCTCATAGAGTAAACTAAATCTAGGATAAGTACATTTTGTCAGAGTTCAGAATCTAATTTAACTTTTTGTCTACATACTACTGTTTTTATAAAATATTTGGGGACCCATTGCCCTAAAGAAGCTCCGCTCCTACGAACATGAGTTAATCACGTGTTACCATAGGTGAGAAAGCAGGGAGTTGAAAATATTATAAAAAAGGTTAAAAAATATTTTTTGTTTTTGAAATTTGTTACAAATTTTTAAAATATATTTAAATTTTATTTTATTTTAATTTTGTCTCAAAAACTTTCAATTTACATCAAATATATTTTCAACAGCTAAATTTTCAAAAAATTTAAGACAAATCTAAAAATAATTATGCTTAATTTGCTTGTATTAAAGGATGTTTTTATGAAATTGTTGAATTTATCTTAATTTTTTTAAAAATTAGCTGTCAAAAATATATTTAATACAAAACGAAAATTTTTTGGATAAAATTAAAATAAAATAAAAATTAGATATATTTTTTAAATTTTTACTAAATTTTAAAGATAAAAAATATATTTACCCTTAAAGAAATGTCACGGAATATAGTATAACAACAACCTGTGAGATGATCGAAAATATAATTTTAAGTTAAAGTATGGTGTCGTAGATAACATATAATGATATATTTATAACTATATAAAAAATTTAAAAATTACAAAAATAAATGTAACTTTCCAGAAAAATATAATTTTAAAAGGGAAAAATGTCACAACTCAAAAGAGCTTGTACCGGCTACTTTAAATTTTGGAAAAAACTACCAAAAAGATCCTTTTGTGAGAA
>NC_029781.3:18097768-18098172 GCF_000817695.3 Arachis duranensis | reverse complement strand
GACCCCAATTAAAAAAAAAATAAAAACAATACACGTCGGCAAAAGAGCGAAAACCTTGTAATGCAAAGCGATCATTAATCTACAGTCCCTTTCCATAAAGCCTCTCTGACTCTTTAGAATGATCCTTTTTAGACCATTTTCAGTAGAGAACTCATTACAGTCATTTATGGCTCATCCGTCATAAAAAGAAATTTCACATCAACTTTTACATCATAAACGGTAAATAAAAACTCAAAATATCTCTCTTTTCTCTATTAGAAGGAACTAACTTTAGTCTTTAATCTCTATTATGATTCCACTTAATTAATTAATTAAAAAAATTAAAATTAATATAATTACTATTTTTTATAATAATATTATTTAAATTTATAAATTTAAAATAATTTAGTATTTTAAAATATTAA
>NC_029781.3:18083077-18097575 GCF_000817695.3 Arachis duranensis | reverse complement strand
AATATGTTTTTAATTTTTTTTATTAACTCACCACATGGCATGATCTTATTGGTTGTGCAAGTCTCTGTTTAGAGGAATTCTCATCTTTGATCCACGTGAAAAATCTTCCATCCCTTTTTACTCCAATGGTAATTGAATCCCTATATGTCAGAAGAGGGACTCCATTTTTTTAGTGTTGGAGTTGCTCTTAGCCCTTACTCATGCCATATATGGCACGTTTTTTGTTCGCTTGTGACTATTTTTCCCATTTATTGTCGTTATTTTCAAAATTAACTATTTAAATGTCACGATTTAAAATATATTACTAATATGCCATTATTTTTATATAATAATTAAATATTTTATTATGTGACAGTTTTTATATATAAATTTTAGATAAATTTTACTCAATCTTTTCTAAAATAAAAGGTAAGTTATCCTTTTATAACATATTTTATTATTATTATTATTATTATTATTATTATTATTATTACTACTTTGCACAATCAAATAGTCATAGATAAAGTGAAAAAACTATGACGTCTAATCATGACTTGAAAGATATAAGGGCCAAATTTTTTCCATATATAATACAAATACAAAAGTTTATTATTTTGCTATGATCGAGAAAATATAATGTACTTAACATTTAACAGAATTAAGATAATTGTTCAAAAAATAAATTATGGTACGACGGAGGACGATCGACGCTGGTTCGAAGCCGCTGCAGAGACCATATTGGACAGAGACGTCGCTCAAAACTTGCGTTGAGGCGTCGACAGTGACGTGTGGAACTAGTTTAAGGTGGCGAGGGGTTGGTCGGCGTTAGCGAGTATGCCTATAGCTAGGTTGACGCAGCGTTGCCAAGGATGCGTGGAATGGAGTTCGCGAGGAGCAGCAACGGCACAGGACCTCGCGTCCGGTTGGAAAAGGAGAAGATGCGACGGTGCGATGTGGTGGCGGGGAACAGGAGCGGCGCGATACATGGGAGAAGAAGGTGCAGTGGCGATGCGACGCGTGTGAAAAAAATCAAATAATTAGTTATTTATAAGTTATTATATTACATTAAGATCTTGTTTTTTTTAAGAAAATTATTTTTGTTAATAAAAATAATTAAATAGAATTTTATTATTATTATTAAAATTTAATTTGATTATGACTTATTCTATTAGTTTAAATTATTTATTAAAAATTATTTTAATAGACAAAATTTAAATTTATTATTATTATTATTATTATTATTATTATTATTATTATTATTATTATTATTATTATTCCACATATACAACATGACACTTCATTAGTTTCCTTCATTAAGTTTATATAATAATATAATCATCCTTCATTAAAGCCAAACGTGGCTTATGCCTCAATACATATATATCAAAAAGTGACACCTAACCACCCTTCTTTGCCCAAATCATCATCAAATCCATTAAGCATATTCATTGTGCAATAACCGAGCTTGCATGTTATCCAAACAAAGGAGAGAGTGGCCGAATTTCACGGTGAAAATCGTGAGTTCCTTCTATTTTCTTTTTTTGATTTCTTTTTGATTCGTAACTCCAATTAAAAATTTAATTCGGTAAAAATATTCATATTTTTTTTCTCTACATATTGGTGTTATTTTTGTCTGGTAGAAGTTGACAGTGACGTAGTTTCCTTTCCCCTTAAATTCGGCAAATTGAAGTTCTAGAAGATACAGACGATTTCTGATGCTTTCCTTTTCAGCAACTCAATGAAAAAGTTTTTCTGAAGCTTTCGTTAATTTTGATTTTATACGAAAGTAGGAGATTTATTTTAAAATTAACTGTTTTAATTTACGAATGCTACTGAAGTTTAGTGAGTAACTACAAATAATTTATAAATGTCTCGTTTGACTAATTGATAAAAATTGATGAAATTGAGATTGTTAATGATTGTGAATATAATTAAATGTGATAAAATCGCGATTAATTTTGTGTTATTTGTGAAATTGATTGAATTTGGCGATGAAATTGGTTGAATTGTGGCTGTGAATAATGATTTAATTGTTTGAAAGTGACTAATTACTCGAATTTCTAGTTATGCTGATTTTTTGATTTAGTTGTGGAATTGAGATTTATTTGATGATGGTGGACATACATTGTTGCAAGCTTGTTAGAGAATTTATTGGTTACTAAACTGAACGGGTTGGGGTACCTTATTGTTCTGATCGCTGTTGAGAAAAAGATAAGTGAATTGTTCTGATCGCTGTTGAGAAAAAGATAACTAAATTGTGGAGATTGAGGTTTTATGAACAAAAAATAGATTGAGCTTGGATTTTAAAACTGATTTCTTAAAAATTGATTTCTTAACTATAACAATAATTTTGAGAATTTATAAATAATTTTGAAATTATTAAAAGTATATGGCTATAAAATATGTTGATTATTAAGAATTCTGCTGATTTGATCATTGTTGAGAAAATGTCTGGTGATTTATTGAGAAAGAGAGAACCCGTAAGGGTGGCTAAGCCCGAGTTTTAGGCGAAGTGGTGCCAAAATTTTTATAAAATTTGGGACTTTATTTGAAATGCGATTTTAAAAGATTTGTTTTGGACAGTTAAATTATTTGAGGCTTATTTAGTTGGGAAAAGATTTATTCTATTTGGAATTCGATTTACTAAGAAAAGTATAATGTTTTAAATCCAAAACTTTGAGGAGAGATTTTGTTTTTAAGTTATGAAATAAATTCGGTTTGTTAAGAATAAGAAAGAAAAGGGATAAGAGAATGCGGCACGTGTGATTAAGGAATGACTAAAAGGTCATGAGAGGGTGGCAGAAAGTAAATAGTTGAGGTGCTGATGTGTGAATGATTGTGCGAGGATGCCCGTGTGTATGGAATGGCTTCCAAGAGAAAGTGGCACATGCTTCAGTTGGAGAATCAGCGCCTGCAAGAAGTAGAAACTTGCAGAGGTTATGCCGCTGGAATGCCTTATTTGACTTGCGAGTCGGATTGCGTCGGGTGCGGGTCGAAACCGACAAATGAGCTCATTACCTGCGATAGGACTAGACATGCATCATTCTTATTTGCACATTTGTATTTGGTTGTGTTTGCTTATCTTGTTTATTTGTGATTATGTTGTTTGTCTTATTGTGACTTAGTGTGTATTGAATTGAATCCCTTACTTGTTCTATTGGTTTGTAGATGTATTGATGTGATTAATAACTGTTGTTGTCTAAGAATTATTTAGGTGGCTAAGAGATAGTTGGTATGACAAGTTTTGTGACTGAAATCTGTTTTGAGTTTAGAAATTTAAAGAAAAGTAATTAATTATCTAAAGTAGAATTAAAAAGTATTTTCAAAGGTTTGATAAAAATAGTTTTATTAAGTAAAGTTAATTATTTGCATCTTAATCATTACTTTTACGGCATTCCCATTCCTTACTGAGAACGCATGGTCCCCAAAATCTTCCACCCTTTCAGTGACACAGGTTCGAAGACTCAGTATGAAGCTGCGAACGATTAATAGATTTACTTATGATTCTTGTCGCTTTTATAGAGTTCCCTCGCCATTGCTACTTTAGTTTCTATTTTATCTAGAGGGATAGGGATTGTTTCTGAGTTTCATTTGAATTCTTTTGTGTAATATTTATTACTATTACTAATTATGTGATTATTATTACTTGGTGTTCTTTGATGAATGATTTTGATTATTAACAAACAAGTTTTTTTTTGGAATTTTCTCAAAAACTGAAACGCGATATCGATGTAAATGCTCAATATTAAGTAGATAATAAAAGAAAACAGGTTAGTAACTCCTACTTTTGGTACAATCATGACATGCTAAAAGTTAGGGTGTTACAGTGCATTGCTTCTTCAGATGGTGGCGGCGACAGCAGCGGTGAGGTGCGTTGGTGACGACGCAACAGGGAAGGGAGTGTGAAGTGGCTGTGGTAAAAGGAGAAAAAGGTGGAAGGTGAAAGGGTAGGGTTATGATGGATAAATGGGATGTGATGTTTTTTTGTTTTAGTGTGCCTGAGGTGTATTTACATTGTTTACAACTTCTGTTGTCTACCTAGCAGAACTTTTTTCGTTAACAGCGAGCTGACGTGGATTATTAATGACACATGTCACTTCATAGTTTGGCCGCATGTAATGATATGATGTCGGGTCAAACAGTGACATGTGACATGCTATCGTGGATAGATGTGCTACGTGTCATAATACTATTCGATTATGTATCACAACATTAATGGTCCATATGTCATCCACTATGTCATTATTGTAGATGCATCAAATTGGTTCGTGACTTTGTATTAAGTGCCTTATTTCAGTTCTTGAAATTGAATGTCATGCTCCAAATTAGTCCCTTCAATAATTTTTTTCTTATAAATTCAAAATTCTCAATATTTTTGAATACACTAATTTTAATTATAATTTTTTTACATATTTTTTAAATACAAATAATTTTGATAAATATTTTTAAGATTTTAGTTTTAATCATACAATTTTTTTTTCAATAATTTAATACTAATAGCTACGTCACTTGAAATAACTTGTTAACTTCTTATGCAATAAGGGAAGAAACTACATACTCACTTGAAATAAGATCATCAATCAAATGACTAAGTTATCATATCTTCCTATAAATATCTTTTTTTTTGAAAGAAAGGAGCTCAACACATTAAGTGGAGCGTAAGTAATCAACAAGAAGACCAACATAAGCGATAAGAAATAGAAAAAGAGAATTGCCAGCACCACGAACGCTAAACTATATTCCTTGTCATCTTCGGCATTGCCATCAACAACAAAAGGGATCCACACTTAGAAACTCCTTATAGCTTGTAAAGGACACATGGATAATCTTGTCAACACCTTTTCCTTTATGCTAAAAAATTCGTCTATTCCTTTCTAGCCATATGTTCCAAATAATCGCACAGAAGCACACCATCCATCTTTTATGCATCTCCTTGCTACTGGATATCTCCGTCCAACTCAAGAAATGTTCCTTCAACGTCCCTGATACGCCCATTGCCTTCCAATAAATGATAGCTAAGCACACCAAACCTGCCAAGAAAAATCACAGCCAAAAAACAAATGGTGATCATATTCAACACCTTTGTTACATAGCACGCAAACAACATATTCCTGGTTGATAACCCCAAATCGACTCAATCTCTCCTTTGTATTGATCTTCTCAGTCAAAACAAACCAGACAAACAGTTCGACTCTTGGCGGAAATAACCATTTGCAAATTGTCCTAGTAAAGCTATAGCTTGTTATGTCCTCCGAAATTATTTCTGTCTGCAATACCTGCACAAAAGAGTTTGTAGAAAAGACTCCTTGTTTATCAAATTTTCATACAACTCTATCCTCTCGGCCATAAGTAAGTTTGACTAGTCTTAGTGCATCATGCATCTAGTTCACTAGATCCAACTCGCATTGGAATAACTCTCGTCTCCATGAGAAGTTCTATATCCACTCAACCCCATCCCAGAACCCACAGTCCCCTATAACGGATCCTCTTTGGTTTGAAACTGAGAAAAGTCTTGGAAACCTATCTTTTAGAGAACCTCCACATAACCATACATCCTCCCAGAAACGCATTCCTCTCCCATCACCAATCTCCATAGACAATCCAGTAATCATCTTCTGTCTTACTTGCTGATTTTTGAACTGTATCTGGCATATATCCTTCCAAGCCCCCCTTGACAGGTAAAATCTGGGAAGACAGCACCACCGCTAGGTTCAGGTTATTACAAGAGCAAACCACCTTCTTCCACAGCAGACACTCCTCCTTTGAAAAGCACCACCACCACTTAAATAAAAAGGCTGTGTTGCGCACCAAGGCATCCCCAACACCCAAACCACCAAACTTTTTGGGCGCCTGCACCACCTCCCACCTGACCAAGGCCATGCCATACTTACCACCCTCCTTGCTCCATAGAAATCTTTTCTGTAAAGAAATCAGTTTTTCTGCAACATCCTTTGGCATCTTATATAGACTCAAATAATATATAAGGAGGTTATTTAGCACAGATTTGATGAGCACCAACTTACTGGCTTTATTGAGAACCTTGGCTTTCCATATGCTAAGTTTCTCCTCCATTTTGTCAATAATTGGCTTTCAAGTCTTTACCAATCATGGGTTAGCTCCTAGCGAAATCCCCAAGTATTTAACTGGGAGAGAGGCTTTCTTACAGTCTAGCACACTACACATACGCTGCACCCACTGATCATCACAGTTAACAGGAATCAAGCTAGATTTGTCAAAGTTAATACTTAACCCCGACATCAATTCAAAGCAGCGAAGATATGCGCCCGTTTCTAAACGCCTCCTCAAACATCCTGTGTAGGACATCCATGACAAGTACAAATAGAAATGGAGATAGTGGGTCACTTTGTCGTAGGCCCCTTTCCATCTTAAACGGCTTAGATGGCGAACTGTTTATCAATACTGACATAGAGCTTGTACTGACACACTCCATGACCCACCCCTCCATCTTCGCCCAAACCCCATCTTCTGTAGAACAAGATCCACAAAGCTCCACTTGACTCTATCATATGCTTTCTGAAAGTTTAACTTTATTATCACCGCTTCCTTCTTTCTCAGTTTTATCCATTGAACTGTTTCGCAAGTAATAAGAGCCCCGTCATGAATCTTTCGCCCCTTGACAAAAGCACTCTGTGTCTCACCTACTAGCTCTAATATTATTGCTCGCATTCTCCTAACTAGCATATTCGATATGACTTTATACACACATCCAACCATGCTAATCGGCCTGAGATCCTTGATTTCTTTTGCCCCAGTGAATTTAGGTGCCAGCATCACCCATGTGAGATTGGCATTCGCCGGTAGCCTAGAAGACTGAAAAAAGTCCAACACCACTGTCGTGAACTCAGGACCAATTTCATCCCAACACTTCTTTATGAAGTTCATGTTGTAACCATCACTTTTGGGAGCCTTAGAGGATTCACAATCCCAAACTGCCTCTCCATCCTCCTCAGAAGTCGGTTGCACCTCCAAAGCCAAAGCATCCTCTTCACTGATCATTTCCACCAGATCGTCTCTGAACCTTACCATTGGAGACTCCTCCTGATGATATAACTCCATGTAGAAGTGTCTAATTTCAATCTTAATCCTAACTTGATTCCTTATCAATCTTCCATTAATGACCAGTGCATCAATCCTGTTATTCCTCCTTCTCGCCAAAGCTAAATTGTGGAAGTACCTCGTGTTCTTATCTATGTCTCTCGCATGTCTAGATCGCGACATCTGCTTCCAAAGTATTTCTTTTCTCACATACCATTTCGCACAGCAAGCCACCAGCGCTTTCCTTCTTGCCTCTACAGTTCCATCATAGACCCCATCACCCACCATGTCATCAACCTTCTTAATCTCTTCCTCAAACTTCTTAATTTTCTTGTCCATGTCACCAAACTTGTCTTTATGCCATCTCCCCTGAGGGACTGTCAAAGCCTTCAATTTATCTGTGAACTGCACCTGTCCTAGTCCTCTCCATTCCTCCTTTACCATCCTCAAGAATCCTTCATGCGTAAACTATGAGTCAAGACTTTTGAACGGCCTCGGTCTATCTTTAATCTGCTTATCTTCCAATATGAGAGGACAGTAGTCAGACAAACCCCTTGAGCCCCCTCGTAATCGAGTCTCTGAAAATTCCTCAAACCATTCCATGCTAAGCAGGACCCTGTCAATGTGACTACAGGATCGACCTATGAACGATGTAAACTTTTGGTCAGAAATTGGCAAGTCCACCAGACCCATGTCATGTATTCAACTCTTGAAATCTTTCGCCGACAAGGTTAGTCTATCAGTGCCATGTCTTTCTTCCACCTGTACAATCTCGTTAAAGTCTCCCCAGAAACAACAGGAAACCTGACATAAACCAGCAATATAACTCAGCTCTTCCCACATAACAAGCTTCTCATCTCTAGCAAGGGCACCATAGACCAATATAACATCACAATTAAATTATTCTTCAGCATAACCCCTTCAACACACAACCATTTCTCACTTTTATAAGAATTTCTGATTTTAAAAAACTCCTTATCACATATTAACAGCAACCCACCAGAAGCACTAACAGACTCAACATAGTCCTACCCCGCACAGCCATTACCCTAAATTTTTGAAACATCAAAACTAGTCACTACCTGCTTTTTAGTCTCTACCAGACCTAGCATGTTTAATTTACATTTTCGCTTTAGTTCCTTTACCATCCTCAGTTTTCCATCACCCCTCAATCCCCTAACATTCCAAGAACTTAAGATCATTTTAAAGAAATATTGCACACCTCTTTTTGAGTTTTAGGTCTGCTTCGTCTAACTTTTGCCTTCTACTTCGCCAATCTATCCCAACAAATTCAGGTATTTCTTAACTCAATTCTCACATAAATCAACTTAAACTCTTGCTGACTTAGGCATCGGAGTCCCTTATAGGTACTTCCAACTACCGTCTTGGAGTTCACATGAAGGTACTTCAAGCATCTTACCAGTGGTGGAGCCACATAGTAGAAAAGGGGGGCTAGGCCCTTAATTTTAATTTTTTACATGTAAATTATATGTAAATTTCAGTTTAACATTCCTTAAAATTTTATTTTAGTCTTATTTTATTGTATAAATATTTTTAACCCCCTTCTAATATTTCATCGAGCTCCGCCCCTGACTCTTATTATCATCTTCGACCTCTTTCATTTAGCTCATTTACACACAACTAGTTTAAAGTACGCCTCGTAACAATGATTATATGATTGCTTTAAGAAACATAATTTTTTAAGTTAAAAAAAGTATATTTTGATTCTTGATTTCTTTTTTTTTACGAAAATAAAAAAAATAAATTTAAGCAATCAAAACTAAAGAAAAACAAAATTTATTAATGTTAAATTATTGTAAAGAAAAATAAATAATTAAAACTAAAATCTTAAAAATACTTTAGAAAAGTACTTGTATTTAAAGGACATGTGAAAAAATAGAATTAAAATTAGTGTATCTAAAGATATTGAGAATTTTGAATTAAAAAAAAACTAGTGAAAAGACTAATTTGGTGCATGATATTCAATTTTAGGGACTAAAATAAATCACTTAATGTAAAGTCAGGGACCAACATGGTGCATCATGTAACACCCTACCATACAGAGTCTTATGCTTAAGTCATAATTCAGAAATGGCAAGGTATTACGACCTCTAAAATAAAAATTTAGTACATATAGTAGTATGAATGATTGATTATAACTAGGAGCCTTTGAAAAAAAAGGGTAAACAAAAATCGCAACTCAAAAGCGCAACACTCCGATCGATAACGTAACGAACAAAGATAAACCAACGCGAGATTATATATATACAAAGGAGGGTCAAAAATAGGAATATCAAGACTCAAAATCTGGCTGCGAAGATAACCGGTTCGAGCATAGCAATATATACATATAATAAAATAAGGAAAACTCCAAAGGAAACCCAAAGGGACACAAATACAAAAACCTATTCTCCAAAATCTCCCATAAGAGGAGTCATCACAGTTTGTATTATTTAATGGAGATAAAAGTATCTAAGCAAAACACATAAACTAAAATAGAGTCCCCAAGAACAAAGGATCTTCGCAAATCCAGAAGTCTCCAGCAGGCCTCAGCGAGAAACCTCACGTCCTGCATCTGAAAACCACAAATCCGTATGGGTGAGAACCAGAGGTCCCCAGCATGATAACAGCTTCCACATATATAATACATAATAATAGAGGAAAGCCGAAGGCAATCCTAGAACTTCCTCCAAATAATATCAAAGCTTATAAACAAGCTAAACCATATGTGGCGACTGACTAAAGATTCTTCAGTCTAACTAATACTTCCCTTTCCAATTCCTTCACACCTCCTAACCACCAGCAGGAGTATAATGTAGCAAACACAGTTATATCAAACAAGGAATATACAAATACGAACAATTAAGGCATTTAGACAATTAGCAAGTAATATGCAGTCAAATAGGCAATCTCAAACAATTCATATAGTATGCATATGATGAATGCCTGTCCCTAGTGGCTGATGATATCATCTGTCGGTTATAAAGCCAACCCGACAAGTCCTGGTAGCTAACCATTGGACTGTCCCTCTGTCGNTGGAAGTGCAACATTCACAATTCATTCAACAGAGCATATATGCATTTATACACAGCCATAATCATGGTTCCTCCATAACACGGTAATAATCTAGCCATCCGGCTCACGGTTAAATCCATAACCAGCCATTCGGCTCACGGTTAAATCCATAACCAGCCGTTTCATTAATAATTACGGCCTTTCGGCCCATGGCATAAAAAGCACTTCCACCACCATCCTCCGCATCTCACATAATCATCTTTGATCCTCATTGATCATTCATTTTTCCCCTGCTTCTCTCGCAAGTTACCACATCCCCTAGCTCCTTTTCTAATTGCTAGGCATATCATAATGATTTAAGACATAAGTGGTGAGATCGGAGGCTTAGAAGTATGAGATTTGGCTTTTAAAACTCAAAAATCAACTTTGGAATGAAAACAGGGCCACGCGTACGCGCACTCCACGCGCACGCGTGGATGGCCTCAAAAACTCATCGACGCGTATGCGTCATGCACGCTAATGCGTGGATTGAAAATTAGCCAATCGACGCACACGCGTCAGCCACGCGTATGCGTGGGTGCTCTCGTGCCCCAGGCACAAAGCTGGCACAATTTTGGCACAACTCTCTGGCAAAATGGCTGGGCATTGGGTGCAGCACATCGGCGCGCCCGCGCACATCATGCGCACACGTGGATGGCGTTTTCGAGAAGAACGGCGCGTACGCGCCAAGTGCGCCTACGCGCGGGGGGTCATTCTGCTAAAAATTTTTCTAAGTTAAAAGCTGCAGAATTCACAGATTCAAACCCCAATCTTCCGACAGACATAACTTTCTCATTTTAAATCATTTTTCACCCGTTCTTCGAACGGCATGGACATCCCGGATCCAATTTCATTTCTAAATAGATTTGGCACAAAACAGAGATCCGTAATTCAAGTTATGTCCCATCAAAGTATGCTCAAAAACCATGTTTTTCATACAAAACCACAAAGTGCCATTTTCAAAACAAGCCATTTTCAACTCTTTTCAAAATCAATCAAAACATGCCAATTTCATCCCCTTTCTTTGAAATCAATCAAAATATATCAAATTCAATATCAAGCCTCCTCAACTCACACATTGACACTTTACCGCAAATCACCAAAATCACTATCCCCTCATTTTAACCCACTTCACCCAAGTGGTTCAAACCCAAACACATTGACATATCATATACTCTTCTTCATGCTAATTTTCAACAACACCAATTTCAATAAATCATCATTGTACACAATCAATATCATACTCACCATCAACATGGTTTCACCCACAATTCAACCATAATCAATCACCAAGTATATATCACAACATGCATATTTCTCATACATCATACCATCAAGGCATCAATAATCATCACCACATATATGACCACATCATATATTTCAACCATTCAACAACACCAATAATTCAATGCCTATCTTAGGGCCTCTAGCCTAAGTATTTCCTACCACATTACATATTAGATACGGAAAACCGAAACCATACCTTAGCCGATTTTCCAAGCTCAACCGGAGCACTTTCAAACCACTTTTTCCTAAAGCTCTCAAGGCCTCAACACCTCCAAGAACAGATTTTTTACCACCAAACCCTTTTTAAGCTTTTCAATATCACCAATCAAGCTCCAATATTCACACATACACAACCTAAGCCACAATCATCACACCCATACACAACATCTCAATACTCAAACATCATAGAATAAAAAATTACACTAGGGTTGAGAATCTTACCACACCAAGGTCCATGGAGACAAGATTAACCTTCTCCTTCAAGAGAGTTGGGTCCTATAACATCAAAGAGTCCAAAATCTCAATATTTTTGCTCATGAAACTCGAAATCAAAGTTGGAAATTCGAAGAGCAAAACGTGACTTACCTCAAGATTAATTGTATGGGTTTTATAGAGCTCTTCGTGGTGAACGCGTGGCCGCAAACGGTGCGGCAATCGGAACTCTAGATCAAAAGTTATGGTGGTTTGAAGATCAAGTGAGAGAAAAAACTTGAGAGAGTGTTCTTCCCTCCATGGCCTCCATTTCCAACGTGTTTGAGTGTTGTGTGAGGAGAGAGAGTGCTGAAAACTAGGGTTTTGGTTTAGTTATGTTGGGCCAAGGGCCCACTTTGGGTCCGGTTGGCCCGGTTTGGCCCGTTCGGTTCAATCTTGGTCTGAATTCTATAAAATTGGTACCGAAATTCTCGTCTCAATCTCCTCTATCACATTTAGCCATAAAAATCATATTTTAGGCTTTCTAGAATAAATTCTCATTTATGGGTTAATTAGCCGTTAATTAACCGGGTTTTACACATCAACAACGTGACATAGTGGATAACATGTGGACAATAATGTTGAGCATGTGGCATATGCTAACAAATGGCCAAATAGTATTTTGGCACATGGCACACCTGGCCATGCCAGCATGTCATGTGTCACTAATGGTCCACGTCATCAAGCCACATCAGCATGCCGTTAACGAAAAATGGATCAGGGACTAACATGATGCACTTTTACTAATTTTAGAGATGTAATTGGTACAATTAAAATCTCAAAAAATCTCAAGAACTATATTGAAGCTTAACTCTAACGATGTTTAACTTTTTCTCCAAAATTTTTGTGGGGACAGGTGCCATCTCTCCTCTACACATAGGCTGCTTTTGTTTCCAAAATCATAAATTGTAACTGAGATATAAAACTAAAATTTTAGTCTTGAAAAACAAAATTTTAATTTTTTTAGTATCTTCAAAAAGTAAAGATGCAAAGAACTGAAATTTTTTAAGATGAATACTGAAACTTTAATAACATTTTTTTCTCAAAAATACCATTATTTAACTTTTCAAACTCTAAGGGCTTGTTTGGACGCAATTTTCTGAAAATATCTTTTTCAAAATTATGTTTAGATATCTCATGTAAAACGATCTTTTCATCTATCAATTATATTTGGGTAAAATAAGATAAAAGTATTTTTTTGTTCATTTTTTTAGGTGAAAAAAATCTTTTAAAAAAATGTAAATTGTAACTTCTCGAATTTTTTTTTTAATTTTTCTATTGCTGCATTAAATCTACCCCTCAATTTTCATATTTATCTTAAATTAAACATAATATTGAGATATAACTCAATTTAATATATTTTATACCAAATACAATATAATTTCTATCTCGCAGTCTCTTCTCCCGATCTCAATCTTTCATTATCATCTCCTTTCCAAACATAGCTTTAAATATTTCTGAAAACACAGCAAGTGGAAACTAAAACTTTAGTTACATCTTTTTCTAAAAATACGGAAAGAAGAAGCGACGACATGAAAAGCCATCGCTGCCACCATCAACGTCGTGGTTGTGGTGTAAGGAGAGAGAACAAAGATTGAAGGAGAAGAAGAAAATTTGGGCTGAGAAAGGAATGAAGGGTTAGAAGAAGATGATGAAGGAAAAAGAAAAGGCGACAATATGTGGAGCCACTGCTGCCTCCGTCACCACAGTTGTTGCTCTTTCTATTACACCTCCATTACCTTTTTCTTTTTCTTTTTCTTCTTTAGATTCCAAAAGCTTCAATTTTGTTTTCTATTTTAAATTTTATTTGAATTTGACTGACTGGTATTAATTATTATTTGAGATTTATGAGATTGATGCACAACCTCTCAGTGGTGGGCACATAAAAATTGTGTTTCTATAATCTAATTGTTAGTAAAATTTTCACACTCGTTCATATCCCATCAATCAAAGATCCGAAATTTAACCTCTTGAAATTGTTGGGTGCTCGTTATTGTTGTGAAAAGATAATTCAATTGTTGTTTTTAGTGGTGTTCATAAAGACAGTGATGATAGTGGTGCTATTGTTCAAGACTTTAAAAGAAGATAGTGATAATAGGATTTGATTAGTTTAAGAAGGGTAGAAGTAGGGATAGAAATAGATCATATCAAATCAGACTTAACTTCTAGTAGACTAGGCTTGTAACGTATTTAACTAGCTAGTTTTGTAAATTTTGAATAATTAGATAATAAATTAATTATTATTTAAAGATATTAAAAAATTAAATTTAATAAGTTAGAAGAGTAAAAATAATTAACACACGAATTTCGATTCTAATTTTAAAAATTTTGATTCAAAGTTGACCAACAGGTCAAACTGGTTGGACATTTAGACCGGACTCAAGGCCCAACATAAAGAAGTCACATTTGGTCTTCTTCACCATTCATTCATTGAAATCACGCTGAGGAGAAGAGGGAAAACGTGAAACCATAACCCTCATTCCTTCTTCAACTCCAATTTCACGTAATTTTTAATTCTCCGCCTTGTATATGTTGTATTTTGTCTTTTATAGAGGTTGATTTGGAGAAATAGGTGCTTATTTTTAGGTTATACTTTATGAATTATGTATATATGTATTTATACTCTGACCGGCCTTTGCTTTACAGGTCGA
>NC_029781.3:18057515-18082569 GCF_000817695.3 Arachis duranensis | reverse complement strand
TTTAATTTTATATGCTAAATACAATATAAAAATTTAATTTAATCTCTATCTCTCGATTTCAGTTAACCAAGGCCTATCCATCATACTCAACACTTTAATTTCCGTATAATATATAATTAGTTATTTACGTAACGAAAATTTATTTGTTTCATGTTGACCACTAAAAATATATGCTCCATTCAATTCACAATACTTGCAATTCATTTTTTTTAAATTCAATATCTATCATTTTCACAGTTTAAGAAAATAATTGTTAACTGTTTTTAACCATTTTCCCATTTTTATATTCCGTAATTTATTATGTACAATGAAGAATAAAACCTGTATTATAAACTAATTATAAAATAAGAATAATTCACTAAATATTGTCTAATCAATTTCTTATTTTAAATTGCTTAGTTAGTCCTGTGTAAAGAGTCAAAATCCAATGAGTGTGGTTGTGTGTCTATATAAAATTATAAATAATCAGTAATAAATGTTATCAAAGTGGAATTATAATTTAAAAATTTAGATACAACTAATATGTGTAAACTATATATAGCAATCTAAATCCCAACAAACTTTTAATAACAAAAAAAGAATTCTTTTAAGAAAAATAATAAAAAATAAAAGAATTTCTCAGCTCCAAAATGTTAGGCGACTAACGTTTTTCTCTTGTATTTATCTTGTATTTTTCTAATTTTTTAACAAAAAATGTTAATTGCCCAACATACTCTTCAATTGCAACTTCAACCTATGGCATTACATCATTGGTTGTAGACCCTCTGTTCCTCATAATTTTGTATATTTCCCACAACAAGAAAAGAAAAGAAAAAGTTTCGAAGAGGAGAATGTTATGGTAAAAGTGTAAATGATACATATTTATAAATACTTTAATTTGTAGTTGTTTAGAGTACCACGTAGAGATTAGTGTGTGGATCTTTATTAGTAAGTTACTAATTTTTTTTTCCTAAACCGTGACTTTATAATTATTATTAGTCTTTTTTGACTCATTTATTTTTAAAATTAATATTTTTATTTATTTTATATTTAAATTAGTATTAATTAATTTTTATTTTTTATTAAAAAATTTGATCTTTTATTTCACCCCAAAAACGCTGAAAAAATAAATGGAAGTAACTTAAGAAATATATAAAAACAAAATAATAATATTATTCTTATACCAAATACTTTTGATATTTATGTTAAAATAATTAATGATTATGGATAATAAATGCACAAATTTTAAACAATGTATATTTGAAATAAGTAAAATTTGAAATTGACCAGATTTTAATTTTACTTGTAATGTACAGTTAGGATTATGGAGATACGAAGATATTAACTGACTAAACGAGATGCAACACATTATTAAGGCATTGATTTTTTGGAATTAGTGTTATATTTTTTGAGGTTATTTTAAAAAAATATTTTTCATTGTTGAGATGGTTTAGTTATATTACAATAATTTTAAGTTAAATAGATTAGAATAAAAACAAAATAATTCAAGGTATTTTAGCTAGGTTAGTTAGTGTTTCGAAGTGTTATCTAAAAATTAAATTTATTTTGAACCTAGACGTGAGGTCCAAATACTTTAGGGGTGAGAGTTTCGACTTGTTCACCGAAAGGGCAGTTTATCCAACGTTTTCGCCTAAATGGTAGTAAAAAATGCCTGCAAAAAATTTTGATGCCTAAGTCAACAAAAGTTTATGCAGGTTTTAAGTTAAGGGACTGCAGATTATGGCAAACTCGTATCTTATGTGACTCCCTTAAAACCTACATAAATTTTTGTTGACTTAGGCACCAAAATCTCTTGTAGGCATTTTTCACTATCGTCCAGGAGAGGACCTCAGATAAATCGCCTTTTTAGTGAATAAGTCAAAACTCTCACCCAAAGTTGTCAAAATCGCGAGTCTAAGTAAACTCGTGGAGCTGACCTAGACTCAACTCGCGAGTTAACTCGTAGACTCGTACGAGTTCACCTGTTATGAAGTTTATATATATCATACATAATATATATTTACTCAATTCTAACCCTTCAAAATTAATAATATCAATCTTAAAGCACATAATAAATTAAAATAATAGCATACATTATAACAAATACTTTAAAATACACATTCAAATCCTCTATAATTATTCTTATACAAATACAACATAGAACACACAAAATTAAAAATTCTAAATCTGTAACACTAAATCTTTAATTGAACATTGAACAATATCAAATAATCAAATTAACTCTAATTAAAATAATTAATTACTAATCAGCCATGAATGGATGAACCATCTCGCCATCTAACATAAACGATAAGTAATAGGCTAAAATTAGAAGTAATAAAATTTAAAAAGCAAAAAAAAAAAACTAAATCAAGAAGCAAAGGCTCAAAAAAGGATAAAAGGAATACAAAAAATAGATGATACAGAAGAAAAGAAGGGACAAAGTCCCAACAACAACAGATCGAAGACAAGAGTGCAGCAGGCAGCGGTGGTGAGGGTGCAGCAGCAACACGAAACGACGGCGATAAATAGTCATAGATTTCACGACGGTGCAAACCAGAACAGAGATAGGACTGTAGGAAAAGTAGTCGAACTCATGAACGGTGATAGCATGACAGAGTTGCGGATAGTAGAGATGTGAAATAATACAAAGCAGAGGGTAACATAGGTAAAATTCACAAAGACAATGGCACAAATTAGAGTAGAGGTAGCAGACGTAGGCAAACAACAACAGCTCGACGGGAAACGGCGACTGCGGCAGAACATGGAGAAAGTGAGACTTGAGAGAAACGACGCAGATGAGTGAGTTGTGAGTGAGTTTTCTTTCATTCTTTGGGAGTGTTATCGTAACCCTAATAAAAAAGTATTTTTTGGTTTCAAAAGGACATTTTTTTGAGCAAAGAGTAAGTTTTTTTTTGACATTTTTTGGACCTCTTGTCTAAGTCCAAATTAATTTTGTTTTTAGGTAACACTTTGGAACACTAACTGTAAACCTCGCTAAAATCGGTAATTAATTAGTTAACAAATTTCATTTTAATTAAGAAAGCTAAAAATACAAAACTAATATTAAAATAGGATAGAGCTCGTCAAAACGAGAATTTTGATTTCGAAAATTTGGCTCAAAATCAGACCGGAGGGGCCGAACTGGTTGAACCGGGGCCCAAACCAAGCCCGTGGGTCCAACCGGACCCATAATATAAAGGAAACAGCAGCCTTCTTTTTCCTTATTAGTTTCTGCAATGCCAAAACAGAATTGGAGGAAAGGGAGAGAAGCTCTCAAACCCTAACCCTTTGATCCACCATAACTCCTCCGTCTGGGCTCCAATCGCCGCATCGTTTGCGGCCACGCGCTCAACACGTTGAGCTCTACCTTTCTATCCGAACAATTTCACTGGTAAGCCTCCTATTAAGTTCAGAATTCCTATCCCTCTTTCTTTGGTAAACTTATAAACCTATGGTGAATCTTGTCCAATTTCTATGTTCTAGGTTCAAGTTAGCTTCCGGAACTTGTGGGCTCAAGCTATTGAGCATATGGGTATGGTAAGAATACCTTAACCATAGCTCAATCTTATTTTTGGTAATAAAAAACTGAATTGGAACATATATATGTGTATTAGGTGTAGTTTAATAGGGTGTTTATGCATTGGACTTGAATTTGGATTACTTGAAGCTTTGTTGGTGACAAGGCTTACTTTGGGGCTGTTTGATTGAGCTTGGAGGGGCTATGATTTTGTGTTGAGAGGCTGCCTTGGGTGAATTAAGTGATCGGCCAAGGTATGATTTATGTTTCGCACGTTTAATATTTACGGTGTTGTGAAAACTTAGGTTAGAGGAACCATAGGATAAGTTGAATTGTTTGTTGTATTTAATGATTAGCCTTGTAAGATTGTTGAAATAGATTTGTTGGTGGATTTATATATTAGAATTATGAGGTGTGGAAGTTATTAATAGTGTGATCTTATATTTATTTATGATGGATTAGGATTGGTGTTTGCTAATAAGGATGTAGAGTTGTGTTGTGTTGGTATTGCATATGCTGTAACTAATTATGTAATGATCGAAATTGTATGAGACTAAGTTTGGAATAAACTTGGGAATATAAGGAACTAAACTAGAAAATTTGGGACCTTTTTGTTAAATATACAATTTATGAAAAATTTTTAATGTTAGGTTGTTAAATCTGTCCTGCAGCAGAAAAGGTCAACCAGGGCAGCAAATTGTTTGTCTTGCGGCGACTTCTATGAGTTGAGTTTTGGAGCAAAACTAATTTTTTTATAAAATTTGATTAACTTACTTTATTTCTCTAAAACTTCAGAATTTTAAGAGTTGAGGATTGGGAGTTGTGAATTTTTGAATATTGGTGGTTAAAGCTGAAAAGAAACAGATTTCAGCAAGCTATTTATCAACTTCCAATACTTGTAACTCTTAGAATTGAATAGCAATTGGGTTGAAACCAAGATACACTTATTTCTGGATGAGCAAGGAGTTTCCAAATCAAAATTTAGTTTAATTGGAGTTTTGTAATAAAAGTTATTCAAATTGAAAGGTACTAAGCTTGTTGGTTTCAAAAACAGATTTTGACTTATTTTTACTTAACTTCCAGGTAATGTAACTTCTTCATTAAAAATGGTATTAACTCAGAACCAATTGAGAAAGAAACCTGGATGAGTAAAGTTTAACTACATTGATTTTTAAAGTCATTGGATTTAACTTGGATTTTATATTGAATTTTGAATATCACATGCTGCTGCTGTTTTTCTGGTGTTATGTACTGCAGAGCAGTCACAGTTTTTCCTTTATTCCTGAGGCTAGAGAAATCAGAAAATTATGATCTTTGGTTTGTTAGAAAGCTTATTTCAAGATGAACTCCTGGACATACGTTTTTTTCCATTCCGAGTTTATTTGTTATATTAAAAACAGAAAAGAAAATAGAGTGTCGAGGATGTCTTAGTGATAGTCATGGGTTCGAGTAGTTAAAGTTTAATCTTCGTGTGATGTGATTGAGTTAATGTTAGAGTTGAGTTGATTTTAAGATTATTCAATATTAAGAAAGTTAAGAAGAGTTTTATAAATAGTTTGGTCAAGACCCGGAAAGGGTAATCAAGATGAATTATAAGGGAATGATGATGAAAAATGTGGAAGGGAGGTTGTTAATAAAAGGAGTTAACATGCCATGGCTTGATGAATGATTAAATAATGATTGTGACTATGAAATGACTTATGAATGACGATATCTGAGATACGAGTTTTTCTGGGTAAAAACCGTGGCTCGCCACCACGTGTTCCAGGTTGATTCTCGATACTCTGTTAACCCTACGTCGTAAGGGTGACCGGGCACGTATAAATTCCCGGGTATGGATAACCCCATTGAGTGATTTATATGATGATTGAATGTGAACTCTATGCATAGACTCTTGGGGATGCGCATTGGGGGACAGTCTAAGGTTTTCGGACTTGTCAGGTTGCCTGGATAACCGACAGATGGGCCCTATCAGTCATAGGACAGACATGCATCATATGCATTGGTTTGTTTTGATTGCTATGCATTTCCTGGGTTTGCCTTATCACCTGCTATCTTTATACTTTCTATTTGTACTATTTGCTCATCACTTGTGCGTGACCCTGTTTGGTTGCTTGTTTCTGTTGCATTGTGGATGATGGAGGGATAGAGGAAATGGAGAAATGGTTTGGTGTTAGATTAGGATTGAAATTGAGTAAGTTAGGTAGATTTAGAATACCTACCCCTATTTATAGCTTCTAATTAGTAATTAAGTTGGATAATTGTATAACGGAGTTCTAGGATTGCCTTTGACATTCTCAGGACCTTATTTATTATACGCGTGACACTTTTACCATGCTGAGAACCTCCGGTTCTTATTCCATATTGTATTGTTGTTTTTCAGATGCAGGTTGAGAGGCTCCTCGCTAGGCATCTGGATCCTGGAAAGCGAAGTAGTCCTTGGGTGTATTTTGGTTTCTATTTGTATATATGTATATATATATATAAGCTTTGCAGGCTGAGTCAGGGGCTAGTTATGCTGTTCCTTGGCTTTTCTTTATCCTTTGGTTTATTGTTTTATCATGTTCCTATTAGGTTTCTTACCACGCAAGTAATCCTTTCCTGAGCATTACACTTTTTATTTTACAATTTTGTTTTACCCGTTTTTCAAGGTTCCTAGTTAAATAACTTTTTCTTTATTATTATTATATATATATTACTATTCTTAGAGGTCGTAATACCTTACTATCTCAGTCTTATGACTTAAGCATAATACTAAGTATGGTAGGGTGTTACATTATGGTATCAGAGCAGTTCGTTCCTATAGAGCCTGAGGACAGACTGAATATGCTATTGTTCATTCTCTGTGTATGTGTCTATGTGCTATTAGGATATCTAACTGATATGTGTAGCATACATGTTCGTGAGCATGCATTTGGGACTCTTAAGCACTAAACCTGAGATATTGAGACTGATCACCTTAATATCAATTGTTTGGTGTGAACAGGGACCAAATGTTGACTCGCGGATCCGAGCGATGTAACTGGAAGGAAAATCCTAGGACCGAACCAATGCGAGGACCCCGAGATGGAAGCTCGGGTGCTGGTACGAGCAACACAGGTCGATACTATAGGTCCATGACTCTTACTGATTTCCTCAAGAGTGGCCCACCCCGGTTTAATGGAAACACTAATGCGCTAGAGGCTGATCTGTGGTTTCGAGAGGCGGAGAGATTCTTCTACACTCAGCATATACCGGAAGTACAGTCGATGGAGATAGTGACTTACATGTTGGAGGGAGATGCTCAGGAATGGTGGCAGGAGTTATATCACACCTTGCAAATGGAGTTAATAGATATTCCTTGGAGTAGATTCAAGATGGAATTCTACGGAAAATATTTCTTACATGCTATTCGCATTGCAAAAGAATTGGAGTTAATGCAACTGAAGCAAGAAGATATGTCGGTTGCTGACTATACCCGCGAATTCGACAATTTGTGTCGTCTCTCAAGAGTTTGTCAAGGAAATCCAGCCGACTATGAGGCACTAAACCTGAGATATTGAGACTGATCACCTTAATATCAATTGTTTGGTGTGAACAGGGACCAAATGTCGACTCGCAGATCCGAGCGATGTAACTGGAAGGAAAATCCTAGGACCGAACCAATGCCAAGACCCCGAGATGGAAGCTTGGGTGCTGGTACGAGCAACACAGGTTGATACTATAGGTCCATGACTCTTACTAATTTCCTCAAGAATGGTCCACCTCGGTTTAATGGAAATGCTAATGCGCTAGAGGCTGATCTGTGGTTTCGAGAGGCGGAGAGATTCTTATACACTCAGCACATACCGGAAGTACAGTCGGTGGAGATAGTGACTTACATGTTTGAGGGAGATGCTCAGGAATGGTGGCAGGAGTTATATCACACCTTGCAAATGGAGTTAACAGATATTCCTTGAAGTAGATTCAAGACAGAATTCTACGAAAAATATTTCTTACATGCTATTTGCATTGCAAAAGAATTGGAGTTAATGCAACTGAAGCAAGAAGATATGTCAGTTGCTGACTATACCCGCGAATTCGACAATTTGTGTCGTCTCTCAAGAGTTTGTCAAGGAGATCCAGCCGACTATAAGGAGTGAAAGTGTGTTCAGTATGAGAAAGGGCTTAGAAGAGACATCTTCAACTGCGCGAGTCCGCAAAGGTTAACGGATTTCCCTGAATTAGTTATGAAAAGTCAATTCGCAGAACGTTACTCTATGAAGTCAGCAATGTTACAGGAAGGTTATGGAGAGACTACTTCAGAAGAACCGCACGGAGCCGGACTAGGCGTATGTTACAAGTACAGGAAGCTGGGGCATATAGCTCGAGACTGTCCACACAAGAAATGCTAGGATACAGTCGAATCCGATCTTCAGACCCGAGGTAACCTTAAGCTAGCCGTTGTGTTTTTAACTACCTTGCGTATCATTAATATATGTACGATCCAATTGTGAAGTACGACAAGTTTTGATGATCGTGGAGTCCGAACCGATGATTAGTCGAAGCCTACTAGTTGTAGAGACAGAGCGATACTTAGCTAACTTAGATGAATGGCTGGGTTCTTGAAAGATAGGGATCCGAATAATGAGGTGGAAGCCGGGTGAATTATATCTAAGGAATTGGAACCGTTGAGAGCTATGCAGAGTTATCGTTTGAAATCCAGTGACGTTAAGATTTCAAGGAGAAAGGAATAGAGCGAGTTCAACCTTTAGTTGTAAATTGATCACGAGACAAGTGGAGGTGAGACTGAATTCCTATACGAGAGAGTTTCCAAGACCGTTCTTGAAAATGTACCATAATTTCCACCTTAGAGAGAGCGTGAGTTTGTCATAGACGTAGTGTCAAGAATTGGATCAGTGTTGATTGCACCACAAGTGAAGATATTATTAGAATCAGTAGAGTTCAAGACCGAGTTAAAGAGAATACTGGGAGAGAAGATCATCCAACTAGGTGTTTCTTTGTGAGAGCGTGCCAACTAATCTTCACGACTTAATCTAACCTTTCTCTTGTAGCCTACATTCAAAGTCCTACCTTGATCCTTCTTTTGTAAAAACCCATTGTTCTTTCGATCGTGTTCCCTACTCGTACAAGATCGTCTCTTTTGAATTTAACTTGAATTCATCCTGATATAATCACGTAATTTTTGAATCCTGGTGATCTGCGGTGCGTGAAATTGCTCCCTTGTGAGAACTCGCATTCCTTTCAAGCCAACTAGAACCTATACAATCCAACATGCCTTATTCTTTCTATTTAAGCTTTGATTCGAACTTCTTTTCTGAAATGCAACTAGGTTTCTCTTCTTGTGCATCCCATTGATTCTGTACAACTCCGGTTAACTGTACATAAGACTTTTTTTAATCCTTATGAACACCGTTCATGCTATTCGTTCATTCCCTTGAACATAATTTTTCCTTGAAAAATAAACTCGTATTGGATTTTGCGTCACGCATAACCCTTAGATGCAATTATTAGAGTGTCAATCCTTTAAAGCAAGACTTTGGAACATGAAATTAAACCAACGACATTACGAGGGAATTCAAAACTTTAATCCTCACCGATCGTATCGCTCGTGACTGAATAGATGCAACGAGATGCACCGTGTGAATAAAATACCAGGATACGCTGGAAGTCTTCAAGCCATGGAAAGAAGATTGATCTTTATGCCAATGCTTGTATTACTTAAGCATAAAGGACCATTTAAGAAATTACTACCAAGCATTATTGGGGGACTTGAGAAGCGTGCTGATGTGACATCATGAGGTTGTAGTAGACGCCCTAAGCAAGAAGTTTATAAGGGATTCTTGGACGTTAATTTCAAAGGAGAAAATGTTAGATGAGTTGAAGTTCTAAGTTGGAGAATGAGAGTGTAGAGTGAAAATATCGGACTAAGTCCATTACCAGTTTACAACATGGTATCGACGAGATGCGGGACACATAGCGAGACAATAAGGAGCCGCTAAAGATATCAAGTCTCGGTAAACAAAGGAGAATTAAAAAGAGATTTATATGCCTAACGCAAATGCTGAAATAGAGATCATAGGATTAAGGGCTTAGGGAGCGCAATAGTAGTGATAAGGAGCTACTAGAAGTACTAAAACCTGTTGAATCAAGAAGATACCGAGAAGGATGTTAAGTGTTTAAATCAGAAGTTAAGACGAGGAATTATTGTCTGAAGCTCATGAGAAAGGATTTTCGAAGTTACCATGAAGCTGCCAAGACGTACCATGAATCAAAGAAGATATTTTTGGGTTATTAGAAATAAAGAATAAAGTGGCAATATATTTAATGGCATTTTAAAGCATGAAGAAGTAAAGGAGGACCACTAGAAAACTATTCGAAATCCTGCAACCATTGAAGATTTTACATCTGAAGTAAGGAAGAGTAATTATCGGTTTCGTATTAGATTGTCAAGGACTAGCGGAGAAGATGGAGCTTCACAGAGTGCTAAATACTACCGCATTGATAAAAACTAGAGCATCAAATACCTTAGTTCCCGAATTTAATAGCCGAGGTAGCAGAGAAGAGTTATGCAAATTCGAGTTAACAATCTTACTATAAAAAGCCGACAAAAGGATTACATGAACCAAGGAAGTCCTAAACTTGAGAAGGTTATTTTAACAAGTTGAAATCAGTGAGTGAGTCAAGATGAAGGTATTAAAACCAAAGTGTTTTGGGATCTAGGGTAATGGCAAGGACGGACTTGTCAGATTCTGAAGAGAATTAAACCAGTGACATATCAGATAACCATATCCTATATCTTCCAAACTGGTACCATGTAACACATCTCAACTTTAGGAGTACACTTCTAATATCAATCACATATTAGAACTTGAATCAATGCAACTGAGAAAGGATCTCACGCTTCGAGTAACCTCGGTTAGGATATATAATAAGATACCATGGCCAAGCAGCCAGGCAGAGTAGAAGTTATATACTAGAGAATGTAAAAAGTGAAGCTGGAAGTGGGTAACGTACTCAAGAAACTCCGAATATGCCGAAGGACTACCCACACCTCTTTTCAGATAACTGAAGCTGAATTTTGAGGGCAAAATTCCTAATTAGGTGAGTAGGATGTAAACCCCGCTAAAATCGGTAATTAATTAGTTAATAAATTGCATTTTAATTAGGAAAGCTAAAAATGTAAAACTAATATTAAAATAGGATAGAGCTCGTCAAAACGAGAATTTTGATATCAATTTCGAAAATTTGGTTCAAAATCAGACCCGAAGGGCCAAACCGGTTGAATCGGGGCCCAAACTGAGCCCGTGGGTCCAACCGGACCCATAATATAAAGGAAACGGCAGCCTTCTTCTTCCTCATTAGTTTCTGCAATGCCAAAACAGAATTGGAGGAAAGGGAGAGAAGCTCTCAAACCCTAACCCTTTGATCCACCATAACTCCTCCGTCTGGTCTCCGATCGCCGCACCATTTGCGGCCACGCACTCAACGCGTCGAGCTCCACCTTTCTATCCGAACAATTTCACTGGTAAGCCTCCTATTAAGTTCAGAATCCCTATCCCTCTTTCTTTGGTAAACTTGGAAACCTATGGTGAATCTTGTCCAATTTCTATGTTCTAGGTTCAAGTTAGCTTCTGGAACTTGTGGGCTCAAGCTATTGAGCATATGGGTATGGTAAGAACACCTTAACTCTAGCTCAATCTTATTTTTGGTAATAGAAAATGGAATTGGAACATATATATGTGTATTAGGTGTAGTTTAATAGGGTGTTTATGCATTGGACTTGAATTTGGATTACTTGGAGCTTTGTTGGTGACAAGGCTTGCTTTGGGGCTGTTTGATTGAGCTTGGAGGGGCTGTGATTTTGTGTTGAGAGGCTGCCTTGGGTGAATTAAGTGATTGGCCAAGGTATGGTTTAAGTTTCGCACGTTTAATATTTACGGTGTTGTGAAAACTTAGGTTAGAGGAACAATATGATAAGTTGAATTGTTTGTTGTATTTAATGATTAGCCTTGTAATGTTGTTAGAATAGATTTGTTGGTGGATTTATATATTGGAATTATGAGGTGTGGAAGTTATTAATGGTGTGCTTTTATATTTATTTATGATGGATTAGGATTGGTGTTTGTTAATAAGGATGTAGAGTTATGTTGTGGTGGTATTGCATATGCTGTAACTAGTTATGTAATGATCGGAATTGTATGAGACCAAGTTTGGGATAAACTTGGGAATATAAGAAACTAAACTGAAAAATTTGGGACCTTTTTGTTAAATATATAATTTATGGCAAATTTTTAAAAATTAGGTTGTTAAATCTGTCCTGCAACAGAAAAGGTCAAACAGGGCAGCAACTTGTTTGTCTTGCTGCGACTTCTACGAGTTGAGTTTTGGAGCGAAACTAATTTTTTTTATAAAATTTGATTAACTTGCTTTATTTCTCTAAAACTTTAGAATTTTAAGAGTTGAGGATTGGGAGTTGTGAATTTTTGAATATTGGTGGTCGAAGCTGAAAAGAAACAGATTTCAGCAAGCTATGTATCAACTTCCAATACTTGTAACTCTTAGAATTGAATAGCAATTGGGTTGCAATCAAGACACACTTATCTCTAGATGAGCTAGGAGTTTCCAAATCAAAATTCAGCTTAATTGGTGTTTTGTGATAAAAGTTATTCAAATTGAAAGGTACTAAGCTTGTTGGTTTTAAAAACAGATTTTGACTCATTTTTACTTAACTTCAAGGTAATGTAAATTTTTCATTAAAAATGGTATTAACTCAGAACCAATTGAGAAAGAAACCTAGATGAGTAAAGTTTAACTACATTATTTTTTAAAGTCATTGTATTTAACTTGGATTTTATATTGAATTTTGAATATCACATGCTGCTGCTATTTTTCTGGTTTTATGCACTGCAGCGCAGTCACGATTTTTCCTTTATTCTTGAGGCTAGAGAAATCAGAAAATTATGATCTTTGGTTTGTTAGAAAGCTTATTTCAAGACGAACGCCTGGACATAACGTTTTTTCACCATTTCGAGTTTATTTGTTATATTAAAAACAGAAAAGAAAATAGAGTGTCGAGGATGTCTTAGTGATAGTCATGGGTTCGAGAAGTTAAAGTTTAATCTTCGTGTCATGTGATTGAGTTAATGTTAGAGTTGGGTTGATTTTAAGATTATTCGATATTAAGAAGGATGAGAAGAGTTTGATAAATAGTTTGGTCAGGACCCGGAAAGGGTAATCAAGATGAATTATAAGAGAATGATGATTAAAAATGTGGAAGGGAGGTTGTTAATAAAAGGAGTTAACATGCCATGGCTTGATGAATGATTAAATAATGATTGTGACTATGAAATGGCTTATGAATGATGATATCTAAGATACGAGTTTCCCTGGGTAAAAATCGTGGCTCGCCACCACGTGTTCCAGGTTGATTCTCGATACTCTGTTAACCCTACGTCGTAAGGGTGACCGGTCACGTATAAATTTCCAGGTATGGATAACCCCCATTGAGTGATTTATATGATGATTGAATGTGAACTCTATGCATAGACTCTTGGGGATGCGTGACGGGGGACAGTCTAAGGTTTTCGGACTTGCCGGGTTGGTTGGATAACCGACAGATGGGCCCCATCAGCCATAGGACAGACATGCATCATATGCATTTGTTTGTTTTGATTGCTATGTATTTCCAGGGTTTGCCTAATTGATATATATCACCTGCTATCTGTTATACTTGCTATTTGTACTTTCTGCTCATTACTTGTGTGTGACCCTGTTTGGTTGCTTGTTTCTGTTGCATTGTGGATGATGGAGGGATGGAGGAAATGGAGAAATGGTTTGGTGTTAGATTAGGATTGAAATTGAGTAAGTTAGGTAGATTTAGAATACCTACCCCCTATTTATAGCTTCTAATTAGTAATTAAGTTGGATAATTGTATAACGGAGTTCTAGGATTGCCTATGGCATTCTCAAGACCTTATTTATTATACGCGTGGTACTTTTACCATGTTGAGAACCTCCAGTTCTCATTCCATATTGTATTGTTGTTTTTCAGATGCAGGTCGAGAGGCTCCTCGCTAGGCGTCTGGATCTTGGAAAGCGAAGTAGTCCTTGGGTGTATTTTGATTTCTATTTGTATATATGTATATATATGTGTAGCTTACACTCCAAGTAACTTATGTACGCTGCTCCTCTTAGAGGTTGAGAGAGAGATAGGAGTTCACTCTGATATTTTGGTATATTTTGGGGACACTTATGTATGTTTATATTTATATATATATCCTCTGGCCAGCCTTAGCTTCGCAGGCTGAGTCAGGGGCTAGTTATGCTGTTCCTTAGCTTTTCTTTATCCTTTCATTTATTGTTTTATCATGTTCCTATTAGGTTTCTTAGCACGCAAGTAATCCTTTCCTGAGCGTTGCGTTTTTTTATTTTGCGATTTTGTTTTACTCGTTTTTCAAGGCTCCTAGTTGAATAACTTTTTCTTTTTTATTATTATATATATTACTATTCTTAGAGGTCGTAATACCTTACTATCTCAGTCTTATGACTTAAGCATAATACTAAGTATGGTAGAGTGTTACACTAACTAAACTAAAATGCCTCAAAATTATTTTGTTTTTATTCTGATCTATTTAACTTAAAATTATTGTAATATAACTAAACAATAAAAAATATTTTTTATTAAATAAACTCAAAATATAACACCAATCCCAAAAATTCAATGTCTCGATGATGTGTTACATCTCGTTTAGTCAGTTGATATTTCTATATCTTCATAGTCCTAATTATACATTACAAGTGAAATCGAAATCTGGTCAATTTTAAAGCTTATTTATTTCAGATGCATATCACCTAAAATTTATATATTTATTATGCATAATCAATGTATTCAAGAATTATATATATTGGTAAATAAATATTTATTTTATTTATATAAAATATTTTAAATTTTAACGTGTATGCATTTTTTATAGTATACATTATTTTGATATTAATATTTTGTGATAATTATTACACGAACTCTTTTTATTTTACTAAAACATAATTAGTTAATAATAATCTATTAATTTTAAAAATAGACTATGGTTTAAGACTAATAACAATTATAAAGTTACCGTTTAATAAAAAAAATTAGTAACTTACTAATAGAGACACACACTAATCTCTTGACACATGGTACTTCAAAAAACCACAAATTAAAATATTTGTAAATATATATTATTTGCATCTTTATCATAACACTCTCTCCTTCCAAAGAATAAACAAATTTGGAAAACCCAGTAATCAAACATACTAAATACATGGATGATCCATTCCAACCAATTCTTTCATGCCTAGCACACTTTTTTCTCAAAGCCAATTGTAATCATCATCAACACATCCTGATCCAAATCATCATCATCATCATAATCTAATCTCACTTAGCCTTTGAAACAAGACTTTGTTGTTAGCTTCATCATATTCATATCATAAATAAGAAGATCAATTCATATATTATTATTAACTAAGATCAATTTCACCACTCTCCTTCACCTCTTGGATTCTATTGACAGCTTCTTTGACATCCAATCTCTTTTCAACATTAGCTTCACAACAAGCCAATGCAATCCTTAATAGCTTTGCCATCTCAACCTCATTTTCTTTGCTTGCACCCATTTCTTTATCAAAAACCTCACACTCCACTCTTCAGGAACAACTGAATCAACTCAATTTGCTAAGCTCAACTCACTCTCTCTCCCTTGTTGCAAGAATTTTGCTTGGAATTTTCCAGTTAGGATCTCCAAGATTAAGATCCAAAGGCTCTACACATCAGTCTTCTTTGTAACTCTGCCTTGTTGCAAATACTCTGGTAACTTGTAAATTACCATAATGTATGATGCAAGCTCTTGATTAATCACTGGCACTAAACCATAATCTGTTAGGATTGGTTCATAGTTTTCATTTAGAAGAATATTTGATGATTTCAGATGTCCATGTGGTGATATACTGCTATTAGCCTTGGCATCTCTTTGTGTAGATATTCAAGACCTTGTGCTATGCCTTTCTTTTTCTTTAATCTTGTTGGCCAATCAAGGCTTGGTTGCCCCAATGCTTGGTGTCCTGAATTTTTTTTAATAAATAAATAACTATTCTATATACAATCATGTTATGTATATGCAAAAAATCAATTACCAAATTAAATTAATCATTCATATAGAATACATATTAAAATACAAAATATATTTTTAAAATAAACTAAATAACATCTCCTTTATATATAAAAGGAGAGCAGTAGATGGTTCTTTACTCGACAAGTGTCTAACCTGTCTGAACGACACATGGCACACTAAAGAGTAAGTGTATCAAAGTAAATATATATCTAGAATGACAAAATTTGGACATTTAGCGGCAACCTTTTTCATAGGCTATTGCATTTCAAAATTCAAAAACTCATATCTCTCTCTATCATTCTCTTTGCCTGCCGGTACAGAAGCTCAGCACCGTCTCCGGAGTAAACGCAAGAACTTTGCTTGCAATGCAAACAAAGAAATCGCTGTTAGAGACTTTTCATTGGTTTCCAAAAACCAAGGCTCGATCCCTTTGCAGTTACTTAGCAAAGATGGCTATCGTGGCTTATGGCCATCACCGGGGAAGCAATCAGCGATTGGACTCATCATCGTCGAGCAGCAGAGATGAAGAATAACAATCCAGAAGTGATGATGGCTGTTGATGCAGCAGCGAGAAGAAAGAACAGCAGCAGCGGCGAGTGGTGTTCCTGCCAACAGTGAAGAAGGAGTAACTAGAAGCAAGTTGATGACACAGTGAAGAGAACGAGAGCTCTAAGATCCTACTATCGACGGTGTTGCAGAGGTAATTTTTTAAGTAGAAATTTATTTTATATTTTCTTAACACGATGTGATTCACCCTTATTCACAGATCTGACTTTTACCATCGTTAGCTTTGTGTAGTGTCTTTTAATTTTTTTTAATTGATGCGCTTGGTGCACGAAATTGTGATCATCAACAATGGCGCCAAAAACTTGGTAGCGCTCTCAAACGTGAATCACACTTTGTCACAACTTCACACAACTAACCAGCAAGTGCACTGGGTCGTCCAAGTAATAAACCTTACGTGAGTAAGGGTCGATTCTATGGAGATTGTTAGTATGAAGCAAGCTATGGTCATCTTGTAAATCTCAGTTAGGTGGATTCAAATGGTTATGGAGTTTTCGAAAATAATAATAAATAAAACATAAAATAAAGATAGAAATACTTATGTAAATCATTGGTGGGAATTTCAGATAAGTGTATGGAGATACTTCGTCCTTGTTGAATCTATGCAACATACTGCTTTCTTAATTTCAATCCTTCATACTCCTTTCCATGGCAAGCTGTATGTAGGGCATCACTGTTGTCAATGGCTACTTCCCATCCTCTCAGTGAAAAAGGTCCAAATGCTCTTGTCACAGCACGGCTAATCATCTGTCGGTTCTCGATCATGTCGGAATAGAATCCATTGATTCTTTTGCGTTTGTCATCACGCCCAACAATTGCGAGTTTAAAGCTCGTCACAGTCATTCAATCTCTGAATCCTACTCGGAATACCACATACAAGGTTTAGACTTTCCAGATTCTCAGGAATGGCCGCTAATAATTCTAGCTTATACCATGAAGATTCTGATCAAGGAATCCAAGAGATATGTGCTCGTTCTAAGGTAGAACGGAAGTGGTTGTCAATCACGCGTTCATGAGGATGGATGATGATGAGTGTCATGGATCATCACATCCATCAGGTTGAAGTGCAACGGATATCTTAGAACAAGAATAAGCTGAATTGAATAGAAAATAGTAGTAATTGCATTAAAACTCGAGGTACAACAGAGCTCCACACCCTTAATCTATGGTGTGTAGAAACTCCACCGTTGAAAATACATAAGTGATGAAGGTCCAGGTATGGCCGAATGGCCAGCCCCCGAATGTGATCAAAGATGTAAAATCTCAGATGTCTAATACAATAGTAAAATGTCCTATTTATACTAGACTAGCTACTAGGGTTTACAAAAATAAGTCTAAGTGCAGAAATCCACTTCCGGGGCCCACTTTGATGTGTGTTTGGGATGAGCTTGAGCTTTACACGTGCAGAGGCTTCTCTTGGAGTTAAATGCCAAGTTGTAATGTGTTTTTGGCGTTTAACTCTGGTTTGTGACGTGTTTCTGGCGTTTTACTCCAGAATGCAGCATGGAACTGGCGTTGAAGGCCAGTTTGCGTCGTATAAGCTCGAACAAAGTATGAACCATTATATATTTCTGGAAAGCTCTGGATGTCTACTTTCCAAACCCGTTGAGATCGCACCATTTGAAGTTCTGTAGCTCCAGAAAATCCATTTCGAGTGCAGGGAGGTCAGAATCCAACAGCATCAGCAGTCCTTTGTCAGCCTCCTTATCAGAGTTTTGCTTAGGTCCCTCAATTTTAGCCAGAAAATACCTGAAATCACAGAAAAATACACAAACTCATAGTGAAGTCTAGAAATGTGAGTTTAACATAAAAATTAATGAAAACATCCCCAAAAGTAGCTAGATCCTACTAAAAACTACCTAAAAACAATGCCAAAAAGCGTATACATTATCCACTTATCAGCGCTCTTTCTAATGATAGAAGCTAAGGAGTGCTAATAAGGAAAATTGGAATCGAGCAGAGTAATGTAAATGCTAAATGGTTTTAGTTTTCTTTGATTTGGTGACTCAATGTTGTTGCATCTAGATTCGGATACCATGAATTAAACTTTGTAGTGCTCTTTTGTTTATCTGACATAATGAATTCATGGAGGGTTTTGTTTTCTTCTACTAAATGGAGCTGGAATTTTGAGCAATTAATCATTAAATTCTGCTGCATGTGCAGCCTGCAACTGAACACTGTTGGTAAAAAAATAAGTCTCAATAAAAATATTAACAAAACTTGTTTATCTTTTCACAAGTATTGATAGGAGAAAAATGTCTCTCAATATTTTTATCTACAACTATTAATTATTACAGTTGGGCTACATCTCTAAGTCTTTTTGCATCCAAGTCCAACTAAGCAGGCACAACACCAAAAAACCCATTCTTATTAAAGAGAGTGGTTACACGCGCCAAAAATTCCAAATGTTACCACTTTAATTTGTGCTCTAATATGAAAAATGGTTCGTTCTTCAAACTTAAAATTGCAATAAAGAAATTTCAAATTTCTCTTAAAATCTCTCAAAAATCTTCAAAGTCTCTTCGGAAACTACAGCATTTGAATTCATCAACCAAAAACACAAAAAAACAAGAACAAAGATTCCGTAAGGTACTGAGAAAACTATTGTTATTATGTTCAGTTAATTTCTCGCAAATCTCGCATTTCTACTAGTTTGATTTAAGGTTTAGCAAATCGAGTTTGTTTACTAGATCGAGTTTCTCTGATTCCATTTTTTCTTATTTTTCTCTGTAACTAGGGCATCGAATGAAACTGTGTTCTTAGTTTATTGGTTCTAATAAATAACTCAGTTTATATCTTAGTTTAATTGAGTTCACTTGCATGTAAAAATGACTTCAATGTATTTTTCTTGCTGATTGAATGTTTATGACGTTTTGTTCAAATTTGAACTAAATTCGGTGCATTTGTGAATTGAGTGAGGTTCACTTGATACTACTGTTAAGTATTTACCAAATTTGTTATTCCTTAAAAAATTTAGGTTCATTTCTTAGTTTAATTTACGTTCATTTGGTTTGGTTTAGCTTGAATTTGCTGAACTTATTCATGTGGTTGTTTAATTAGTTTTCGTTCAAATTTAAACCAAATTCGATTCATTTGTTAATTGAGTGAGGTTCACTTGATGCTACTGTTAAGTATTGACCAAATTTGTTATTACTTAAGAAATTTAGGTTCATTTCTTAGTTTGATTTATATTTATTTGGTTTCGTTTTGCTTGAATTTGCTGAACTTGTTCATGTAGGGTTGTTTAGTTAGTTTTTATTCAAATTTGAACCAAATTTGGTTCATTTGTGAATTGAGTGAGGTTCACTTGATGCTACAGTTAAGTATTGACCAAATTTTTATTCGTTACAGCAAAAATGAAAAAGATGACCTGTTAAGTATTAACCAAATTTTTTATTCCTTACAGCAAAAATGAAAAAGATCACCATCTCAAAAAAGGAGAAACCACATTACAATGTAAGCATACACACCTTAAATCAACTTTATTTTTGTATTATAAATATATCATAACATAATATTTCAAATCCTTGCAGAAAACTCACGATTTGAGATGCTCAACGAGATCGATAGCGAGGGTGTTCATCGAATTGAGTGAACGAAAGAAAGCTATCGTTGAAGAAATGAAATTCGGTGCACTGAGACATATTCCAGAATTGAATATCTCGCACAAGCTCTTGAGGGAATTGATTCTTTCCTTTGATCTCTATCATGGATTCTTGGACACTTGCTATGCCAAAGTCTACATAACCTCTGCCAAGATAAAAGATGCAATGGCCTAAATTCAGGAGGTATTATGCTTTTCATCTTTTGTATTTGTATTTTTTTTATCTTTTTGTTATTTTTATATTAATTTGTTTATATTAAAATATTTCAGTTCATTCATTCGGTATTGACAAAAATTTTTATTCCTTAAGGTATTGTTTGTTTGGACTGAAAATCAACGGAAAGAAAATAAAAGGAAGGAAGTGAGAGGAAAAACATTTATTTTCTCTTGTTTGTTTGGAATGAAATTTTTAGTGAAAAACTAAAACAATTTAAAATTAAGAATGGGTCCCACTCAAAATTTTTCCTCCCAACTATGGACGGAAAACTGAGAGGAAAATGAAACCCAAGAACATTATCCCACATTTTCCCTTTCATAAATCATATACATAAAATACCATTTTTATAAATACAAGGACAAAAATATCATTTACTACTAATTTATTCTTCTTTCTCCCTAGTTTTCTTTCTAACCAAACAAAAAAAAATTATTATTTCTTTTCTTTTCTTTCTTTCCATTTTCCTTTCATCCAAACAACTCAAGAGAAAATAAAAATACATTCAAATTCTTTCCTTTCTTTTCTTTCTTTTCTATTTCCTTCCTTTCTATTTCCATCTTCCCATCTAAAAAAGTCCTAAGTAATTTCGATTCATTTCTTAGTTTAATGAGGTTCATTTAGATACAGAAAATGAATTCCATGTGTTCTTGTTAATGTTTGAAACTTTTTGACTACTTGTTTAAATCTGAATTGATTTATTTAATTGTTTATATTAAAATATTGTAGGGGATCATTTTCCTGAAAAAGTTGCGTACAACAAACTGAATGAGCAGCAGAAGGAGATTATTGACAACTTCAAAGGTGCTACTTTGGTATCTTTGACAAAATCTATGATTGATATGAGTGTTGAAGGGGAGGAAAACTTGCTGAAATTCAAGACAACTTTCATCGTCTTCATTCATAAATGTTTCTTGTTGCCGACAACAGTAAGTGATAAACCACTATTTTATGGTTTATATTGTGTTTAATTGAGTGGTTTTTATCAAATTCTTGCCCACTTATTCATATGATTTGCATGATTTTACAATTCCTTCCTAGTTTAGTTCTATGGTTGAAAACTTGCTTCCTAGAGATCTTTAAATTACGTATTTTAATTCTCCTTTATACCATTCGATGCTGTGATTTGTGTGTTAAGTATTTTCAGGTTTCATAGGGCAGGAATGGCTTAGAGAATGAAGAGGAAGCTTGCAAAAATGGAAGAAACACAAGAAACTAAGGAGATGACCAGCGAACACTGACGCGGACGCATGGCACACGCGACCGCGCGAAATGGAGAAAATCGCAGTGACGCGTTCGCGTGCCTGACGCGAACGCGTGGATTGGAGTCTGCACAAATGACGCGAACGCGTAGACGACGCGTACGCGTGGCAAGAAAAAAAATGCTGAATGACGCGCACGCGTGAATGACGCGTACGCGTGGCATGCGCGATCTGCAGAATTAACAGAACACACTGGGGCAAGTTCGGGCCGCGTTTTGACCCAGTTTTCGGCCCAGAAACACATAATAAAGCCAGAGAACATGTAGAGACTCAGGATACGGAGAATAAGCAGATAATTCACAATTTTAGGATTAGATGTAGTTTCTAGAGAGAGAGAGAGGCTCTCTCCTCTCTCTTAGGTTTTAGGATTTTAGGATTAGCTTTTCTTATTTAGTTTTCTCGTATACTTTTAATTCTTCTAGTACTTTACTTTATTTACTTTCCCTTGTTGATTACTTTATGTTACTATTTGGTTTATGAATTCTCATATTTAATTTGATTTCTCTATTTATTGCAATTTGAGGTACTTCGTATTTATGATTTTAATTTAGCTTTTTACACTCTTAGCTTTGGTTGAGTAATTGGTGACTCTTGAGTTATCAAACTCAGCTGATAATTGAAAATTGGAATTCTTTGCTGATTGATTTGAATTCCCCTAACTCTAGTCTTTTCTTAGGAATTGACTAGGACTTCAGGAATCAAATTGATTTATCCACTTAACATACCTTCATAGTTAGAGGTTGACCAAGTTGGAGCAAAAGCCAATTCTCATCACAATTGATAAGGATAACTAGGATAGGACTTCCAGTTTTCATACCTTGCCAAGAGCTTTATTAGTTATTAATTTAATTTCTTGCAATTTACTTTTCTTGTTCAACCTATTTAAAAACCCCAAAAAAGATACTTTTTCCATAACCAATAATAAGAACACCTCTCTGCAATTCCTTGAGAAAATGACCCGAGGTTTGAATACTTCGTTTATCAATTTTATTAGGGGTTTGTTACTTGTGACAACCAAAACTTTTGCACGAAAGGATTCTCTGTTGGTTTAGAAACTATACTTACAACGCGATTATATTTGTGAATTTCTTTACCGATAGAAATCCGCTCGTCAAAATGGCACTGTTGCCGGGGAATTGCATACGTGTGCCTTATTATTGGTTATTGTAAATAGTTTTTTTGCTTGTTTATTTATTTTTGTTTTTAATTTTTATTAGCTACTATGAATTCTCACCCCTGTCGTTATGAGTGTGGTTCCAATGTTGTTTTAGGGAATGGACACTATAAGGAGAACATGCATCAAGGATGGAACAATCAAAGATGGGAGGAGCCACAAGAATTTGATCAATCCTCTTGGTAACAACCACCTCCAATGGACTATCAACAACCATTCTGTGATGCATATCAAGGCAATGGCTATGGTGAGCACTCTTTTGATTATCAACAACCACCACCATATGCTTATGAACCGCCTCCCCAACCTACCTTTAAACCACCATACTCACAAGCCTCCTACAACCAAACACTCCCATATGACCCTAATCCTTATCCACCATATCAACCACCCTATGAGCCATATGAGCCATACATAGATCCACCCCAATTCCAACCCAATTACTCCCAAGGAGCACCACCTCCATATACACCACATCCATATCCATCAATCCAAGAGCCTTATGACCCTACTTATGATATCCGAGCAGAACAAGAGTCAAGGGATCGTTGACGTTAGGATTTTTGCTAGTAAAGAATTTTACAAAAATAGTCGCGTTGTAGATATAGATTCTAAACCAACTGAAATCCCTTCGTACAAACATTTTGGTTGTCATAAGTAACAAACCCCTTTGAAATTGATAACCGAGTATTCAAACCTCGGGTCATCTTCTCAAGGAATTGTAGGGAGGTATGTTCTTATTATTGGTTATGGAAAAACAGTGTTTGGGGTTGAAAAAGGTTTCAAGCAAGAGAAATAGATTACAAAATTGATAAATTAATAACTAATAAAACTTTTGACAAGGTATTAGAACTGGAAGTCCTATCCTTATCAATTGTGATGAGAATTGGATTTTAATCCCACTTAGTTAACCTTTACTAAAGTAAAGGAAAGTCAAGTGAAATAATTAATTTGATCCTCAAGTCCTAGTCAATCCCTGTGGGAAGACTAGCTTTAGAGCGATCTGCCAATTTCAACCATTGCTTTATTTGATAATTCAAGAGTTACCAATTATTTAACTCAAGCCAAGAGGGAAAATTCTAAATTAAATTGAAGACATCATAAATATAATAAAGCAATCATAAATCTAAAAATACCTCAAATTATATTGAATAGAAATATCAAATGTAACATGGAAAAGTTCATAGACAAATAAAAGAGAAAGTAAATAAAAAGAAACATTGAACCTGGGATCGAGAGTCACTCCTAAAACTAAGAGAAGTCCTAAATCCCTATCCTAAGAGAGAGAGGAGAGAACCTCTCTCCAAACTAAACCTAAATCATGGAAAGTAATTAAAATGCGAGCTCTCCCCGAATGGATGCATTTCCCCACTTCATAACCTCTGGTCTATGCCTTCTGAACTTGGATTTGGGCCAAAAAGGGCTTCAGAATTTGCTCTGAGTGTTTTCTGCAATTTCTGGTGCGTGGCCTCTGTCACGCATCCGCGTGGGTCACGCGGTCACGTCGATTAGAGTTTTCCTTATCGCGCGATCGCGTCAGTCATGCGGCCGCGTCATAGGTGTTCTTCTTTAGGTGCGCGGTCGCGTCAGTCATGCGGTCACGTCACTACTTCTTCGCGCTTGGCATGCGGCCGCGTCGTCCATGCGATTGCGTGGAAGCCAGTTTCTCCAAAACTCCGTTTTACGCTTTTCTTCCATTTTTGTATGTTTCCTTTTCCATCCTTTAAGTCATTCCTGCCTTAGAAGATCTGAAACTACTCAACACACTAATCATGGCATCGAATGGAAATAAAGGTAATTAAAATAATTAATTCTAAAGCATAGAAAACATGTTTTTCACATACATCACTAGTGCACGAAATTGCAATCACACTTTTGCAATCCCGCACAACTAACCAGCAAGTGTACTGGGTCGTCCAAGTAATACCTTGCGTGAGCAAGGGTCGATCCCACAGAGATTGTCGGCTTGAAGCAAGCTATGGTTATCTTGTAAATCTTAGTCAGGATATCAGAAATTATCAGGATTGATTGTGAAAAGCAAAAGAACATGAAATGATTACTTGTTTTGTAGTAATGGAGAATAGGTTGAGGTTTGGAGATGCTCCATCTTCTGAATCTCTACTTTCCTACTGTCTTCTTCTTCAAACACGCAAGTCTCCTTCCATGGCAAGCTATATGTAGGGTTTCACCGTTGTCAATGGCTACCTCCCATCCTCTCAGTGAAAGCGATAAATGGAAGCAAGCATGATTGAATAAGAAACAGTAGTAATTGCATTAATCCATCAAGACACAGTAGAGCTCCTCACCCCCAACCATGGGGTTTAGAGACTCATGCTGTAGAAAGTACACAAAGAAGGGTGTAAAGTGTCATGAGGGCGTCATGAGGTCATAAGGTCATGATACAATGTCAAAAGATCCTATTAATAGTAAACTAGTAGCCTAGGGTGTACAGAAATGAGTAAATGACGTAAAAATCCACTTTTGGGTCCACTTGGTGTGTGCTTGGGCTGAGCAATGAAGCAATTTCGTGTAGAAACCTTTTCTGGAGTTAAACGCCAGCTTTCATGCCAGTTTGGGCGTTTAACTCCAAGTTTTATGCCAGTTCC
>NC_029781.3:18056601-18057498 GCF_000817695.3 Arachis duranensis | reverse complement strand
TCATGCCAGTTTGGGCGTTTAACTCCAAGTTTTACGCCAGTTCCGGCGTTTAACGCTGGAATTTCTGAGGGAGACTTTGAGCGCCGGTTTGGGCCATCAAATCTTGGGCAAAGTATAAACTATCATATATTGCTGGAAAGCCCAGGATGTCTACTTTCCAATGCCGTTGAGAGCGCGTCAATTGGGCTTCTGTAGCTCCAGAAAATCCGCTTCGAATGTAGGGAGGTCAGAATCCAACAGCATCTGCAGTCCTTTTTGGTCTCGGAATCAGATTTTTGCTCAGGACCCTTAATTTCAGCCAGAAAATACCTGAAATTACAGAAAAATACACAAACTCATAGTAAAGTCTAGAAAAGTGAATTTTAGCTAAAAACTAATAGAAATATACTAAAAACTAACTAGATTATACTAAAAACATACTGAAAACAATGCCAAAAAGCATACAAATTATCCGCTCATCACAACACCAAACTTAAATTGTTGCTTGTCCCCAAGCAACTGAAAATCAAAATAGGATAAAAAGAAGAGAATATACTATAGACTCCAAAATATCAAGGAAACATAGCTCCAATTAGATGAGCGGGACTAGTAGCTTTTTGCCTCCGAACAGTTTTGGCATCTCACTCTATCCCTTGAAGTTCAGAATGATTGGCATCTATAAGAACTCAGAACTCAGATAGTGTTATTGATTCTCTTAGTTGAGCATAATGATTCTTGAACATAGCTAGTGTATGAGTCTTGGCTGTGGCCCAAAGCACTCTGTCTTCCAGTATTACCACCGGATACATACATGCCACAGACACATAATTGGGTGAACCTTTTCAGATTGTAACTCAGCTTTGCTAAAGTCCCCAATTAGAGGTGTCCAAGGTTCTTAAGCACACTCTTGTTGCCTTG
>NC_029781.3:18051988-18052611 GCF_000817695.3 Arachis duranensis | reverse complement strand
TAGTAAGTATTTAAGAGCAGCATGGTCAGTGTACACAACCACTTTGGATCCCACTAGATAGGACCTAAACTTGTCAATGGCATAGATCACTGCAAGTAACTCTTTTTCTGTGGTTGTGTAGTTCTTCTGTGCGTCATTTAGAACACGGCTGGCATAGTAAATGATGTGCAAAATCTTATTATGCCTTTCTCCCAATATAGCACCAATGGCATGGTCACTGGCATCACACATTAGTTCAAATGGTAATGTCCAGTCTGGTGTAGAAATGAATGGTACTGTGACCAGCTTAGCTTTTAGAGTTTCAAATGCCTGCAGACACTCTGTGTCAAAGACAAATAGCATGTCAGCAGCTAGCAGATTGCTCAGAGGTTTTGCGATTTTTGAAAAATCCTTTATAAACATCCTATAGAATCCTACATGTCCCAGAAAACTTCTGATTGCCTTAACATTGGCAGGTGGTGGTAATTTTTCAATTACCTCTACCTTTGCCTTATCCACCTCTATTCCCTTGCTTGAAATTTTGTGTCCAAGTACAATTCCTTCAGTCACCATAAAGTGACATTTCTCCCAATTTAAAACCAGGTTAGTCTCTTGGCACCTTTTCAAGACAAGTGCTAGGTGGT
>NC_029781.3:18049337-18049679 GCF_000817695.3 Arachis duranensis | reverse complement strand
TCTGCTTGACATTCCTCTGTTATCTGTTTAGATATTTGCTGTTTTGCTTGATTCAACTGCAGTTCTATGCTCTTGTTAGCAACTTTAGTTTCATAGAGCATCTCTTTAAAGTCTGCTAACTGTTCTGTCATCAGGAGCAATTGTTGATTAAGCTCAATTATCTGTTCTTGAGGACTAGGGTCAGTGACTACAGCCATGACTTCCTTTTTTGGAGAGAGCTCATTGCTAGAGTACAAATATTGGTTTCTAGCAACAGTGTCTATAAGCTCTTGAGCTTCTTCAATTGTCTTCCTCATGTGGATAGATCCACCAGCTGAGTGGTCTAAAGACATCTGAGCTTTT
>NC_029781.3:18047430-18048249 GCF_000817695.3 Arachis duranensis | reverse complement strand
TCAAGACAGGAGCTGAATGAGTCTCCATATACTGAGAAGTCATCCATCAAGACTTCCAAAAATTTTTCCACCATATCAGAGAAAATAGAGAGCATGCATCTCTGAAAGGTTGCAAGTGCATTACACAGCCCAAATGGCATCCTTCTGTAGGCAAATACTCTAGATGAGCATGTGAATGCTGTTTTCTCTTGATCTTGGGGGTCTACTGCAATTTGGTTGTAGCTTGAATAGCCATCCAAAAAGCAGTAATAATCATGGCCAGCTAGTCTTTCTAGCATTTGGTCTATGAATGGTAAAGGAAAATGATCCTTTCTGGTGGCTGTATTGAGCCTTCTGTAGTCAATACACATGCGCCACCCTGTGACTGTCCTTGTGGGAACCAGTTCATTTTTTTCATTATGAACCACTGTCATGCCTCCCTTTTTGGGAACAACTTGGACAGGACTCACCCAGGGGCTATCAGAAATTGGATAAATAATCCCAGCCTCCAGTAATTTAGTGACCTCTTTCTGCACCACCTCCTTCATGGCAGGATTTAGCCTCCTCTGTGGTTGGACCACTGATTTGGCATTATCCTCCAATAGGATCTTGTGCATGCATCTAGCTGGGCTAATACCCTTAAGATCACTTATGGACCACCCAAGAGCTGTCTTGTGTGTCCTTAGCACTTGAATCAGTGCTTCCTCTTCTTGTGAATTTAAAGCAGAGCTTATAATCACTGGAAAAGTGTCACCCTCTCCCAGAAATGCATATTTCAGGGATGGTGGTAGTGGTTTGAGTTCAGGCTTGGGAGGCTTATCCTCCTCCTGAGGAATTTTC
>NC_029781.3:18045004-18045578 GCF_000817695.3 Arachis duranensis | reverse complement strand
CAGCCTTAGCTGTGTCATCCTCTTAGGGGGTAAAAATGATTCAGGAATTTGTCTGACAACTGTTTCCATGTCTTTATGCTTGCTGTAGGTTGGTTATTCAACCACCTTTTTGCTTGATCTTTTACAGCAAATGGAAACAATAATAGTCTGTAGACATCCTGATCTACCTCTTTATCATGTACTGTGTCAGCAATTTGTAAAAACTGTGCCAGAAACTCAGTAGGTTCTTCCTGTGGAAGACCGGAATACTGGCAATTTTGCTGCACTATGATAATGAGTTGAGGATTTAGTTCAAAGCTGCTTGCTTTGATGGGAGGTGTACAGATGCTACTCCCATATGCAGCTGTAATGGGGTTGGCATATGACCCCAGAGTCCTTTTGGACTGATTAATCCCACTTAAGTCCATAATGGACAAAAGGGAAATGATAATGATTGCAAGGATATAAATTTTGTGTTTTTTTTTTGAATTTACGAAAAAAAATAGAATAAAATAAAATAAAATAAAAATTTGAAAATAAAAAAGAAAATAAGATCAAAGCAAATTGAAAACTGAATCAATGAGTTAATTAAAAA
>NC_029781.3:18044596-18044961 GCF_000817695.3 Arachis duranensis | reverse complement strand
ATTAAAAAGATTTTGAAAATAGCAATTAGAAAGATATGATTGAAAAGTTTTTATGAAAAAGATTTGATTTTGAAAAGAGGAAAGAGAAAAACACAAAAAGACACCAAACTTAAAATTTTTAGAAAATCAAACACACAGTTTTCGAAAATTTTTAAGGGGAAAACACAAAGAGGACACCAAACTTAGAATTTTTATAAATCAAAAAGGGACTAAGAACATGCAAAAATCGAAAATTAAAAGAAAAACAAAAGCATGCAATTGACACCAAACTTAGAATATGAAACTTAGACTCAACTAAAAGACTCTAAACCAACAAAAATAAAACAGTCCTAATCTAAGCAACAAGATAAGCCGTCAGTTGTCCA
>NC_029781.3:18025950-18043880 GCF_000817695.3 Arachis duranensis | reverse complement strand
CGCCGGTTTGGGCCATCAAATCTTGGGCAAAGTATGGACTATCATATATTGATGGAAAGCCCAGGATGTCTACTTTCCAATGCCGTTGAGAGCGCGCCAATTGGGCTTCTGTAGCTCCAGAAAATCTGCTTCGAATGCAGGGAGGTCAGAATCCAACAGCATCTGCAGTCCTTTTTGGTCTCGGAATCAGATTTTTGCTCAGGACCCTTAATTTCAGCCAGAAAATACCTGAAATCACAGAAAAACACACAAACTCATAGTAAAGTCCAGAAAAGTGAATTTTAGCTAAAAACTAATAGAAATATACTAGAAACTAACTAGATTATACTAAAAACATACTGAAAACAATGCCAAAAAGCATACAAATTATCCGCTCATCAATCACATAATAAGGAAAGGAAAGTAAAACCATGCAATTAATATGAATAAGTGGGTGAAGGATTGAATAAATCACTCAAACTAAGCACAAAATATATCATAAAATATGGGTTTATCAACCTCCCTACACTTAAACAATAGCATGTCCTCATGCTATATCCAAGGTAAAAAGTAAGGTTAAAGTGGTGGAATGCCATGCAATGCAACCTATGAATGTGAATGCAACTAGATGCAGAGATGATTCTACCTACTTGGTGAAAGAGTAAATAAATCTTTCAAGAACAAATATGAACTGGATTTCACTAATTCAAATCACAGAATATAATATGAATAACTTGCAAGAAGAAGATAGCTTATGAAAGCAGGGAACATAGAATTGAGCGCTAAACCCTTACTGGTAGTGTATATCACTCTAACTCTCAAGTGTCTAGGGTCAATTCTCTCAATTCTCTATTAATCTTGCTTTCTATGGCTTGCTCTTCATCTAACAATCAACAAAAAAATTAATGCACCAATACACAAATCAAGAGGTCTTTTAAGGGTTGTAATGGGGTTAGGGTCACGGTAGGATTGTATTTGGCCAAGTGGACTAAAATCTGAATCCTTAATTAACATAAACTTTCCACCTAACTTAAGACAATCCATTTAATTAAAATGCAAACTCTAACTTTCCATTAACTGTGCTTTCCACATGTTCATGCATCCTAAAATTGAGTTTAGTACATATGCATTGATACTAACACTTACTTTGGGGCATTTTGTCCCCTTTTTATTATTTGCTCTTTTCTTTTTCTTTTTCACTTTTTTTTTAATTTTTTTATTTTTTCTCAATGCATATGATTAAAGTATTGAATGCAATAATATGTGCTCAACTATTATTTTGCACATTTTCACTAAAATATACAATACCCAATTATTCAAACAAAATAATTTCAAACCCAACTTCTCCACACTTAAATCATGAACACTTTTACTAGTCTAAGCTAACCAAAGATTCAAATTAAGGACATTATTGTTTTCCGCTTAGAGTTAGTAATGAGCTAAAGTAAAGAACAAATGGGTATATTAGGCTCAAATTGGTTTGCAAAAGATAATGAAAGGGTAAGGCCATATGGGTATGTGAGCTTAGTGAAACAAGGGCCTCAATCATATCAGTGCATGCATACATCAAACAATGAAAATATAGAATTAAGCAAGACAAAGATCACAATTTTAGAGAGAAAAACACACACTAAAATTAAAATATTGGTTGATAAAATGCAACCAATCGAATAGGCTCAAAATCTCACTAGTTTTGTGTGTTCGAGCTCTAAACTATGTTCCAAAATAATATTTCTTCAAACAAGTTTTTCAAAAAGTTTTATTCAAATTAGTGAAATACTATAAAAATTTCTTGAAAAATAAAATACTACTTTAACCAAGTGGTAAAATATGCACACAAAAATAAACATGCAATCAAACATGCAAATGCAACAATGAAAAACAAAAATTGGTGTTGAGAAGGGGCTAACTAACCCGTGGAGATCGGTATCGACCTCCCCACACTTAAAGATTGCACCGTCCTCGGTGCTTGCTGAGATGTGCAGGTGGACGGGTGGTTCCAACTGATGCTTTTCTTCAAGGATTGTGCAGATGGACTTGTTTGTCTTCCCTTTTAGAAGTTCCTCTCTTTTCCCGTCTTCGGTGGCCAGCCTGGAAGAAGAGAAAAAGAAGAACAATAACCTATAGATAAGGATAAGAACATAAATAAAATATGGGTGTTAATGCCAAATAATAAAGGTCTCAATTACATGGTAGCTACAACATGCAAGTGAGGAAACAATAGAAGCACATGGCATACTAGTGGTGCAAAATTTTGCAACAATTAGGGAGAGTGTGGGTAAGGAGAGGTAATGTAAATTCATGTCAATGCAAAATTAATACAGGTATAAAAGATAGGCATTGATTTAAATAATATTACCTAACCAGAATAAAACAAGTCACTAAGCACCCAAAATAATTCAAGAGAAGATGCAACAGCTAAATAAGAAAATTTTAACACCAAAGGAAAAATAATGAAATTAGAAAAGAAAAGAAAAATATGCACTAAAAAAATGCAATGAATGAAATATGCAAATAAATTAAGTAAAATAAAATGAAAGAAAAAAAAAAGAATGAGAAGAGAAACAAGAGAAGAGGAAGTAAAGAAGAGAGGAGGAAGATAGAATAAGAAATGATAGAAAAAATTAATTTATGCATGAAAAATGCAGAATGCAATGCTAATATGAATGTTATGCAAAACTCCAGGTTCAATATAATAAGATAAAATAAGACTCGAAAACAAATAAAACTAGATAAAAATGAAAAAGAAACGATCATAACATGGTGGGTTGTCTCCCACCTAGCACTTTTAGTTAAAGTCCTTAAGTTGGACATTTGAGGAGCTTCCTGTTATGGCGGCTTGTGCTTGAACTCATTCAGAAATCTCCACCAATGTTTGGAGTTCCAGTAGCCTCCGGGGTCCCAAACAAGGCATAGAAAGCCTTCAAGCAAGTTAAAGCAAGTGACAAGGCCCCAAGAGTGTTGATTTCTAGAGTAAATTCCGGGGTCCCAGATCTTGCTTTTGCACCCGTCTTCTTGTTGAGCAATATTGTTCCATCCGGGTGGCAAACAGTCTGAATTCTCACTGAAGCAGCCAGACAACTTCCTAGACCCATTTAGTTGAGCTCTAAACCAACCTTTGCGTTTAAATGTTGAGCACATAACCATGTTGAACCTTGCAGGATAAATCTTATCACTGACCATCTTCCTCTTACTCTTAATGCCACAAAGAGCTCTAAGTTGACCATCTGTCTCCAGTAGCCCATATTCAAGTGGGGTTAGAAAGCTAAGGGATATGAATTTTACCCACTTGAATGTTGTGAAGGATGATGGCAACTTAGGGGGAGGGGTCTCCAATAACTTTGGCAAGGTGATTTCAAGCTCCACTCCCTTGTGCTCTTTGACAACTTCCACCTCTTTGCAAACTTCTTTGATTTCAACCTCTTCCTCTTGGTAGCTATCTTCTAATTCAAACTCTTCTTCATTAATTACTAAGGGCATGAGAGGTTGTGCTTCTTCTTCTTTAATCGCCAACTCTTGATTAACCTCTTCCAACTCTTTTATTATGACATGCCTTGGAGGTTGTACACCCTCCTTAACATCAATTTCAAATACCTTGAAAGGAGGTTTTATGACTTGAATTTCCATTGGAGGTTCTGCATCTCCTAAGTCTGTAACTGCTTCTTCTTCTTCTTCAACAATTATGGCTTCCTCCACTTGTTCCAGTACAAAGTCATGCTCCTTACTGTCCACTGGAGTTTCTAGTGTCTCCTTCATGCTACGTTCTTCATTGGATTCTCCACATGAAGTCATGCGGGTCCCTTGAGTGTCCGAACGTCCGGAAGGTAATTGACTTATTGCTTGCTCCAATTGATGAAGGGTTGCATGAAATTGATCTACTGTTTCCTTGAAATGATCCATTGACTCTTGCTCTATTTCAATAGCATAACTGGGATCATCTTGCTCTTGGATTGATGGATGTGGGTGCTCTTCCATGGATGGTGGTGATGGGATGGGTGGTGATGGAATGGGTGGATCATTATATGGTTGAAAAGGAAGTGCACTAGAGCTTGAGAGTTGATTGTTGAAGGTATTCGGTGGTCCAATTTAGGTGACCAGAGCTTGTATAGTAGAGTTTAAATCGGCAAATACTTTTTCCATGGCGGTTTGGGGTGGGTAGGAGGGTTCATTTTGATAAGGATAAGGAGATGGTGTATATTGCGGTGGTGGTTCTATGTATGGTTCATTTGGCTCATAAGGTGGTTGGTATGGTGGATATGGATTAGGGTCATATGGAGGTGTTTGGTGGAAAGGAGCTTGTGAGTATGGTGGTTCGAAATTATATTGAGGAGGAGGGGGTTCATATGCATATGGTGGGTCTTGTTGGTAGTCAAAAGAGTGCTCACCATAGCCATTGCCTTGATATGCATCACAGAATGGTTGTTGATAGTCCATTGGAGGTGGTTTTTGCCATGAGGGTTGATCAAATCCTTGTGGCTCCTCCCATCTTTGATTGTTCCAACCATGGTGCATGTTGTCATTATAATCTCCTCTTCCTGCAACATAATTATAACCAGACTCATAGCCAAAGGGGTGACAGTTCATAGTAGTGAGAGATAATAAAAACAAAAACTAACAAAAAAGGAAATTTTTTTTTTGAAAAATATTTACAATAACCAATAATAAGGCACACGTTTGCAATTCCCCAGCAACGGCGCCATTTTGACGTTAGGATTTTTGCTAGTAAAGAATTTTACAAAAATAGTCGCGTTGTAGATATAGATTCTAAACCAACAGAAATCCTTCGTACAAACGTTTTGGTTGTCACAAGTAACAAACCCCTTTGAAATTGATAACCGAGTATTCAAACCTCGGGTCGTCTTCTCAAGGAATTGCAGGGAGGTATGTTCTTATTATTGGTTATGGAAAAACAGTGTTTGGGGTTGAAAAAGGTTTCAAGCAAGAGAAATAGATTACAGAATTGATAAATTAATAACTAATAAAACATTTGGCAAGGTATTAGAACAGGAAGTCCTATCCTTATCAATTGTGATGAGAATTGGATTTTAATCCCACTTAGTTACCCTTTACTAAAGCAAAGGAAAGTCAAGTGAAATAATTAATTTGATCCTCAAGTCCTAGTCAATCCCTGTGGGAAGACTAGCTTTAGAGTGATCTGCCAATTTCAACCACTGCTTTATTTGATAATTCAAGAGTTACCAATTATTTAACTCAAGCCAAGAGGGAAAATTCTAAATTAAATTAAAGACATCATAAATATAATAAAGCAATCATAAATCTAAAATCCTCAAATTATATTGAATAGAAATATCAAATGTAACATGGAAAAGTTCATAGACAAATAAAAGAGAAAGAAAATAAAAAGAAACATTGAACCTGGGATCGAGAGTCACTCCTAAAACTAAGAGAAGTCCTAAATCCCTATCCTAAGAGAGAGAGGAGAGAACCTCTCTCCAAACTAAACCTAAATCATGGAAAGTAACTAAAATGCGAGCTCTCCCCGAATGGATTCATTTCCCCACTTCATAACCTCTGGTCTATGCCTTCTGGACTTAGATTTGGGCCAAAAAGGGCTTCAGAATTTGCTATGAGCATTTTCTGCAATTTCTGGTGCGTGGCCTCTGTCACGCGTCCGCATGGGTCACACGGTCGCGTCGATTGGAGTTTTTCCTTATCGCGCGGTCGCGTAAGTCATGCGGCCGCATCATAGGTGTTCTTCTTTAGGTGCGCGGTCGCGTCAGTCATGCGGCTGCGTCCTGCTTCTTCGCGCTTGGCATGCGGCGGCGTCGTCCATGCGATCGCGTGGATGCTAGTTTCTCCAAAACTCCGTTTTATGCTTTCCTTCCATTTTTGTATGTTTCCTTTTCCATCCTTTAAGTCATTCCTACCTTAGAAGATCTGAAACTACTCAACACACTAATCATGGCATCGAATAAAAATAAAGGTAATTAAAATAATTAATTCTAAAGCATAGAAAACATGTTTTTCACATACATCACATAATAAAGAAGGGAAAGTAAAACCATGCAATTAATATGAATAAGTGGGTGAAGGATTAAATAAATCACTCAAACTAAGCACAAAATATATCATAAAATATGGGTTTATCAATCGTCTCAAAGAAACAATGGATCAATTTCAAGCAACCCTGCGTCAGTTGGACTGAGCGATAAACTGAATAGTACCCGAAGCTTTCATGAATAAAGAATCTCAAATTGAGAACTATGAATTAAAGCGTGCTGTGCAACAAGTGGAAAAGATGGAGAGTGATGAACCACCACATTCTTATTATGATGAACCACCCTCTTATCATAAACCTTTTTCTCCCAATTAATGAGCCCTCACATCCACCTCAACCTTTAATGCATGACACTATTGGTGTTCTTCTTCAAGGGCAAAGAGAGATGAAATGGGGAGTACTAGAATTCGCGACTGCCTTGACCGAGGTAGTAAACCGATTAGCTTTCCAACATTTGAACACTCAAAGTACTCCCATGGCTACATGTGAAGAATTAAAAGAAGAGCGTAGCATGAAGGAGACACTAGAAACTCCGATGGACAATGAGGAAGATGGCTTTGTATTGGAACAAGTGGAGGAAGCCATAATAGTTGAAGAAGAAGAAGTGGTTGAAGATTTAGGAGATGCTGAACCTCCATGTGAATCTAGAATTGTAGAGCACCCCTCCAGTAAGATTGAAATTGATTTCAAGAAGGCCAGTGCACAACCTCCATGGCATATTCCTTATGAAGACTTGGATGGGATAGATCAAGAAGTAAGTTCCCTTGGTAATAAGGATCATGCATCAAGTCCTCCCAGTAATAAAACTACATCCGCAATTGAACTTCTTGAATATGAAGACTCTTCTCTGATTGAGTCTGAGAATGATGTAGAAGCGGAAATCCTTAGAAAAGGGTGGATGGGAGTTGAGTACGCTTTGTCAAGAACATTGGAAACTTCTCCACCTAGGTTGCCGTCTATTCCTTCACTTGAGTGGGTAAAACTTATCTCTGTTTTTTTCCTATCCCACTTGAGTACGGTATTCTTGAAATGGATGGCCAACTCAGGATGCTTTGTGGCATAAAGCGTAAGAGGAGATTGTTCAGTGGTTGGAGTTTTAAATCAAGACTCATCAAGGTTGATATTTCAAGAGTCAGATGTAAGGACTCAACTGGTGATAATTTGGTTAGATCCAAAAGAAGAGTTTGGTACTCCGTAGAGAATTCAAAGTGCTTGCCACCCGGATGCAACCATGATTATCAACTTGAAGACGGGTGTAGAATCAAGATTTGGGATCCCGGCATACAAGAAGATCAAATTTGGGAGCTCAAAACTTGTGAAGAACTCCATCAAAGCTTGAGAAATTTACTTGGTATTGATAGAGCTTATTGGAAGTCCAAGCATTGGTGGAAGTTTCAGGATGAGTTCAAGCACAAGCCACCATGACAAGGAGCTCGCCAAATGTCCAACTTAAGGACTATAACTAAAAGTGCTAGGTGGGAGACAACCCACCATGGTATGATCGTTCCTTTTTCAATTATAATTTTTATTTAGTTTTGTTTGTTTTTGAATTTTATTTTATTTTATTTCATTAAACCTGGAATTATTCATAACATCCGCATTAGCATTGCATTTTGCATACTGCATTAAGAAAAAGAGGGGAAGCACGCGACGCGCCAGCGTCGCTGACGCGCCAGCGTCGCTGACGCGTCCGCGTCATAGGTGCGTTTTAAAGAAAAGAGAATTGAACAGAAAGTCACGCGAAAGTGTGACTGGATAAGCCTCAATTGGCTAGATAACCCAAGCAATCGCGTCACTCACGCGGCCGCATCAATTGGCAAATAAGCCTCCTACGCGTCCGTGTCACGCACGCGAACGCGTGCCCCAAAAATCGACGTAAAAAGGGGTGTATGGCAGAATGTTAGGCTGGAATAGGGCTGGAACCATGCTAAAAGCACAAGCCCTATCACGCGAACGCGTATCCCACACGTCCGCATTATTTTTCAAAGTATGGCCATTCACGCGATCGCGTCACCCACGCACACGCGTCACCCTGAATTTTGGCAATATGCATTTGAGACAGAGAGTTGTGCGAACACGAGGCTGCTCTTGTGCCACTAGCACAAATCAAGTCACGCGAACGCGTGAGCCATGCGTCCACGTCACTTGAAAATAGCGCCAATCACGCGACCGCGTGCTCCACGCGTCCGCGTCAGCTGCGCCGCACATCTTATCCAGATCAGCGCCACGTATCTTATCTTTTCTTTTCTAATCCTAATTTCTTCTATCTTTTTTTCTTTCCTCCTCCTTTCTTACTTTCTTCTTCTTCATCTCTTTAACTTCTCATCCTTCTTCACTTTCATTCTATTTAATTTTTTGCATACTTTCATTTATTGCATTTTTATTTTGTGTATATTTTTCTTTTCTTTTCTAAATTTATTATTTTTTCATTGGTGTTACTTGTTCATATTCAACTGTTATATCTTTTCTGGTATTATTTTGGTGCTTAGTGACTTGTTTTACACTGTTGGGTAATATTATTTAAGTCAATGCTAATCTTTTATGTTACTTATACTCCTTTTGCATTGACATGAATTTATATTTTTTTCATTACCCATTATCTTTTCCCCATTGTTGCAAATTTTTGCACTCTTGATTTGCCATGTGCTTCTACTGTTTTCTCACTTGCATGTTGTAGCTATCATGTAATTGAGACCCTTCTTATTTGGCATTAACACCCAAATTTTATTTATTTTCTTATCTTTATTTTTGGGTTACTTTTCTTCCCTTTTTCTTTCAGGATGGCCACCTGAAAGGAAACCGGAAGACATTTACAAGGGGAGACAGACAAGACCATCTGCACAATCCTCGGAGAAAAGTGCCAGTTAGAGCCACCCATCCACTTGTACATCTTAGCATGCACCGAGGACGGTGCAATCTTTAAGTGTGGGGAGATCGGTACCGATCTCCATGGGTTAGTTATTCTCTTCTCAACACCAATGTCCTATTTTCTTTATTAGTTCATTGTTGCATTGCATAATAGATTGCATGTGTAGTTGATTGTTTGCATTTAAGTACGACTTGGTTGAAAAATATGAGTTTCTTTCTAGGACCCTATTTTTGAAAATTTCACTAATTTAAATTATAAACTTTTTGTGTTAAATTTGTTTGAAGTTGTATTTGGAACATGGTTTTTTGAGCCAAAGAACACACAACCTGTGAGATTTTGAGCTTATTTATATGGTTACATTATTTAACCATAAATATTTTATTCTTGTGTGTTTTCTTCTCTATGATTGCAATCTTTACTTTGTTCCATTCTATATGTCCACTATTTAGTGTATTTACATGCTTGCATATTGTTGAGGCCATCATTTGATTATTAGCTCACTTATCCCCAAAAAGCCTACCCTTTCAATCACCTTTGTTAGCCACCTTGAGCATTTTATCCCCATTTGTTTAATATTTTACCACATCACTAGCCTTATGCAGAAAAATAAATTAAATATCCCAATTGAATCTTTGGTTAGCTTAAGATAGAGGTTGTGCATCAATTAAGTGTGGGAAAACTGTGGGAACATGGGTTAATAAGGGAATGTATCATGTTTCTAATTTATTTAAATATTGGAAATTTGGGAACCTACTCATGAAAAACTAAAATAATTAAATAATGAAAAATCCATGTGCATTGATAAGTTATGTTTATTTCTCTACAAAAAAAAATCCAAAAATATTCAATAAATAAGTAAATAAATAAGGGGACAAAAATACCCTAATGTTAAGCTTTAATAGAAAGATCAATGCACATGTGATAAAGAAATATAAAAAATTTGGTACATGAGTATGTGATACAAAAGTGGGAATTATGGGTAGCTAGGTGTGATTTTTAGAATTACATAGAGTATGTGTGTGTGTTAGGTAAGAGCTTAGGTTAGTCAAAGATTCATATTATAGCTCACTTGGCCATACATATATCCTTACATTCACCTCAGCCCCATTACAACCCTGAAAAGACCTCATGATGTTTGCATTGATATGCTAAATATTTGTTGATTGGTTAGATGAAGAACAAGGTTGAGAAAGCATGACTAGGGAAGAGTAGAGTGATTGACCCTAGACACTTGAGAGTTAGAGTGATATACACTACCAGTAAGGGTTCAGTGCTTGATTCTATGTTCCCTGCTTTCTTGAGCTATCTTCTTACAAGTTTACTTGCTTTTTATTGTACGATTTGAATTAGTGGAATTTGGTTTGTATTTGTCTTGGAGAACTTGTTTGTTTTTAACCAAGTAGATAGAAACATCTTAGCATGTAGTTACATTCACATTCATAGGTTGCATTGCATGAGTCTTGCTTTTCCCTACTCATTTGTTTTATCTCCTTAAGCTAAGCATGAGGACATGCTAATGTTTAAGTGTGGGGAGGTTGATAAACCACTATTTTATGGTTTATATTGTGTTTAATTGAGTGGTTTTTATCAAATTCTTGCCCACTTATTCATATGATTTGCATGATTTTACAATTCCTTCCTAGTTTAGTTCTATGGTTGAAAACTTGCTTCCTAGAGATCTTTTAATTACGTATTTTAAATCTCCTTTATACCATTCGATGCCGTGATTTGTGTGTTAAGTATTTTCAGGTTTTATAGGGCAGGAATGGCTTAGAGAATGGAGAGGAAGCTTGCAAAAATGGAAGGAACACAAGAAACTAAGGAGATGACCAGCGAACACCGACGCGGACACATGGCACACGCGACCGTACGAAATGGAGAAAATCGCAGTGACGCGTTCGCGTGCCTGACGCGAACGCGTGGATTGGAGTATGCACAAATGACGCGAACGCGTGGACGACATATACGCATGGCAAGAAAAAAAACGCTGAATGACGCACACGCGTGGATGACGCATACGCGTGACATGCGCGATCTGCAGAATTAACAGAACACGCTGAGGGCAAGTTCGGGCCGCGTTTTGACCCCGTTTTTGGCCCAAAAACACAGAATAAATCCAACAAACATGCAGAGACTTAGGATACGGAGAATAAGCGGATAATTAACAATTAAAGGATTAGATGTAGTTTCTAGAGAGAGAGAGAGGCTCTCTCATCTCTCTTAGGTTTTGGGATTTTAGGATTAGCTTTTCTTATTTAGTTTTCTCTTCTACTTTTAATTCTTCTAGTACTCTAGTTTATTTACTTTCCCTTGTTGATTACTTTATGTTGCTATTTAGTTTATGAATTCTCATGTTTAATTTGATTTCTCTATTTAGTGCAATTTGAGGTACTTCATATTTATGATTTTAATTTAGCTTTTTACACTCTTAGCTTTGGTTGAGTAATTGGTGACTCTTGAGTTATCAAACTTAGCTGATGATTAAAAATTAGAATTCTTTGCTAATTGATTTGAATTCCCCTAACTCTAGTCTTTTCTTAGGAATTGACTAGGACTTGAGGAATCAAATTGATTTATCCACTTAACATACCTTCATAGTTAGAGGTTGACCAAGTGGGAGCAAAAGCCAATTCTCATCACAATTGATAAGGATAACTAGGATAGAACTTCCAGTTCTCATACCTTGCCAAGAGCTTTATTAGTTATTAATTTAATTTCTTGCAATTTACTTTTCTTGTTCAACTTATTTAAAAATCCCAAAAAAGATACTTTTTCCATAACCAATAATAAGAACACATCTCTGCAATTCCTTGAGAAGACGACCCGAGGTTTAAATACTTCGGTTATCAATTTTATTAGGAGTTTGTTACTTGTAACAACCAAAACTTTTGCACGAAAGGATTCTCTGTTGGTTTAGAAACTATACTTACAATGCGATTATATTTGTGAATTTCTTTACCGATAGAAATCCGCTCGTCAGTAAGCATAGTCTCCCCGGTCCATAAGCCACATGTGGAGATAGTCCGACAATGGAATTTGGCGTCTCATGTGCTGAGCTTCCTAATCAAGGAGATCAAAGCCCAGAGAGCAGGACACAAAATTTCAGTTGATGGCTGCGTCTTTGTGTTAGTGTTCATATATTTTAATGAAATGAAGTTTTCTCATCCAAAAGCATATGACACTCCCGGACTACCATAAGTGGCGTACTGGACACAGAGGAGACTAGTGGACCGGATTGCCCTTGAAACATATAATGAAATGGTAAATAAAAAAATTATTTTTCTTGAAATTTTGGTTCAGATATTTCTAAATTATTGTGCTAACTAAATAAGTTTTGTATTAGAAAATTGTGAAAAGAGAAAAATTGAGGGGGGAGAGATAGAAGAAAAGAAGGGGGAAACGAAGGAAAAGTAGAAAGAAAAAAAGAAACTTGTCATTTTGCATTCGTCTTCGAAAAAAGAAATTTTTTCTGAATCTGAGTATACTTCTTACCCTCACTTATTGAAAATAATCTATTTATTTAAAATTTTATATTGTTATTTCAACAAAAATTTTGGTATGTACTACAGAGAAGAAGAAGAAATGGAGAAAGCACCGCCAAAAAAAGAAAAAAACAACCACAAATAAAGAGTGGCAACAAAACAAAGCAAAAAAAAAGAAGATTGTTTTGACATATTCGGAAAGCGAAACTGAATTCAAAGACGAGTAAGATTCAAAAATGATGATTTGTAGTTATAAATATATATTTTGTTTTTATTGATTGAGTCTTTTTGACTGCTTGTTCAAATCTGAAATAATTTTAGTTTATTTATGAACTAATTGAGGTTCACTTGATGATGTGATAAGTATTGATAATTTCGGTTCATTTTTAAATTTATTTGAAGTTAATTTGGTTTAGTTTTACTTGGATTTGCTGAACCTTTTTATGTGTGCTTGTTAAGTATTGAGTCTATTTCACTGCTTGTTCAAATCTTAAAATAATTTTGGTTCATTTATTTTTTTAATTAAGTTTCATCCTGATTTTAAATCAAAATTTTTTGTATGAATTGTCAAAAGTGAAGAAGTAGAGGAGACGAGTGCTGAAAAAAGAAAATAGAATGAAGAGAAAAAATGACGGTGTTGAAAAAACAAATGTTGCTCCGGATGACTGTGACTTGACGGACGTGCGATATGATTTATCGCAGACGTAAGATTAAGTTTCTTATATAGAGTTCTTTTTCTTTCTCTGCTAAGTTTTTCTAAAACCTCATGTAATTTCTTTGATTTTACTGAATAATATTTATTTTTTCTGCTTAGACTGCCAACTATAAATTTGGGCAGCAAAAGTGAATCTATGTTACAAACACAGACAAGTTTGGCACGGTCTGTAAATACACCGAGCAATATCAAGTAATTTTTTTAACATTTATTTACTTCTTCTTTTAATTAGAATATCTTGGTTGATAATTTTAATTTCGTATCTTTTTTATTAGAAAAAATATCCCTAAATTTTCGATTGCAATTTTTAGAAGAAAAAGATGGCATGAAAAAAAAAAGGAAAAAACAGAGTTTACAACCTCCAACTATGTAAGTTGAAATACTTACGTTGGTCTTTTAGGCTGCATTTGTTTACAGAGACAGGACACTGAGATAGGGACACAGAGACACAAAATTGTGTTTGACAGAAAAGACATGGATATAAACAATGTGTTCAGAGACATTGAATTAATGTATTTTGTGTCCATCCGGACAAGAAGGACACAGAGATATTAATAAGAGATACAACTTATTTTTTATTTTTTCTTTCATTAATCTTGTTAATTTTTCATAATTATATTTTTTATTATTATATTTTTTGACTCAAATTTTTTGAATGGAAAAAAATGAGAATAAATTGAATTTTCATAATTTATTCTAGTTTATCGCCAAATTTAATACAAGAACATAAAATTTTGTGTCTCTGTCCTTTATGTCTTGTTCTCAATGTCTTGTCTTGTCTTGTTCTCAGAAACAAACACAGCCTTAAATTTAGGTAATAATATTTGTTTAATTATTGACACAAAATTTTTGTTTTATTATCAGTAGCCCAACACCTGATCCTCAAGAACAAATCTTTGTGGTTCGAGAAGAAATTCAGTCTCAACTTATGAACATGTGAGTTTTTCAATTTACTTTCCTATTCTAATCAATGTGCAGCTTTCACTTGGTGCAGATTTCTATTTTACTTTCCTATTCTGATAATTCAATATTAATTCCTTTCTTGTTTACCTTCATTAGAGTTCTTATTACAATTGCTCTTCCAAGTTCTCTTGTGGAAGAGATAAAACAACAAAAAATTTTTACCTCTGTCCTTTCGAAAACTCAAACAAAAGAAATATCTGTTAATGAGCAAGTTCTACTTAAAATTCTTTTTATTAGTTTTGATTGTATATAATAAGAATTTCGGTTCATTATTGAACACTTTTCTATTTAATCCATCTGCCTTCTGGAACCCCAACAGCAAGCCTGCGAAGAAACTTCGGCAAGACAATCGGAGCAAGAAGCTCCTCTTAATGTATAAGTTTTACTTAAAATCTTTTTTATTAGTTATCATGGTATATAATAATAATTTTGGTTCATTATTGAACACTTTTCTGTTTAATCCAACTGCCCTCTGAAATTCCAACAACAACCTGCAAAGAAACTTCGGCAAGGCAATCCGAGTGATGTGAGAATTTATGTCGGTCTATAATTTCTCAATATAATTTCATTAAAAGTATAGTCTAAGCCAACAATTAACTCTTACAATCAAAGTTTAATTTTTTTCACAATGCAAACCAATAAAAACCAGGAGTTTTAAGTTTCGGATCATCTCTCAAAGGAATTGCAGTGAGGTATGCATATAATTGGCTATGAAAAATCGGGGGTGGGATAGCAATTGACACAAAATTAAATAGCAAGAAAGTAAATGATAATTAACTAATAAAGTAAAGGGAATTCAAATGCTAAGGAACCTCTTGGGAAGGGTTGAGAATTAAGGTTTTCTATTCTAGCCACTGACCACATACATGAACAATTATGAAGAGTTAATCTCATTTAGTCAGCCTTAACATCGAGAATAAGTCAAATAGGCATAATTGATCTCAATTCACAAATCCTAGCCAACTCACTAATTAGCTTAGTGAAAGACTAGCATTAGTGAAAACCAAATCAACTCACAACTCTAAATTATCAATGAGTATTGGACATCAATGACTCAAGGTCACATAAGTATTCAATTCCAAGCCAAGAGTATGAAAAACTACTCATAAGTAAAGAAGTATTTTATCAAACACTTGACATGCATAAAAGAAAAAACATGGTAAATTATATGAATAATAAAATCTATAACTACCAATTCTAAGAAAACAATAATAACAACTCAATTAAGCAACAATAAACATAAAAACATTAAATTGCATTAATGGAAATTCAATATTCAAAGGTTCAATATTCATAAACTAAGAAAACAAAACAAGTTAACTACCACTAAATTTTAAGAGAATTAGGGTGCAAGAATATAAATTCAAGTATCAAGACTATAATTAAATAAGACTAAAACTTAAAACTAATGAGAAAATAAAGTAAAACCTAAGGCATTCTAGAGAGAAGTTAATCCTTCTAAAATCTAAGAAAAAATGTAAAATCTAAGTGTATGTGTGTGTTCCTCCTCCACTCCTTTGGCACTCAAAATACATTAGAATATAGCAATTTGGGATCTTTTGGAAGCCTAAAACAAAGATGCACATATTTCACTAAACCAAGCACGTGAAGGATTTTTGCGCACACGAAATTTTTTCGCTCAAGCAAGAAACTCGCCCACGTGAGGAATGCTCACCCAATCTAGAAACTCGCTCATGCGAGATATTTTCACCTACACGAGACTTCAACAAACTCCAATCCAAGTTGCTTCCTGAATTCGCTTCTTCACTCCATTCTTTTTTATCCTTTGAAGCCATTGAAGCACCTTAACCTTGAAATATTTAAACAAAATTGATTACGGCATCGAATGACATAAAAAGAAATTAAAAATCAATAATTAAGAGCATATAAAGCATATTTTTCACTCATGAGTTTATTGGAAGCAATAAATAAAAAACTCCACGAATTAAGCTAAAAATTGTATAATTTGGTTTATAAACTCTATACTTTTCAATACAATTTATAACAATAAAATGAAATTTATCAATTTTTTCACACTTAAACACTAGCATGTCCTCATGCTATAATACTAATAAAGAGGATGAAGGAAGTTTACTATGCAAACCATTCACACTTATTATATACAATTATCTAATTCTACCTACTATTTACATGCTTGGTTAGAATCAAATAATTTTCAAGATGCAACAAGCAAAGTAGGTAAAGATGTATCATCAAATAATTCAATCCCATTAATCAACCGACTTCTTAAAAGATAATTATATACTTGCAAGGTCCTATAATAGTTGAAACAGAGAACTGAGTAATTGAATCCTCACCGGATGTGTTTAAACTCTTGTCGCTCTAGTGTATAGGTTTAATCGCTCAATTCTCTTTCAACCTTACTTTCTAAAACTTGTTCTTCTTCTAACAATCAACAAATATTCAGGCATGCACACAGTTATCAAGAGGACTTTAGAGGGTTGTAACTGAAGCTAGGGACAAGATAAGGATGTTTATGGTCAAGTGGATTTAAAATTTGAATCTTTGATTAGCTTAAACATCTACCTAACCTATAACAACCTATTTAATATGATGCAATCTAACCACCAATTATTCACTTTTTCCTACACATTCATGCATTCTTTCCCATTCACATCACATATGTAACACCCTACCATACAGAGTCTTATGCTTAAGTCATAATTCAGAGATGGCAAGGTATTACGACCTCTAAAATAAAAATTTAATACATATAGTAGTAGGAATGATTGATTATAACTAGGAGCCTTTGTAGAAAAAGGGGTGAACAAAAACCATCGCAACTCTAAAGCGCAACACTCCGATCGACAACGTAACGAACAAGGATAACCAACGCGAGATTATATATATACAAAGGAGTGTCAAAAACAGGAATATCAAGACTCAAGATCCGGCTGCGAAGATAACCGGTCCGAGCATAGCAATATATACATATGATAAAAAAAATAAGGAAAACCCCAAAGGAAACCCAAAGGGACACAAATACATAAAACCTATTCTCCAAAATTCTCCCAAAAGAGGAGTCATCACAGTTTGTATTATTTAATGGAGATAAAAGTATCTAAACAAAACATATAAACCAAAACATAGCCCCGAGAACAAAGGATCTTCGCAAATCTAGAAGTCTCCAGCATGCATCAGCGGGGCACCTCACGTCCTGCATCTGAAAACCACAAAATCCGCATGGGTGAGAACCAGAGGTCCTCAGCACGGTAACAGCTTCCACATATATAATACATAATAATGGAGGAAAGCCAAAGGCAATCCTAGAACTTCCTCCAGATAATATCAACGCTTATAAACAAGCTAAACCATAAAGGGGCATCTGACTAAAGATTCTTCAGTCTAACTAATACTTCCCTTTCCAATTCCTTCAATCCTCCCAACCACCAGCAGGAGTATAATATAGCAAACACAGTTATATCAAACAAGGAATAAACAAATAGGAACAAGTAAAGCATTTAGACAATTAGCAAGTAATGTGCAGTCAAATAGGCAATCTCAAACAATTCATATAGTATGCATATGATGAATGCCTGTCCCTAGTGGCTGATGATATCATCTGTCGGTTATAGAGCCAACCAGACAAGTCCTGGTAGCTAACCATTGGACTGTCCCTCTGGCACGCATCCCCAACTCGAGTTATACTCGTTATAAACTTGATCATAACCATGATCAGTATCCATCACCCTCACTGGTGAATATTTACGGGGGCGAGCTCATCCGGGTCTTTCACAGTGCCCGGCCACACTTATGACATAGGGTCAAAAGAGTATCAAGTCTCAACCTGGAGCATGTGGTGGCTAGCCACTGCTACTACCCAGGGAAACTCGTATCTCCGATAGTGGAAGTGCAAATCACAATTATCAATAATTCAGCATA
>NC_029781.3:18024122-18025604 GCF_000817695.3 Arachis duranensis | reverse complement strand
CAAGTTACCTCATTATCTAGCCCCTTTTTAATAGCTAGGCATGTCATATTGATTTAAGATATAAGTGGTGAGATCGGAGGCTTAGAAGTATGAAATTTGGCTTTTAAAACTCAAAAATCAACTTTGGGATGAAGACAGGTCCACGCGTACGTGCACTCCACGCGCACGCGTGGATGGCCTCAAAAACTCATCGACGTGCAAGCGTCATGCACGCTAACACGTGGATTAAAAATTTGCCAATCGACGCGTACGCGTCAACCACGCGTACGCGTGGGCGTTCTCGTGCCCCAGACACAACACTGGCACAGTTCTGGCATAACTCTCTGGAAAATGGCTGGGCATTGGGTGCAGCACAATCGGCGCGCCCCCGCACATCACGCTCACGCGTGGATGGCATTTTCGGGAAGAACGGCGCGCACGCGCCAAGTGCGCCCACGCGCAAGGGGTCATTCTGCTAAAAATTTTCTAAGTTAAAAGCTGCAGAATTCACCAATTTAAACCCCAATCTTCCAATGGACATAACTTCCTCATTTTAAATCGTTTTTCACCCGTTTTTTGAACGGCATGGACACCCCGGATCCAATTTCATTTCTAAATAGATTTGGCACAAAACAGAGATCCGTAGTCCAAGTTATGTCCCATTAAAGTATGCCCAAAAACCAGATTTTTCATAAAAACCACAAAGTGCCATTTTCAAACAAGCCATTTCCAACTCTTTTCAAAATCAATCAAAACATGCCATTTTCATCCCTTTCCTTTGAAATCAATCAAAATATATCAAATTCAACATCAAGCCTCCTCAACTCACACATTGAGACTTTACTACAAATTACAGAATCACTATCTCATCATTTTAACCCACTTCACCCAAGTGGCTCAAACTCAAACATATTGACATATCATATACTCTTTCTCATGCCAATTATCAACAACACCAATTCCACTAAATCATCATTGTACACAATCAATATCATACTCACCATAAACATGGTTCAACCCACAATTCAACCATAACTAATCACCATGCATATATCACAACATGCATATTTCTCATACCTCATACCACCAAGGCATCATTAATCATCATTACATATATGACCAAATCATATATATCAATAATTCAACAACATCAACCATTCAATGCCTATCTTTGGGCCTCTAGCCTAAGTATTTCCTACCACATTACATATTAGATATGGGAAACCGAACCATACCTTAGCCGATTTTCCCAAGCTCCACCGGAGCACTTCCAAACCACTTATCCACAAGCTCTCAAGGCCTCAACACCTCCAAGAACAGATTTTTCACCACCAAACCCTTTCCAAGCTTTTCAAAATCACCAATCAAGCTCCAATATCCACACACACACAACCTAAGCCACAACCATCATACCCATACACAACATCTCAAAACCCAAACATCAAAAAATCACAAATCACACTAGGGTTGAGAATCTTACCACACCCAAGGTCCAAGGAGACA
>NC_029781.3:18022930-18023524 GCF_000817695.3 Arachis duranensis | reverse complement strand
GCTCTTTTCCACGCAACCGTTTGATACTAGTGTCATCAATTCTGACCGGAGCCACTGGAAGCGTCAAATCTTCCCTCAACTGAACCGACTCAGGTTCCAACACATGGCTAGCATCAGGAGTATACTTCCGAAGCTGCGACACGTGAAACACGTCGTGCAGGTACGAAAGATGAGGTGGTAGAGCCATCCGATACGCCACCGGTCCAATCCTCTCCAGGATCTGAAATGGACCAATGTATCGAGGATTCAACTTCTTTGCCTTAATCGCCCTACCTACTCCCGTGGTCGGAGTAACCTTAAGGAAAGCATGATCTTCTTCCTCAAATTCTAAGGGCTTTCGCCTCTGATCGGCGTAACTCTTTTGACGACTCTGCGCCGTAAGCATCCTATCACGGATTTTCTTGACTTGTTCAGTAGTTTCAGCTATCATTTCCGGCCCTAACAAGCTTTTCTCTCCAGCTTCATACCAACATAGCGGAGATTGACATTTCCTCCTATACAAGGCCTCATACAGAGCCATTCCAATGCTCGCATGATAGCTATTATTGTATGCAAACTCCACTAATGGCATATACCGATCCCAACTTGCCGGTT
>NC_029781.3:18020605-18022639 GCF_000817695.3 Arachis duranensis | reverse complement strand
GGTCATCCGAATGGGTAAAAAGTGAGCTGACTTCGTCAGTCGGTCCACAATCACCCAAATAGCATCAAAACCAGCCCTAGTCCTTGGCAATCCAGACACAAAGTCCATTGCAATACTTTCCCACTTCCATTGTGGAATCTCTAAAGGTTGTAACATCCCGGAAGGTCTTTGATGTTCAATCTTTACCTTTTGACAAGTTAAGCACTTTGAAACATATTCCGCCACATCATTCTTCACACCCGGCCACCAAAACATCGCCTTTAAATCATGATACATCTTAGTACTTCCCGGGTGAATGGAGAATCCGCTTTTGTGTGCCTCCTTTAAAATATCTTGCCTCAAAGTGCCAACATCCGGCACAATGATCCTACCCTTGAATCTCCATAACCCATCTTTTTCTTCCGACACTCTCCACCGTTTTCCTTGCTCAATAGCCGGTAACACCTTCCATAACGCTTCATCATTTTGATGAGCCTTTAGGAGTTCGGACTTAAAATCACTTGAGATCTCTAATTGGCTCAAACACAAAGTTCCGGATACTTCTTGAGCACCAATTTTCAGACTCTCAAATCCCTTGAGCAACTTCTCCTCTTGAAGCATCATCCAAGTCGCATATAACGACTTCCGACTTAACGCATCCGCCACTACGTTCGCCTTTCCCGGATGGTAATGCAACTCAAAGTCGTAGTCCTTCAACAATTCCATCCAGCTTCTCTGTCTCATATTAAGCTCTTTCTGATCAAAGAGGTACTTCAAGCTCTTATGATCAGAGAAAACTTGGAACTTAACCCTATAGAGGTAATGCCTCCACACCTTCAAGGCAAACACAACTGCAGCGAGTTTCAAATCGTGCGTAGGGTAACTAACTTCATGAGGTCTCAACTGTCGTGAGGCATACGCCACCACATTATGATGCTGCATCAGCACGCACCCTAGACCCTTCACCGACTTTGTAGAACAATCTAGCAGAACATGGTTCTTAGATAACCAGTCCAATCCCAAGATAAGATCAAGACCGATCATCGGCAAGCAAATTAAATTATGGACAAAATCACGCTGCTTGAACTTAAACGAGACTTTTGGGCATCCTAGCCTAGTTACCATGGCTTCATGGGTAGCATTGTACACTCTTAGATCGTAACCTAAAGTTACAATCTTCAATCCTAACTCATGGGCTTTCTCAAATGCAATGAATGAATGTGATGCTCCCGAATCAAATAAAGCATTTAAAGTTTGACCAACTATCTCACAGTTACCTCGAATGAGTGTCTCAGATCTCTCAGCTCCTACAGCTGAAGTGGTGAACACCCGACCAGTCTGTTGTGCTTTTCCAGCACCTTGTTTCTGCTTCTCAGGACAGTTTGGGACCTTATGTCCCGCCTTACTACAGTAATAGTACAAACCCCATCCGGCCATACACGGGGCTCCCGGATGGTGACTTCCACACCTAGCACAAGCTTGCTCATTCTGTGGTTGCTTCCCAAACCTTTTCCCTTGGGAATTGTTGTGTTGGGCCTCCTGAAAGAACTTCCCCACTTGAAAGGCGGACCTCTAGGTGCAAAGCTCTTCCCTCGGTTCTGTGGGAATGATCCCTTTTGAAAAGCTCTTCCTTCGATTCTGTGGGAATGAACCTTTGTGAATTCCTTTCTCAGCGGTTGCCCTTTTCACACACTCTTCAGCAACCCTACACTTGTTTACCAACTCGGAGAAAGTCCTAATCTCCATTGGTCCCACTGAACTGAAAATATCACTCCGGAGTCCTCCTTCATACTTAACACACTTCCATTCCTCATATTCCACCGGAGTCCCTTGGCACATACGAGAGAACCTGAACAGCTCCTCAAACTTGTCAGTATAGTCTGATATGGACATGGTACCCTGCTTCAGCTGTAACAATTCAAGTTCCTTAGCCGTCCTAGCAGAAGTCGGAAAATACTTCTTGTAGAACTCTTCTTGGAAGACATTCCAGGTGATATAATCATCACCCTGCTGCAGAAGACGTCGGATACCTTGCCACCAATGCGACGCTTCACC
>NC_029781.3:18019860-18020447 GCF_000817695.3 Arachis duranensis | reverse complement strand
GGATTAACCTTCAAAAAGTTTGCCAGCGTCATCGGGCCATGAACTCCACCTTCATCATTACCATGGTTGTTCATCTGTTGACCAAGAGCCTCAGCAGTGGCTTGCATAGTAGCAGCCATGTTCTCCAACGCAGTCATAAAGTTCACCGGGTCATTAGGGTTATTCTCTGGTGCACGAGCGTTAGTACGACCTCTCGCACTACCTCTACCGCGTCCACAAGGCGCCATCTGGTTCCTATACACACTAAACAATCGATATTAAGTTGATCAGTCTCAATATCGGAAGTCTAGTGCTTCAAAGTCCCAAATGTATGCTCATGAACGTTTATGCCAATTATATCAAGCAGATATACTAATAGAACATAACACACACACACAGAGAATGCACAGAAGCATAATCAGTCCATCCCTCAGGCTCTACAGGAATGAACTGCTCTGATACCAAAATGTAACACCCTACCATACAGAGTCTTATGCTTAAGTCATAATTCAGAGATGGCAAGGTATTACGACCTCTAAAATAAAAATTTAGTACGTATAGTAGTATGAATGATTGATTATAACTAGGAGCCTTTGTAGAAAAAGGGG
>NC_029781.3:18018619-18019289 GCF_000817695.3 Arachis duranensis | reverse complement strand
TATGCATATGATGAATGCCTGTCCCTAGTGGCTGATGATATCATCTTGTCGGTTATAGAGCCAACCCGACAAGTCCTGGTAGCTAACCATTGGACTGTCCCTCTGTCACGCATCCCCAACTCGAGTTATACTCGTTATAAACTTGATCATAACCATAATCTGTATCCATCACCCTCACTGGTGAATATTTACGGGGGCGAGCTCATCCGGGTCTTTCACAGTGCCCGGCCACACTTATGACATAGGGTCAAAAGAGTATCAAGTCTCAACCTGGAGCACGTGGTGGCTAGCCACTGTTACTACCCAGGGAAACTCGTATCTCCGATAGTGGAAGTGCAAATCACAATTATCAATAATTCAGCATAAACATGCATGAATTCTCATCTATGGATCAACATCCATATCAGCCATTCCGGCTCACGGTTAAATCCATAACCAGCCAATATTCAAAGCATACACAGCTATTCCGGCTCATGGTTCAGTCCAGAACCAGCCAATATTCATAGCATACACAGCTATTCCGGCTCACGGTTCAATCCAGAACCAGCCAATATATAAACAATTACGGCCCTTCGGCCAATGGCATAACAAGCACTTCCACCACCATCCTCCACATCTCACATAATCATCAATGATCCTCATTGATCATTCATTTTCCCTTGCTTCACTC
>NC_029781.3:18017281-18017966 GCF_000817695.3 Arachis duranensis | reverse complement strand
TACCAAAATCACTATCTCATCATTTTAACCCACTTCACCCAAGTGGCTCAAACTCAAGTATATTGACATATCATATATTCTTACTCATGCCAATTCTCAACAACACCCATTCCAATAAATCATCATTGTACACAATCAATTTCATACTCACCATCCACATGGTTCAACCCACAATTCAACCATAACTAATCATCAAGCATATATCACAACATGTATATTTCTCATACATCATACCACCAAGGCATCAATAATCATCATCACATATATGACCACATCATATATCTCAACCATTCAACAACACCAACAATTCAATGCCTATCTTAGGGCCTCTAGCCTAAGCATTTCCTACCACATTACATATTAGATACGGGAAACCGAAACCATACCTTAGCCGATTTTCCCAAGCTCCACCGGAGCACTTCCAAACCACTTATCCACAAGCTCTCAAGGCCTCAACAACTCCAAGAACAGATTTTTCACCACCAAACCCTTTCCAAGCTTTTCAAAATCACCAATCAAGCTCCAATATCCACACACACACAACCTAAGCCACAACCATCATACCCATACACAACATCTCAAAACCCAAACATCATAAAATCATAAATCACACTAGGGTTGAGAATTTTACCACACCCAAGGTCCAAGGAGACAAGATTAACCTTCTCCTTCAAGAGAGTTGGGT
>NC_029781.3:18013830-18015946 GCF_000817695.3 Arachis duranensis | reverse complement strand
CGTGGCCGCAAACGGAGCGGCAATCGGAGCTCTAGATCAAAAGTTATGGTGGTTTGAAGATCAACCAAGGGAGAGAACTTGAGAGAGTGTTCTTCCTCCCTTTCTCTCTAATTTCAGCGTGTTTGAGTGTGTTGTGAGGAGAGAGAGTGCTGAAAACTAGGGTTTTGGTTTAGTCATGTTGGGCCAAGGGCCCACTTTGGGTCCGTTTAGCCCGGTTTGGCCCGTTTGGTCCAATCTTGGTCCGAATTCTATAAAATTGGTATCAAAATTCTCGTCTCAATATCCTCTATCACATTTAGCCACAAAAATCACATTTTGGGCTTTCTAGAATAAATTCTCATTTATGGGTTAATTAGCCGTTAATTAACCGGGTTTTACAACATATTTATTCATTGTTCATTTTTTTTGTTGGGGTAACCTTTGTCCCTTTTCTATTATTTTTCTCTTTTTTTTTCTTTTTGAAACATAACGTATACAAAAAGAAAAATTCTCAACAGATAAATCATATAGTTTAAATAATTAACACATGAATATGTATCTACCTTCTAAAATTTTCAATGAATATCCAAAATAAACCTTTTTCTTTTACTGATGTTTTCAAAAACTTTCCACACTTAAATGATACACACTCATTAGCCTAAGCTAATCAAAGTTTCAAATCAAGGATTTTTTTTCGCTTAGAGGCTAGTATTGTGCTAAAATTTAGAATAAAGGGTTCAAAAGACTCAAAATTTGGTAACAATGGTAAATACAGAATAAGGTTATTTGGATAAGTGAACTCATGAAAAGATGGCATCAATCATATAAATGCATGCATAAATAAAACATTGGATATAAAGAATCAAACAAGTTAGAAATTGGAATTATGAAAAGAGAATAACACACAAGAATAAAGTAGTGGTTAAAATGATGCAACTATACATTAAGGTTACATTTATTTTTGAAGATATGACAGAACATGAGACTGAGACAGAGACAATAGAATAGAGACATTAAAAATTATTTTTTGTGTATTATGTTTGGATACAATGTACAAGACACTAATGTAATGCCAAGTATTATGTTTGGATACACATGAACAAGACTAAAATAGCCATGTGATTCCAAATTTTTTGCATCAAATACAAACTAATTTAATAGAGAATGAGAGTACGTAGGAGTACAGGAGATTACAAGAAAAACTGGTCTAATAAACCAACAAGGTAAAAATGGTATTGAAGTAAGAACGATAAGAAGGAAGAAATTATCCAGCCAAATAAATAAGAAATTCTACACGAAGAGAGTACCTGAACAAAAGAAAGAAGAACGTAGAAATAGAAAAAAAGGAAAAAATAGTACCTCTTTGAGAACAAAGAGAAGAAGCTCAAATTAGAGAAAATAAAAAGAGACAATAGTGGAATAATAAAAATATCTATGAACAAAAAGGAAAAAATTTTTCATAAAAAAATCCATGTTCACGTTCTCAAATCCATCGTTGTCCTTCGTAAAAGAGTGGATACAAAAATATAAAAGACTATTCCAGAGACAATGTGCATTCGTTGTCTATGTCTTTGTGTTCTATCTCCGAAAATAAACGCTACCTAAAAGCCAAATTCTCACTTGGTTGTGTGTTCTACTCAAATTTATGTTACACAATCTTCAATTTCCAAGCAAATTCAAAAGAATTGGTTTAACTCATGATAATGGGATGCCTTGAAACAGTTTTTTTGAAAATTAGTTATTCTACCCAAGTAGCCTAAATCAGTTTTCATCATTTATTTTTTTCAAAAAAGGCCTTCGATGAAAATTAAAAATTCTAGGTTCTTTCCCTTGTAATCTCCTATTCCAATCAACACATGCATAAACGAAAAAAACCTAAGTCCTATTACCCATATTCATCCATACACAAAGAAAGGTAAAAGAATATATACAGACCAAATCGAAAGAGAAGGTGCAACTAAACTAGATTAAAGTTTTAAGTTATATACAAAACTGACAAAAAGCGCAAATAAACTAAAAAGGTAGAAATAACAGTTATCCAGCAAATTCAAAAAGAAACAAAACTAAAGAACTAAAGACAGAATAAACAAATATGAAAATATTCAGAATACTTGACCCATTTTTTGTCTTTATGCTG
>NC_029781.3:17995655-18013786 GCF_000817695.3 Arachis duranensis | reverse complement strand
AGTGTGGAATGAGTCCTCCTCGACTTCGTCCTCGCCCATTGCCGATTCTCCTTATTCCTCTCCGCTCTCATGGTCTGTAGGCTGCTCAACCTCCTCCTCGGGTGTGTCTGGCTCCTCCGGACCTGGATCCTGTCCCTTAGCCATCACCATGAGTTGCCCATATCGCTGCTTGTTGCGGTGCTCATTGCTTGCCAGACGGTTCATGGTTCGAGTGTCTATCTCCGTGAGCCTTTGCCAAACAGCTGCCATCGGGTTCAAAGAGGAGCCCTCGGTGGTAGAATGGCGGCGCCAAGGTCTTGATGATTCCGCAGCTTCACCCTTGAACTTTATCCCATGTGGAATGACTTTGGCATGCTCGGAGGTTTCAATCATCAACTCGCCTTCATCCGGGTGGATTCCATTCTCCTCAGCCAATCTCATAACAAGACTCGGAAATGGAAGTGAGCGAGATTTGAAGGTATCCTTCATCTTGTTATGGATAAGCTTGTGGAGATCCACCTGCTTGTCGTCTAAGATGCAGTACAGTAGAGTGGCTACATCTAATGTAATGTCAGTGAAGTGCGATTTCGGCTCGATGTAGCTGAAGATCAAGTAAAGCCATGTAGTAGTGGCTTCCTTTGTGAGCTGGTTTGCTCTCAATCTGATGGGAGCCATTTTTCCATTGTAAGTCCAATCTGAACCTGGCTCACATTCTCTGTAGAATTTCATCCCATGGTTTCTTGGGAGCTGGCAGGGACTTCAGTTTCTCATAAGCATCCTTTCCTCGAGCGGGCCGCGGAATATTGAGGAGAGTTCTGATATTGTCCGGTTTCACAGGAATTGTTCGACCTCGAAGAAACACTTCCTCCATGTCCTTCTCATAAAAGTTGGCATAGAATTCAGTGACTATACGAGGCAGATTCTTTCTACCGGTCCATGTACAAGAAAATTCCAGCCCCACTTCCCCACGGACCGTTGACGTATTGATGGATTTCATCATCTTCTGCCAACAGTCCTTCAAAGTGGAGCTTCTTCTTACGGTATGTGCTATCAAACAATACCTCCGCAAATCTATCCTTGAAGCGCGCAGGGTCATTGGCGAGTCGTCCTTTCTCTGCTTCATCCAAGGAGGCTTTAGCCTGTTGACGACTCATCCTGAAAGGAAAAGTTTGCGGAGACAATATGTCAAACTCTAAGAGAATTAAAACAATACAAGCAGAGTTCAAGACATTCAAGCAATGAAGAGCTAGTATAAGCAAACAATACCCTATGGGCAACAATTGAGGAAGTACGAATCCTAACAAAATGAGGTTAAAAGCACTAAAATGTAGTGAATTAATGATGTTGTGACATAGAAGAAAGCAAGGTCACAATAGTCAAAAGGATATGTAATTCACTCATTTTAGAGCGGTTGGATACTTTAAAGAGAACTTGTGAGTTGAGATAAACAAACAAGCATCGAAGAAGCTTAAAAGCACTCAAGCAATCATCAAGTGTGAAATAGACGATGAGTTAAAGTTGGTTGATGTGCTAGTTGAGGTCAACGAATCAAATGAAATATCAACTCGCACATCAATCAGTTTCAATGTAACATGCCTAAGGAATCACCTAATCAATGTGAAATACAAACAATCAAGAATTTAGGTTCAAGGATTTCAACAAGGCACAAATGCACAACCGGATAATCAAAGTAGTAAACAATATAAACAAGCATTACCAAGTAACCAACTGCATCATATAAAGGCACATCATCACTCATTAAAAATTTGCCCTGTCATGGTGAAAGAATTTAAATCACATGGTGGTCAAAACATGCAATTCAAAAAATTTATAAGGCTTTGAAGGCAATTCATAACATTGAATCATGTAAAATTGATGTATGCAATTACCAATATACAAGCTATTATCAAAATAGACACTGAACAAGTGAAGGCTGTTTGAATCGGGCATCAATCAAGCAAAATACAAACAAGCTCAGCATCACAATTTATCAAAATTGGCAGTGCAACAGTGAATGTCACACAATCAGACAATTGTCAGATAAATACTTAGCACAATTCTAGCAAAACAGGAGCAAATCAGCACAAAATGTCAACAATTTAGTCAAGTAGTTTCCAAACAAAATCAGCAGCAAATCAGTCAATCCAGTCCAAACCAAATGAAATTCAAACTCAAAAAGTATAATAGCATGATTAATTATCTATGAACTAACACCAATCCTACTCTAAAGCAACCTAACAGCAGCAAATTTTTAGCAAAAACAACCTTAACGCAGTGAAGTAACAAGTATCCAAATAATCAAAACAATTTCAGACAATCAAACATGCAACAATCACACGTTATCCCGTCAATTTCAGCCTCAAAAGTCATCAAAACCAGCAGTAAAACAGCGAATCTCCACAATCTCCACACAATTGGAAAAAAAAAAATCAACCAATCTTGAATACAGCACAAAACAATCAGGAAATACAATTAACCATTTCCAAATAATTCCAGCAGCAGTTATAGCAAATCAACAATTTCAACGCTTTCAGCCCAAATGAATTCAGCAGCACCGTCCAGCAGTTCAATTCAAACCAAACACTTTTCAGCATTCTCAGTACCTAATAACCTAAGCTAATCCTATCATACCCACCTAAAATCCACTAACAGAAAATAAAAAAAAACTAAGATGAACTAATCATGAAACTGATTGAAAATTGAAACTAAAATTCTAATTAAACCTAAGTTAAATTAACGAAAATTAGAGGAACTGAAAGTAGGTTGGTTCATGAACCTGTAATGAAGAACAAAGCAAAAAGGAATCAGGGGAGAGGTGGATGTTGCAGCTGCTAGAGGCGGCTGAGTCGATCGCCGGTGGTGGTTCGGCCATGGGTCAGTGGACAGATGAGAAGGGAAAAGACGAGAGGAAGAAGAAAAGAGAAAGGGATGCGGCGGTGGTCTGAGGCAGGGAAGGAGAGTGTTGTGGCGCTAGGGTACCGCGAAGAGGAGGGTCTCTGACGCCGTGGGATCTGGTTTGAGGCACGAAACAGGGGAAAGGCTTCGGTGGTTTTATGATGGTGGGCCGAGGGGAGAGGGTCGTGGTGTCTCTGGGTTTCGACGGCGGCGCTGCGAAGAGATGAAGATGGTCGTGGTGGTTGAAGATGGCGCTGCAAATAGATGCTGCGTGGTGGCTGCTGCGCGAGACAGAGAAGAAGAAAAGGGGTGGTGGTGCGGCGTTTCCAACAGCGACGATGGTGGTGGTTGAAGGCGGCAGTAGCTGGAGGCTACAGACAGGGGGGAAAGGGATGAAATTTTCCCTCTGGTTCTCCAGCAACAACAACCACCAGTGGATGAAATTTTCCTCCAATCTTCTTGCGAAGCCGCGGAGTCCGGTCCTCGTTGGAGGTGCGTCCTCGCGCTTTGCAACGTCGGCTCGTCATGGCTGATGGAGGTCGTGGACGGTACTAATGGTTGGTGAATTGAAGTTACTGTGGGTGATGGAGGTCGCGCCACAATGCTTCAAGGAGTCTAGCAAGTTCAAGGCTTTTAGAGGTAGAGATATGGTTTGCTTCTTGACGAAGCAGGAAGTGGGAGGGCATTAGAGGTCTTGGGAGGTGGAGGGAAAGGTGTAGTAGTGCTAATTGTGGCTTTCTTGGCTGTTGCGGTAGCCTTGGGAAGGCCGGCGGCGGAAGTCCATTGTAATGACGGGTGGGAATGAGAAAATGGAGAATGAAAAAAAAAATATATATATATATATACTCATTTTGGTCTTCACAAAATTTTAGACTGGACACTTTAGTCTCTAACTAAAATTAATTACTCGATTGGTCCTAACAATTAATTCCGTCAGTCATTTAAGTCTTTTATTCCGTTAACTCTAACGGAGGACAAAATAGTCCCTGACAACTCTAACAGGAGACAAAATGGTTCCTGGTCTCCTTTGTTCGTAAACGACACTGTTCTCTCCCAATTTCCACTATATCTCACATAACACTAGCAGTCTAACACTATAACTTCAAACTACACAATACACACTCTATAAATTTAATGTTCACAAGAAAAAAATCCTTAACTTGTTCTCAACCAATTCATACTCAGGAAACTAATGCCTATATCTCTCAACTTGTTATCGTCTTCGATGGATCCCCTGAATCTAGACAACAAGTCTGGTTTCTTAAGACCCGCCGTCGTTGTTGCCATCTCCCTCCTCCTCTGCCCTATCATCTCTATGACCACATTGTCCATCACTCTGATCGCTTCCTTTAGTTTCTTCTCCGAACCAATGTTTAGGAATCGCTTCAGTTTTCATATGAGCGGCAACGATGACATTGCTCGTTGTACTGATAGCTTGGATGCGAGGTCAAAACTGTCTGCCAACTTGGACTCTAGAAAAGAAGGAATGAATCACTCGGTGTCTATTTCAAATGAGAATTTGCATATGATGTCGAAGGATAATCTTCTCATAATGTTCTAATGTCCAACAATCTATATTGCTTGTCAGAGAGTGGAGAAAGGCGTGCCCTTGGAGTAGTTGTGAAACTTGGTCTTGAGGATGTTGTGGACGTGTTGGGGTTGGAGGTGATGTTATCGAAGACGTGGAAGTGGATGCTTTTGGTGGGTGAAGTGCAGAGGAGGTGGATGTACCAGTCACAAAGATTTAGGAAGTGTGTGGTCCATGACATGTTGAGGTAGGTGCGACACGTGTGACAATTACACCATGCTTAATTGTGGAGTTAAAGAGGAGGAAGGAAAAGATGGAAAAGAAGACTGTGAAGGTGAAGAATGAGAGTATGAATGTTAGGGTTATGCAAGATATGATAAAAATTGGGGAAGAACAGTGTCATTTTCGAATAAAGGGGTCAGTGATCATTTTGTCCCTTGTTAGAGTTGTCAGGAACTATTTTGTCCCCTGTTAAAGTTGTCAAGGACTATTTTGTCCTCCGTTAGAGTTAACGGAGTAAAGGACCTAAGTGATTGACGGAATTAATTGTTAGGGACCAATCGAGTAATTAATTTTAGTTGGGGACTAAAGTGTCCAATCTGAAATTCTTTGAGAACCAAAATGGGTATATACTCAAAAAAAAAAGAGAATGTGAAGAGAAAGAGAGAGAGAGAGAAAGAGAGAGAGAGAGAGAGAGAGAGAGAGAGAGAGAGAGAGGATCTTTTACCATTGAATAGTTTCTCTTTCATATTTATTCTTGGTCCCACTTATGAAATAAATGGTGAGAGATCACACTTTATTCTCTAAAGTAAAATTCAAACTTTAGAGGATCCAAATCCATGTTTCATGTATACAAATGATAATTTTTTTTTATTGGTAGATATGTCAGTGTTTTCAACTTTTGTAAATAGAAATGGTAGTTCGTAATAAAAAATAAGAATCAAATTAAAAAAAACTATAAACAAGAGATTTTTTAAAAAAACAAATTAAACACTAAATTAACAATATTTTTAATTTCTAAAATTATTTTAACCGTTTAAACATGTATTTTAAAATAAAAATCTACCAAATCAAGCTAACATAGAAAAAAATTTGTACAAGAATAATAAAAAGAGATAAAGTTTAGAAGATTTTACTATGGTGGGGTATCTCCCACCTAACACTTTTATTTATCGTCCTTAAGTTGGACTTGGATGAAGCCTTGTCATCGGATTGTGCTTGAACTTATCCTAGAATTGTCACCAATGTTTGAACTTCCAATAGTCTCCGGGATCCCAAATTATGCGCACCAAGTTCTCAAAAAATACCAAACAAGTAGTAAGACCTCAAGATTGTTGATTGTTGAAGTGAATTTCGAGGTCCCAAATTTTGTTTGTAAACATCATTTCTTGTTGATCTTCAAGCTTCCAATTGGGTGACTAAACTCTTAAATTCTCATCAAGATTTCAAATCATCCTTTGAAATTCATTCAATTGCGCCTTGCACCACCTTTAGGCCCCAAATCTTGATTTGCCGTTTTTATGAACCTTAAACCTTTTTTCCAACCAACATTCAATGTTCCACCACTTAGCATTCCAAAAAGAATGATAAGTTGGTAATCCGCCTCCAAGAGAGCATATTAATTTGAGTCGATGAAGTTCACGGAAGAGATTTTTACTCACTCAATTTGCACTTGGAACGGTGTCATTCACATTGATTCTTGCACGGCAACCTCCACCTCTTGATTGTCAACTTCTTCCATACACTCTTCAATTTTCAAAGCATGTTTTGGAGGTTGTTCGCATTCCTCTTCAATATCGCTTTCATACCTAATGGAGGAAGGTTCAACAAGTTCAATGACGTCATTGGGTGGTGTGAGAGTGTCTTCAGTAGTAGAATTCGTCTCTTGCTCAACTTCTCCTAAAACCTCAACTACTTCTTCCAATTCAATGCTTGTATCCTCTACTTTTAGCAACTCATGCTTCAACTCTTCTTCTTTTACTTGAGATTCCAAGCTTTTTATCATCCTGCACTCTTCAATTGAGGTTGATTCCTCACATCTATCCACGAAATTACTTTGGTTGTGATATAAACATAAGTCTAAGCGGGTTAAGATTTCGGCCAAGGTTGTCATGACAGTGTCATGACGCTTGATTGATTCTTGTTGTTCAGTATCATCCAAGGGAGGTTGTGGTGGAAAGGAAGATTCATCATGTGGAATAAAGTTTTCATATATGAGAGGTGGTTCATAAGGGCGAGAATATTGAGGTGGTGTATATGAAGGTAGTTGGTCAAGAAAATTATGGGAGTAGTGATGTTGGAATGATGGTGGTTCATAAGGTGGGTTGTGAGATGGACATGTAATTTGATCCCATAGAGATATTTGGTGGTGAAATGGGACCTGAGGATATTGTGGTTGAAAATAATGTTGAGGATAGGGTTCATAGGAATATAGTGGTTGAAGTTGATAATCATTGCAAGGGATACCATAGTCAATTGGTTGGTATGCACTATAGGATGAGTTATGATCATAGTGGCACGGAGGAGGAGATTGCTATGAGGATTGTTCATATGAATACGGCTCCTCCCTCAAGTGATAATTCAACCCTTGATGCACAACATTATTAAGATTGCCATTTTCTACAATTCCATAATCATATCCAAAACCATAAGGATGAGAGTTCGTAGAGAAAAGAGGAAATAAAAACAAAAGCTATTACGAAACAAATAAAAACACACTTCTAACTACTAACAAAAATCAAGAAATAATCAAAAAGCAAACTATTCACATATTCACATATTAACAATAGCCAATAACATGACACACATTGCAACTTCTCGGCAACGGCGCCAAAAAGTTAATGTGAGAATTTATGTCGGTCTAGAATTTCTCAATATAATTTTACTCCAAGCATAGTCTAAACCAACAATTAACTCTCATAATCAAAGTTTAATTTGTTTGTCACAATGCAAACTAATAAAAATCAGGAGTTTTAAGTCCCGAATCGTCTCTTAAAAGAATTGCAGTGAGGTATGCATATCATTGGCTATGAAAAATTGGGGGTGGGATAGCAATTGACACAAAATTAAATAGCAAAAAAGTAAATGACAATTAAATAATAAAATAAAGGAAATTCAAATGCTAAGGAACCTTTTGGCAAGAGTTGAGAATTAAGATTTCCTATCCTAACCATTGATCACAAACATGGACAATTATGAAGAGTTAATCCCACTTAGTCAATCCTAACATCGAGGACAAGTCAAATACGTATAATTGATATCAATCCAAAAATCCTAGCCAACTCACTAATTAGCTTAGTGAAAAACTAGCGTTAGTGGAAACCAAATCAACTAATAATCCCAAATTACTAATCAATATTGGACATCAATGACTCAAGGTCATCTAAGTCCTCAATCCCAATCCAAGAGTGTGAAAAACTACTCAATAACTAAAAGAGACATTTTATCAAACACTTAGCATTCATAAAAGAAAAAACATGGTAAATTACATGAATAATAAAATCTATAACTACCAATTACAAAAAACAATAATAACAACTCAATTAAGCAACAATAAACATAAAAATATTAAATTGTATTAATGAAAATTCAAGATTCAAAGGTTCAATATTCATAAACTAAGAAAAGAAGACAAGCTAAATACCACTAAATTCTAAGAGAATTAGGGTGTAAGAATATAAATTCAAGTATCAAGACTATAATTAAATAAGACGAAAACTTAAAACTAGTGAGAAAATAAAGTAAAACCTAAGGCATTCTAGAGAGTAGTTGGAGCTTCACTCTTTAGAATCCTTTTAAAACCTAAGAAAAAATGTAAAATCTAAGTGTATGTGTGTGTGTTCCTCCTCCACCCCTTTAGCATTCAAAATACATCAGAATATAGCAATTGGGGGCCTTTTGGAAATCGAAAATAAAGATGCACGTGTTTCACTAAACCAAGCACGTGGAAACTTTTTGCGCACGCAGAATTTTATTGCTCAAGTGAGAAGTTCGCGCACACAATGTCTAGAAGCGCAGCCGCGGAACTTGCCCACGCAAATGATGCTTGCCCACACGAGAAACACGTGCTTGCGAGATTTTGGGGCCCAGGCGAGAAATGCGCCCACTCGAGGAATCCTCGTGTTATCAGAAAACTAGCTCATGCGAGATATTTCCGCCTACGCGAGACTTCATCAAACTCCAATCCAAATTGCTTCCCGAATTCTCTTCTTCTCTCCATTCTTTTTTATCCTTTAAAGCCATTGAAGCATCTCAACATTGAAATAACAAAAGTGATCACGACGTCGAATGGCATAAAAAGAAATAAAAAATCAATGATTAAGAGCATATAAAGCATATTTTTCACTCATGAGTTTATTGGAAGCAATAAATGAAAAAATCCTTGGATTAAGCTAAAATTGTGTAATTTAGTTGATAAACTCTATACTTTTCAATACAATTTATAGCAATAAAATGGAACTTATCACTGAACAAGAAGCTCCTCTGAATGTGTAAGTTTTACTTAAAATCATTCTTCTTAGTTTTGATAACTTTCCTCTGTCATCTTGTAGTTCTCCCCGTCATCGATATTGGAAAGATGATGCACATTTGTTCAGCCTTGGCATAAGTCGCCCGACCTCTTAACCAATAGAAAAAAAACTTGAAGAGTTGGTAGAGGTAGTAACAGATGTTGGGGTGATAGCAACATTGCAATATGTTGAAAAAACCAATACGGAGCCGAGTTTGAGCACTTCTAAAGGGTACAAGATTCCGGTGAAAGAAAAAGAAATAATAGAGGAGCTGAGGGAGAAATGTTATCAGTGGACGACGCAAATAAAGGTTAACAAAGAAGGGGCAACCAATGAGTATGAAACCATATTCATGTTGGACCACAAAGCGCATTTAGAGGGGGGTAGATGCCACTTCTTGTCTGTAACACCCGATCAAGACGTAGAACATACGGTAAATTCTTTGGCTATTACATTAACATTAATAATTTTTCTAAAAAGTTATATTACCATATATCTAATAAATTTTTGTACTATAGATGGTCTCTGTAATGTGTATGGTTCTCAACAACAGAAAATGTCACAGATTTTATGAAGAAATATACTCCATCCTACCAGAGATTTTGGTAAGCCAAAGTTTTTATTCCTTAATTAATTTCGATTCATTTCTTGGTTTAATGAGGTTCATTTAAATTCAGAAATGAATTCGATGTGTTTTTATTGATTATTATGTCTTTTTCACTGCTTGTTCATATCTAAATTAATTTCAATTCATTTGTGTGTTAATTGACGTTCACTTGATATTGTTGATAAGTATTGACCAAATTTATTATTCTTTAAGTAATTTGGTTCATTTATGAGTTTATTTCGGTTAGCCTTCCAAACTAACGATGCGGGTTCGATTCTTGCTACCTGCTTTTATCTTATTTCTATATTAGATTAGAACTTTCTTTTCTTTTAGAGTAGATGTGAAATAAAATATACATTTTTTAGTTAATTTTTTTTATCATTTTTGTATTTTATTTTTAGTTATTTTATTCAATTCTATTGCAGAATTTCATGTTGGAAAAGCATAAGAGCGACTACATTGATCCAAAAACTAAGAAGGCCTACCATATCATTGAATTTGAGGACTACCTGCCTTTTCTTGACAAAAAAATTGGCATCCCATCAATTTGTAAGTTGTGATTTCTAAAACTTTTAATTTTGTCGTTTACTATTATTTAGACTGAAATATTCTATCATTTTCTCAAACTTCAATTGTTTGCACCAGTTTGCCATGGAGGCCATTGGTGGTTGTGGATTGGTGATGTTCACAACAAGATCTTCCAGGTGCTTGACCCCATAAAAAAAAAGATATACTTGAGGAAAGAATAGTTTTGAATAAATTTGTTGTAAGTTATTTACATAATGTATATTTTTGTTGTAAGTTATCATATTAATCACTCTTTATGCCTGATTGAGTATTGTTTGTGGACTTGGTTTCATTCAATTATTACTGAATTGAAGTGCACTTTTTGTATCCCAAATGAGGGTCTATGTTGGGGCAGAACCTTTAGTGGACAACAAAGAGGACGTTGAAGCACCATATATTACAATTAGCGGTCAATAAACATCATATGAAACTTTCTATTATTCTTTCTTTGCTATAGTACTATTATTAATATGTTTTATAGTGCTTTTTTATGTCTGTCCTATTAATCATATTTTACTTTCTTATTTCTTTCTTAGTTATGATTGCGGAATATATATAATAAAATGAATGGAAACAATTGATCCCACAAAGATAAAAAAAGGGAAATACAAATGAAAAAACTAGAAACATGTAAGTATCATTAAACATAGTTGATCTTCTACTTCTAAATTAATAAATTTCGGTTCATTTCTTAGTTCATCTGGGTTCATATTAAGTAATTTTTTTCAATTGAATTTAAGAAGTAGATGCTTTCATCAGGAGGAAATATGGTCCAACCATTCTCTTGGATAAGGTAAATAAATTGACAGACAAAGTCATTGAGACATATGAAGTCATAAGAATCCCAAAGCCATCTGCTGCCTTCTTAAGTCCTTTTTGTAAATTCTCATCTGAGGATATAAAAAGTAAATAGGTTGAATATGCAAAATTGTAATTAACACTAATTTGTAAGGAATTGTAAAGAGGCAAACACTTCTTTGACTCGTTGTAAATGTTAATATATATTCAAAAATCTTTTCTTAAATTATTTTTGATTTATTTGTTAGAAATGTCTAGACTGTATTGAGATCACATTAATTTGAATGAATCTAGGTTCACAGTGAATGGTTTGAATGCATTTATCAAACCTCAAGAGTGTCAAAAACAAAAATGAACCAAAATTTATACACGAAATGAACCTAAATGATTGTTATAATTATCTAAACTGTTTGCCACAACACAATTGCAAAAGCCAACTTGAAAAATAAAAAAGTTACTATTCAATAAAATATAACACAAATCAGAAACTAACCCTCATTTTCATCAAAGAGGAAAACATTATATGCTAGAACTCAAATGAACCGAAATTTAGTCATGCATGAATCGAAATGTATTCTAATAAACACCTAAAACTGTTTACCATAACACAATTATAAAAGCTAATTTGAAAAATAAAAAAGTGACTATTCAATAAAACATAACACAAATCAGAAGTTAATCCCCATTTTCATGAAAGGGGGAAACATAATATGACTAGAACTTGAATAAACCGAAATTTAGTCATACATGAATCAAAATTTATATTAATAAAATTGAAACTTCTATCATCCTCTCCAGGATAATTCATATTTTGTGCATGATAAAGGCTTGAGCTTGACTAAATCATTGATTCACCATCTAAAAGGATCAACTGCAAAAGAAATAAATCATATATTAGCAAAAAATCACAAGCACATTTTTCCCGAATAAAAAGCAAATCAATGTTACCTCGCTTAGAGCTGGCTTTTTTTTTGTTGCATTTTCGATCTATTTTTTCCATATTTGATCCTAGTCTGTTCTTGGGACGTCCTCTTGTTCTAACATTTGGGGGGCTTTGAAGGTCGTTAACATCATTCAACGTAGCATCTTTGTGAGATAACAAATATTTACATTTACTTTTCGTTTGATATTCTTACATCTCAGCCATGACATTATCAAAAGTCCGGTGCAGAATTTTTCAGTCAACTCCTCGGATTCTGTGAGCGAAACACCAAAATGACGATCTTCGTATAGCTTTGCAAAATAGGACACAATTCAAAAATCATACACAAAAATAAACCGAAAGTTATACCCCGCTCAAAGTGAAAAATAACAAAATCAATTAAATCGAATGAAATCGCAGTTATCTGAAAGCACTTATTGCCTCCAACACCATACTTTGTGAGAAAATCATTCTAATTTCTGTTAAATGCATCTTTTGTAAACGAGTTCCAAACAACATGACTCATCTCTTGTTCGATTTCTTCGTGTCACTTGTAGCCATTTAATTTGCTTGAGATCTTCTTCATGATCTGCCAAATGCACCACCAATGAATTGTTATTGGCATACAGGTCTCAATAGCCCTTTGCATTGATGCACATTGATCGATAAGAATCCCTTTGGTGTATTTTCTCTCATGCAACGAAGCCAACATTCAAATAACCATTTGAATGATGGATATTCTCATTTTTCATCAAAGCACATCCGAGAAGTGTCGACTGACCGTGGTGATTCACACTCATAAAAGAACCAAAAACCAGATTGTACCTTCAAAATGGACACCAACAAACAGTTATGAAGCGAAACTCATTAGCCGTATCAACCGAATATTATTTCACAGTGAACCGAATACCTGTTTGTGTTGTAAGTGGTATCAAATGAAATAATATCTCCAAAATACTGGTATGCAGTCCTGCTTCTTGCATCGACTTAAAATGTATTTTTGATAGAGTGAACAACTTCAAAGTTAAGCTCAAAAAAAGAAATTTTGATTCTTCTCTTTCATTCTTAATAAGTACTTACCAAATTCTTTGGCATCATCTTGTTTGGAAATATTCCATACTTCTCTTGTAATGTAATTCCTCACATCTTTTTTAATAAAAACTTAGCTCATGATGACCTCTTGATGCTGCTACAAATGACTGATATGTTTTACTCGGTATGATTCTGGCTTCCTTGTTATTTTCAATGGTATGACGCACAAACATGCTTAGCTCCCTGTATTTTTTAAGAATCTCTGCTCAATCTGGACAACAAGAGTATAAATGATTCAGAATAACTTTAGAAATTATCTAAAGACTAATGTCCTTTAATATATGTACATAAATTCTGGCTGGACAGTTTATTCTTGCTGAGAGGTTTGCCTTCAGAATTGGAGATAATTTCCACTTCCCCTCTCAACTACATGTAATTAATTGATTCTTAATTTCATCTCCCTTCTGAGTGGTGTTCCTTATTTTTCGTAGAAAAACCAGCAAGTTTGAAATAATCTTTGTAAAACTTTTCAGCTTCTTCAAGTGTCTTGAAAGTCATCACAACCTTTGGGACAAATTATTCATCAGCAATACACCTGGACTGCAAAATAAATCGAAATATTCTCATAACAAGACCATTGTGTAATAACAAATGAACTAAAATATGTGTATTCTGTAAATTCAAAAACTCCTGCATTATATCCAAATTCTATTTATTATCATTTTATTCAATCGCATTCCATTCCATTCAATTCAAAATTGTTGACAAATGAATCAAAAAATGTACATTATATAAATTCGAATTCAAAAACACCTACGTTCTAGAATGAACCGAAAATATTATCAAAATGAAATCATTGTATAATATCAAATGAACCGAAAATTGTGTTCATAAACAATACTGGATTTAGCAATTGTATTCCATTCCATTCAATTCAAAATTGAATAATCCAAACGTCGTTTGCTTGATTCAATTTAAAAGAATAATTCAAATTGATCTCATTCAACTGATTTAAACTTTAATCATTCATTGTTTTGATACGCTATTCAAATGCATATCAAAATCTGAAAATAACGAAAACAAAGTTTTACATTGAAGAAAATAAAGAAGAAAACAAAGAAGAAAATAAGAGAAATCAGAGAAGAAGAGAAGCTTTATGTTGAAGAGGAACGAAAAATGAAGCTTTACTTTGAAGAGGAAGCTTTACGTTGAAGAGGTTTTAATTGAAAATCTGTTAAGAAAGCATGAGAAAAAAGTGGCACAGTGCGTGAAGCAAAATAATTCAGTTGGACTTGGTTAGGGAAGTTACATGGATGCGGAACATTATTATTATTATTATTATTATTATTATTATTATTATTATTATTTGTATAGTTGATGAGGGTAAAAAAACTCTGTTTATGTAATATTTTTTTAGAGAAATAATATTTACATTATTTTTTATAGTATAAAACATAATTTTTTTTATTTTTCCTTTTTTTTTTAATTTATTACTTTAATACTAAAAGTGAAAAGACACAATCATTGTTATTTAAATTTATTATTTTTTGTTTTTCTAACATTACTTGTATATATAACATTATCAATATATATAGCGTTACACAATTTTTTTAATGACCAGAAGAAAATGATTGTTTTGTTATGGATAAAAGAAAGGGTGGATATGAGTTAAAACCTGTAGCTACCACCATCATCAGAAAAATCTCCTACTTTCTTGTGGATAGGGATGGCAACGAGTCCCCATGGGGCGGGGACATGCCCCCCACCCTGCCTCAAATATTTGTCCCCGTCCCCGTCCCGTCATCACAATGTGTAACGGGAACTCCATATTCGTCGGGGACCTGGGTCTTCGCAGATATTCGCAGATTTTTGTAAAAACTAATAAAAATTGAAAAAAAATGAAAAAAATTAGAAAAAATTAAAGATAATCCTCAATTGTCACTACAAACATAATATCCATAGTCTTTAAATACTTAAATAGCAATAACAATAAACATAAACATCCAAACATATCCATAAACAATCAAAATATTACATAAACAACTAACCATATCCATAAACAACCAAACAAAGTTCATTACATTGTAAAAACATAATTCTCAAATCTCAATCCTCCTTTCATCCCGTAATGATAGTGATGGTAGGTTCCGACTTACTTAAATCCTACATCGAAAAGAAAACAATTTAAAGTTAAAATCATATAATGACTTAATAAGTCAATAATATAAAAACATAGTGTGATAATTTAATAGTTTACTTACATAAACATCTCCTTCAATGTTATAAATTGTGTAGCACTCAAATCCTATGTTAGTCGTGGTGCCAAGTTCATTCCAAACCCAATCTTAATTACACATTAGAGTCTCTAATGTGTCCGGACGCAACCTACTATGATGTGGCGTAACAAATCGACCACCCGTACTAAATAAAGATTCAGAGGCAACAGTAGAGATAGGAATCACCAAAAAATTTTTAGCAATAGCTTGCAAAGTAGGAAAATTCGCTCCATTTGCCTTTCACTAATTTAAGATATCAAAATCATGTTCAGTTTGTGGCACCGATCTCTCTTCAAGATAATAATCCAACTCACTCTTTATATCAATAAATGTGGATTCCTCACTTACATGCACAACAAAATCATCTTGCCAAAATTCATGACTAAACTTCCTCCCCTTTGAACCTGAAGGAATTGATGGTGGTGGTGGCATATCTAATTGAGCGGCTTGGTCTCTCTCTCTTTCCTTTGTTGCATATTCTAATACAAAATATTGCACTACTATTTTCACTTGACCAATTACAACACATGCCTCTGTCTCACCATATATTTTGCAAAAAAAGAAATTCAATAAATACATCTTATACCTAGGATCCAAAAGAGTCCCAATAGCCATAATTGTATTAATCACACTCCCAATACTTTTCAAACTTAGTTATCATGCTAGTAGCCATAATTTCAATTATCTCATTTCCATAATTTTTTCACTCCATCAAAGCCAACTTAATCACACAAACCTTAGAAAAATAAAGATTTGATGTAGGATAAGTTGTTCCAAAAAATAATTTAGTCACATCAAAAGATACCCTTAATCTTTGAAAAATCTCATCCGCCATATCCCAATCCTTATCACTAGACAAAGATTTATATTGACTCTCACGCAATGACAATCTTTCAATCACATCTCTATATAAAATTGTAACTTCAAGCATAAAAAAAAGGTTAAATTCCACCTAGTTTTGCAATCAAGACAGATTTTTGGTATAAGGTATTTTAAGTTGTGCATATATTTTCTTAAATTTTTCTTCTCTTTTAAGTGATGCAATCCAATAATGAACTCTATTATAACATTATTAGTGCTGTAATTATCAACAGTCAAAGTAGATACCTTCCTATCAAAATTCTAATCCATCAAACAATCCACAAGAACCTCTAAAAGTACCTTAGCTGTGTGGGGAGCCGGCACATATGTAAACCTATAATAATGATTTGGTACAATTATAAACATTTCACAAGTTACAAAAACAAGACAGCTTTCCAAGAAAATTCACAATTATATAAACATTTGCAAGAACCTATAAACAAGACAGCTTTGCAATTATATAAACATTCACAAAAACCTATAATAATAATATTATTACCTCACAAAACGGCTTTGCAATTTCCAAGAATCATCAATATAATGAGTCGTGATAGCCTTATAACCTTTGTTTTGCTTGCTTGCTGTCCACACATCAGTCGTAATTGCAACTCGACTTTTATTCCGCTTAAGGACATTTATTATCTTCAATCTCTCTTCATTGTAGAGCTTCAAGATGTCACTTTTTAAAGTGTTGCGAGTAATCACATTGAAGAGAGGTTGGAAAGCATTGCACAAAATCGTCGGAAGCTAATGTGGTCCGCAATAGATAGCGGATACTCGTGAAGACAAACCATAATAGATAACTATTTTCTTGCATTTTCTTGGTCAAATGTATATGCACCAACCACAACAGTTTTTCCACTAGTTGTTGGAGTTGTCCTCATCATACATTGTCTTATATCTCTAGTGGTGCGAAGCTTGCACATTTTGAAGTGATCACGCAAATGCAAAGCTCCTTGTTTTGGGTCACCAAGTAGCTTCGATTTGCAATAATTACATTCATCCTTCAATTTTCTCTTGATTTTGACAATCTTGAAGTGATTCCACACTTCAGAAGTTAACTTCCTCTTTCGAACACCACTTGTAGAGTTTGTTGTTCCTTCATTGGTAGTTGCCGTATCGATTGAAGGTTCTTTTGGTTGAGATTGAGGAGCCACTTGAGTTGTTTGAACATTAGTGGCTATAGGTTCTTCCGATGGAGTACTCTTCTCATGAGTATTACTCAATACATCAGAACAAGACATTTTTTAAAATCACATAAACACATAAATTTGAGAATCATAATAAAAATATAAATCATAACAAATCCTTCAGCATCAAAGTAAGTAATAAAAATTTCAAAATCATAGGAATCAGAATCAACAATTTAACATCAAAAAATCAAAATCAAAGTAAAATAATAAATATTTTAGAATCATAGAAACCAGACTCAATAACTCAGCATTACAAATATAAATTATACTTAACTTAACTCACAGAAATAATGATAGGAATCAGAATCAACAATTTAACATAAAAAAATCAAAATCAAAGTAAAATTATAAAGATTTCAGAATCATAGAACTAGACTCAATAACTCAGCATTACAAATTCTTCAAAATCAAAGTAAGTAATAAAATGTAGAATGAATTATTTGATGAACTCTTAAATTTTTTATTTCTAGCCTTTTATTAAAATGTAGAATGAATTAATTTTAAAGATTTAACTTTTGTTGTTTATTGGATATTGTTGGACTTTTTATTTTTCTACTTTTAATAAAAAAATAAATTTTCAAATTAAAATTCAAATATTAAAAAATAATTAATTTTATAAAATTTTATTTTTTTTATTTATCAGATAATTCTAACCCCAAACCTTTGATTTTTTATTGTTGGACTTATTTAAAAATTTATGATAAATTAATTTTAAAAATTTATTTTTTTACTGAATATTGCTAGAATTTTTTTCTTTTTCTACCTTTAATAAAAAATTTAATTTTCTAATGTAAAAATTAAAACAATAAAAAATTAATTTTATAAAATTCTAAATTTTCTATTTTTAATTTTTATTCACTGTATAATGATGAACTCCCAGACCCCTGACTTTTCTTTTATTGTTGGACTTATTAATAAATTAATTTAAAAAATTAATTTTTTTATTTACTGAATATTGTTTAGGA
>NC_029781.3:17993917-17995377 GCF_000817695.3 Arachis duranensis | reverse complement strand
TTTATTTTTTATTCAACTGATAATTCTAGAAGCCAGGGAGACTTGAGTTTTTTATTGTTGGACTTTTACTAAGATATAGAATAAATTAATTTTAAAGATTTAATTTTTTTGTTTACTGGATATTGCTAGACTTTTTTTTATTTTTTCACTTTAAATAAAAATTATTTTTTTAATTTTAAAATTCAAAAATTAAAATTAATTAATTCTATAAAAATTTAATTTTTTTGTTTTTTATTCACCAAATAATGTAACTTCTGAACCCTTGACTTTTTTTATTGTTGAACTTATTTAATAATTTTAATAAATTAATTTTAAAAATTCAATTTTTTTATTTAATGAATATTTTGGACTTTTTTTATTTTACTACCTTTAGTAAAAAATTTATTTTTTTATTTTTTATTCAGCTGACCCTTGACATTTTTATTTTTGGACTCTTTTACAATTTAAAATTTTTTTTTATTTACTTAGTATTGCTGAATTTTTTTAAAAATATTGAATAAATTAACTTTAAATATTTAATCTTTTGATTATTGAATATTGCTGGACTTTTTTATTTTTTTACTTTCAAAAGAACTTAATTTTTTAATTTAAAAATTCAAAAATTAAAAAATAATTTTGTAAAATTTTAAATTTTTTATTCATCGAATAATGCTGGCCACCGAACCCTTGACCTTTTATTGTTTGACTTATTTAAAAATTTATAATAAATTAATTTTAAAAATTTAATTTTTTATTTACAGAATATTGCGAGACTTTTTTTTATTTTTCTACCTTTAATAAAAATTTGTTTTTTTAATATAAAAATTAAATCTTAAAAAAATTATTTTTTAATATTTTAAATTTTTTATTAACCAAATAATGCTAGATTCCCGAACCCTTAACTTTTTTATTGCTAGACTTTTATTAAAATGTAGAATAAACTAATTTGAAAGATTTAATTTTTTTATTGTATATTGCTAAAAAAAATTATTTTTCTTCTTTTAATAAGAAAATTTAACCTTTTTAATTTAAAAATTTAAAAATTTAAAAATAATTATTTTATAAAATTTTAAAAATAATGCTGTAACTCCGAACCCTTTAGTGTTTTTTATTGTTGGACTTATTTAATAATTTGTAATAAAATAATTTTAAAAATTCAATTTTTTATTTCCCGAATATTTCTGATTTTTTTTATTTACTACCTGTAGTAAAACTTTTATTTTTTAATTTAAAATTTAAATTTTTTATTTTTGTTTTTTATTCACCAGATAATGCTGGCTCGCAAACCCTTGACATTTTTATTTTTGGACTTTTTTAAAGTTTATAATAAATTAATTTAAAAAATTTAATTTCTTTATTTATAGAATATTGCTGGAATTTTTTATAAATGTAGAATAAATTAATTTTAAAGATTTAAATTTTTTTTACTAGATATTGCTGAACTTTTTTTTTTATTTTTCCACTATTAATAAAAAAATAAT
>NC_029781.3:17987959-17992725 GCF_000817695.3 Arachis duranensis | reverse complement strand
TAGACTTCTTTTATTTTTTACTTTTAATAAAAGAATTTATTTTTTAATTTCAAAAATAAAAAATAATTAATTATATAAAATTTAAATTTGTTTGTTTTTATTTTTTATTCACTGGATAATGCTGGATGTAAAATCTGTGAAATTAATAAATAATTAGTCAATAAATTAATAGTTAAGTAAAGAAATTAAAAAATTAAATTTTATAGTTTAGCAAGGTAGAAATATCAAAAATACAAATTTTGATACCAATTTTAAAGATTTTGACCCAAAATTAGGCCAACAAACTAAACCGAACAAATCGGACCCAAGTGGGCCCAAACCCACTCAGCAACCCTAATATATGGCTGGCTAACAACCTTCTTTCTTCTTCATTATTCCCTTCACAAAGAGAAAAGAGATTTGAAGAAAACCCCAAAACCTAATTTCCAATTCAATCTTCATTTCATCATAACTTTCAATTTGGAGTTTCGATTGACGAGCCATTTACGGTCACGCGTTCATCTCAAAGTTTTCTTCAATTATATTTAAGCTAAGTGGTAAGTTTTTCTATAATTTGTGCTCAGTTTTCTGTTCCCCTCTTTTCCACAAAATTAGTTTGAGTTTTGAGAGATTTTGATGATTTTGGTGGTTTAGATACAATATAACATTGGATAATTATTGGGTTTTACTCTAATCATTAATGGATAAGGTAAGAAAATTCTAAATCCTTGTGAGTTATCCAATTTTGTGTGCCCTAGTGCTAAATTATTGAATTGTATGAACTAGTTTGAGTTTATGTTGAATTAGAGATGAATTTGTCAAATAGGAGCTCTTGGAACAAACCCTTGGTGCTTGGAATCATTGGAGTTAATTGGAAATCTTGAAACTTGAATTATGGTAGTTTTGGGTTTAGGGAGGAATCGGCCAAGGTATAGTTTTAGTTTCTCATAGTTAAGATATAATGTGTCGTGAAAACTTAGACTAGTTGACCATAGGATAAGATGAATATATGAATTATTATGTTTAATGAATAATGATGATAATTGTCAAATTTGATGTAAATGGGAGTTGAGTTGGTGGTTGGATTGATTAGTTATGACATGAACGTAAAATGTAAATTTTTGGTGTTTGATGTTGAAATTTGTGAAAATTGTAATTGTAAAAGTTGATTAGATTTGAGGTTTGGGATGTGGTATGTTGTGGAATGAATGGATAGTGTATGAATATGGTTTGAACATGTTTGGTGCTGTTTTGGCTAGGAAATAAGGGTTTTGGAATTGAGAATTTGAAAAACTTGTGGTTTGGTGATTTTTAATGAAACTTGATTTTTAACCAACTTTGGTGGTCCATAACTCTAGCTTCGGATTTAGGTTTTAAATGAAATTTGTTCAAATTAAATATAATTTCAAAAGCTTTATAACGGTATAAATTTTGTGGGAATTGGAGTTTTGTAAAGGAAGTTATGGACGTCGGAAGTTAGGTGTAAAAACCTGAATTTATAGACTTAACAGCTTTTTACCCATTCTGCGTAGCTCGCATACACAAACACGCTCGCGACGCGGCCATTGGGCTCTGCCTAGAGGTTCTGCGAACACGGAGGAGTGATGCGTATGTGGGAAGCCCATTTTCAAAGCCGTGTATGCGACCATATGGCACGCGATGCGGGAAAAGCTTGCTTTTGAGAGGCTCGCATACGCGGACCAGTGACGCGTACGCAAAACCCTTGTTTTCTGAAAGGTGGTTTTTTGAAGTTTTGAATCATTTCTCTAATTAACTTTCCAAACCTCTATAATTGCTTTTAAGGTATGATAGCTAGTGTTTAAGCTTTAGGACGAGTAAGGGTATATTCAATAGGATAAAAGAGGTAGTTTCTATTTAATGTTTATAGTCAGTGACTTAGGATTACAAAGTACTATAAGTTAACTAGGGTGTTTTAGTGAGAGTTCTACATTGATTAAAGAAAAGATATCAGGGTGTAGAGGAGATAGGTTGCATATATATCCCCAGGAGATGGTGGAAGGTGAGGATCCCCTTCTTTGTTCCTCCTAGTATTGTAAAATCGCTTCTAGTGAGAAGGTGGGAGGTTAGATCCCCTCCTTTATTCCTCCTGGGCATATAAGAACGTACCTCCTGGGTAGACGCAAGGGTTGTGGTTTCGCCCCACTTGCTCCAGGTTAGTTAGTATAAAGGCTCCGTGGGTAGATACAAGGGTGTGGCTCGCCCCACTTGCTCCGGGTTATGATGAATATTGTATAAAAGTACAAATATATGATGTATAAGTAATGTTATGACAATAATGAACGATTATGAATGAAATGAGGCTTTTGCACTTACTTTATCTGAGATACAAGTTTTCTTAGGTAAAGAGCAGTAGCTTGCCACCACGTGCTCCAGGTTGAGACTCGATACTCTGTTGACCCTACGACGTAAGGGTGACCGGGCACGCATAAATTTCTGCAAAAGATTCTCCCAATGAGTAAAATTTTTATATGAGAAAAATCTATGCATTGATTCTTGGGGATGCGAGTCGAGGGACAGTCCAGGGTTTAGTAGCCGAACTTGTCGGATTGACTTGATAATCGACAGATGAGACATATCAGCCATAGGACAGGCATGCATCATATGCATATGTTTGAATTACTTGCTTTTGCTCTTATTGGGAATGTCTGTGTGACTTTAATATGCTTAACTATTATTCGTACTATCTGTATTACTTGTATTCTAATCGTGTTTGTCCTTATTTACTTGCTTGTCTGTGCGGTTCTACCGGAGTGGGAGGTTTTAGATGAAAGTAGATGATGGAGGGTTAGGATAAAGTTTTGGTTAAGTGTAGAACCTTAGAGGACCACCCGATTTATGGTTTTCTATTTTAAATTTTTAGGTTATATAATCTAAGTGTCAGAGTTTTAGGAATACCTCTTACTCTTTCGGGATCTTATATATTATCTATATGGGCACCTTTACCATACTGAAAAGCCCCATTTCTCATTTTATAAATGTTGTTGCTTTTCATATGCATGATGTGACATGTCTCATTGAGCATGTTGGATTTGCTTTTCTTGGAAGAAGATTTATCTTTTTGGAGCTTTTTATAGGTTGTATCTATATATATTCTAGCTGGCATTGACTTCACAGGTCGAATCTAAAACTTAATTATATTTATCCGTTGGAACTCTATATTTATATATATGTCTTTTACCTTCCGATATAAGCTTTCTATCTTATTATTTTTCGTGAGTGATGCAAATCTTCAGTTTATTTTGATCGTACCTCTTTTTTTCAAGACTCCTAGTTATATCATCATTGTTATATTTATATGTATTTTATTTTTAAAGGTCGTAGCGCCTCATCACCTTTGATTTATGACCTAGGCATAAAGCTATGAGTGATAGGGTGTTTCACTATGGTATCAGAGTAGTTCGTTCCTGTAGAGCCTGAGAAACAGACTGACTATGCTCTGAGCATACTCTGAGTCGTGTATATGTGCTATTTAGGATATCTGACTGATATATATAGCATAAAGTTCATGAGCATGAATTTGAAACCTTGAAGCACTAGACTTGAGATATTGAGACTGGTCACCTTGATATCAATTGTTTGGTATGAGCAGGAACTAAATGGCGTCTTGTGGACGCAGACGTGGACGTGGTCAAGGTCGAGGTCAGAGAGGTAACGAGGTAACCATACTGGTAAGGAGTTTGACTGATTTTATTACCGCTATAATGAGCGCTGCTGCTGCTATTAGTGTTGTTGCTGCTGCGACTAGCCGAGCGATGGGTAGGATGGGACAACAAATTGGAGATGGCAACAAAGGTGGTAATGAACATGAGGATGGAGATAATATTCCGAGTTCCATGGTACCAATGGAGATGGTGAGTTATCTATAGTTAGTTAACACAGGTCAAGTAACAGGAGAAAGCTCGAGAAGGACTGTGGCGGCAAGGAGAGACCGCCAGGAATCTTACACAAAGAAAAAGAAAAAGAAGATTATACCTAGGAGCTAGAGTTTCAAAAGTGGTCATTATGTCACTTCACGTTCTCAGCGCCATAGCAATGACTAAAGAAACGACAACTGTCAGCAACCTAGCAAAGAAGAGGAAGCAATGACTCAACCAGATAATGTAAAGTACCCGAGATGAAAAAAGTATTATCCAGACAGACCATGCAAGGCCAGACTAGGTGTATGTTACAGGTGCAGGGAACTAGGGCCTATGTCTTGGAATTTTCCACACAAGGAAAAGTCAGAATGCAGCTGAATCTGATTCTCAGACCCGAGATAATTGTGAATTCGTAGCTAAATTCTTAACTTCCTTGCACAAAAATATGGGTATGTAGCATTCATCTATAACGCAAGACTAAGTTGAGAGAATCATGATTTCCAAATGAATGATCGACCGATGACTTCTGATTATTGAGACAGAGCGATATTTGGTAAATATAGAAGAGTGGCTAAGTTCTAGGAGGATAGTAATCAGAGTGACGTAGTAAAAGCGTTTTGAGCTTTCAAGTTGAGTTATATTTAAGGGATTAGAAGTGCTGACTGTTGCGCGGAATGATGATCTAAATTCTGTAACGGTGAACACTAGTGGAGAGAAGTTAAGACCAAAAGTGTCAAGCTTAGGATCGAACCTTAACTTAACTATAATGCATAGAATGTTGCCATTTGGACTGGCAGAACCTAAGATTTAGTTAGCACAGGAATTTGTTCGACCAAGCATTTTTCCATGGAGAGTGTCGGTTATGTCAGTGAAGAAGAAAGACAATAGTAGGAGGCTTTATCAGAGAGA
>NC_029781.3:17978102-17987917 GCF_000817695.3 Arachis duranensis | reverse complement strand
ATTTAACATCTCCCCAATTCTATTCTTTACTTGCTAATGGGTAGAAAAATGCCGGTTAAGAAATTTTTAATAAAAGCAGCATTGCAAGTACAGTTCTTAACCGAAGAAAATTCTACTATCAATTTAATTTTTGTCACAATGAAAATTTAATAACTGGGAGTAAAATTCCTAGGTCGTCTCCCAACGAGTTGACACAAGGTGCAATTTATTGGTTAGGATTTTTCTGAGAAATTGTTGAAGTTGAGAACGGAAAATTAAATGGCTTGGAAGTAAAGCAATGAATGATAACAAGAAGTGTTGTGTATTTAAATAAAAGGCCTTGGCTAGGAGAAAATTAATTGGAGTTTCTATCCTTGTTGATTTTCTCAAGTATAATAGTAAAAGGTTGTTGCTTCCACTTAGTTATCCTCTAACTAATAAAGAAAAGTCAAGTAGCTAACACTGAGTCTGATTCACAAGTCCTAATCACTTCACAGGGAAGGATTAGAGTTAGTGAAAATTGAGTTAGCCAGCAATTTCCAATTACAAATTAATACTTGAGTATTCCAACTCAAGGGTTTCCAATTAATCAACTCCAAAGCCAAGTTGGGTGCTTTACTCCATTAACATGAATGCCATTTTCACAAACATGTAAAGGGAGTAGATAGAAAACATGGTAATTAAAATTAAATTAATAAAAGCAAAATTAGAGCTGATAATTAATTGAAAGAAATCAAACAAGTACTGGAATTAATATAAAAATAGTTCATTGCATTAATAAATTCAAAATTAACAATATCCAAATATGACCACGAGAAATTAAATGGAAAATAAAAGAGTAGAGTAATAGAAAAACAAACTATAACGACGAAGACTTCAATCGAATGTAGTGGTAGCTTTCTCAATATCCAATCCAAAAGCAAAAACTAAGAGTATTAAGAACCCGAGGAGAAGTAGTATTTTCTCTCTCTAGAATTCAAAAACTAAAACTAAACTAAGTGAAAAGTGAAAAAGTGTCATGTGTCTCCGCTACACTCCTGCCTCTAGTCGGTGTGTTTGGACTTGAAACTGGGTCCAAATCAGCCCAGAATTTACCCCCAGCGAGTTCTGATATGTGCAGCATGTGACGCTCTATCACGCGTATGCGTCGGCCACGTGTACGCGTCGCTGGTCGTTTGCAATTGTCATGCATACGCGTCGGTCACGCGTATGCATCAATGTACGATGTGCCAATTCACGTGCACGCGACAGCCATGCGTGCGCGTCGATCCTCGTTGCTCAACTCCTTAGTTTCTTGTGTTCCTTCCACTTTAAGATGCTTCTTCTTCATCCTTTAAGCTATTCATGCCATGTAAACCTGAAAACACTGAACAACCACATCACGGCATCGAATGGTAGAAAGAAGAATAAAAAATTAACAATTTAAAGGCGTAGGAAGCAAGTTTTCAATCATGGGACAAAATTAGGAAGAATTTGTAAAATCATGCAGTTTGTATGAATAAATGTGCGAATGATTGATAAAATCCACTCAATTTAGCACAAAATAAACCATAAAATAGTGGTTTATCACTCGCATGTATCCATTTCTGAACCTTGCACCTTTAGAGATAAGTTTGAACTTGTTCGATATATCAAGCTACCCTTGAATCATTGCCAACTGGTATTTCTTTAAAATCAGCTGAGACTTATCTAATTCGATATGTCTTGTTCCCTCTATTAGGATTTTGGATTTGAATTTTTCTTGAGATGTACCTTAATTCTTCTCCTTGTGTACTTCGTTATTCTTCTGCCACTTTTGTTCGATCATTATCAAGGTTTCGGTCATCGAACTGTTCTAGTTACTGGTTCACTGATTTATTGGTCTAACCGGTCTAACCGTAGTTTAACTGGAAAAATTGTTTTAGAATAAAATAATAAATAAATTATAAATAAACATCTTAGAATATAAGAGCAGCTTGTGAGTGACTATTGAAAGAAATGCCCATTCAAATAGTACAAAGTGTGAAGATATCAGATAATACCATAATATATTAAAAGAAACCCAATAAACAACACTATAATCGCTATTGCAAGAAGTCCTGAGAGAATGCAAAGCTAAATTAAAACAGTAAATATAAAAAGTAACATTTTAAAGAGAGATAACAAGTATATCAATACTCCATACTCAATACTCTTAACTGTTATTATCCTATTCCGCAACATATGCAAACTATAATGTACAAATACTTCGTTTTTACTCAAATATCTGTACTATAGGCGTATCTGCATCATATACTATTAAATTAAACCTTCTAATTGTGACTATAATTTTGATAAAATGGAAGTATTTACATATTTTTATTTGTGCAAAATGGAAGACCAGACTAGATAACTTTCTTACAAGAAACTAGTATAACTTGGAAAACAACAATGATAAAGTGGTGCACGAATCCCCACACTTTCGTATAGATGTACCAGCAAGTGCATTGGGTCGTCCAAGTAATACCTGAGCGAGTCAAGGTCGATCCCACGAGGATTGTGGTTTGATGCAAGTTATGGTTATCTTGCAGGTCTTAGTCAGGCAGATCAGAAGGTTGCTGGAAGAGTTGTCAAATTTGCATTTAAGGAATATTGTATGTAATACTCTGTAAATAAAAAGGAATCAGTAATAGGGATATGTTGAAGGATTGGAGTTGCTTTGTCTTTCTGAATTAACCATGGCATTACTGTCTTCTTTGCTTGTGAATGATCTCTTCAATGGCAGGTTGTAAGTGATTGGCGCCTTTATTGAGAGGTCATCAATACTCCTCCAGATCTGAACCCCAGGGTTAGTGTGGATCCATCTCTGCTTAAGGATGAAGTGCGTACAGTCCATTCTCCTTAATGATCCTACTCAAAATTCCACAGACAAGGTCGGATCTTCCGAATCAGAGAATGAGGCATCATAGGGTTCTAGCCTCTACCACAGAGACCCAAATCTCCCCAAAATTGGCTGAACTGGTATCTCGAGAAGTCCCCAACAAAGTCGTGGATTAGCCGTCTAAGAGATGTATGATTCAAGCTGGTGGTGCGTGCTTTCTACTGAAGTATTCACACGAACCCAAGTAGACGCGGGTGTTTGTCAAGCACATTTGTCTTAATTTGATTAACAAAGCTGATTATCACTGATCATCCTACCCACCACGTTGAAGTAAAAATATACATCTTAGAATTAATCAAACATGGATAGAATAAGGAACAGTAATACTTTTATTAATTCATGGGACTCAGCAGGGCTCCTCCTCTCAACCTAGGAGGTTTAGAAACTCATACTGATGCAAAATACAAAGTAAAACTCGAAAATAATGGATGTCCTCTCTTAGGAGAACGTAAAATACACTTTAAATACTAAACAGATGACTAGCAAGGGTAAATAGTCTATTTAGTGCTAAAATCCACTTCTGGGCCTGGACGCCAGGAAGGGGGCTGGAAGCTGGTGTGGGACGCCAGTTTTGGGCCTTCTAATCCGAAGCAAAGCGTAGACTATTATACATTTTTGAAAAGCTCTGGAAGTCATCTTTCCATAGCTGTTGAGAGAGCTCCATTTGAATATAGCCGTTAAAAGCGCTCCATTTGGACTTCTGTAACTCCAGAAAATCTCTTCCGAGTGCAGGTAGGTCAGATTCGGACAGCATCTGCAGTGCTTTCTCTGTCTCTGAATCAGACTTTTGCTCCAACTCCTCAATTTCAGTCAGAAAATACTTGAAATTGTACAAAAATATAAAAACTCATAGTAGAATCCAAAAATGTGAATTTAACACTAAAACCTATAAAAATTTAATAAAAACTAAACAAAACATGCTAAAAACTATATGAAAACAATGCCAAAAAGTGTATAAAATATCCGCTCATCATAAAGCCATGAAACAGAGGAACACAGACTCAAATTTTTAGTAACCTAAAATCAGTAAATTAGTAATCAAAAATTCCAAACTCAAATCAACAGCATTACAAAAGACCTAAGAGATCACAAATCACATATTTTACCTCAAATCCCTGAAACAGAGTAACATAGACTCAACTTTTCACTAACCTCAAATCAGTAAATCACAGTTTCACTAACATTCCACTGGTAGCAGGAAGACGACGGCGGGACAATGAAGACACGATGGCAACACCACGGCGCACTAGCTGGAGGCCTCAAGTAACAATTTCACCTGGGAATGGAAGAGGTGCAAAGCTAGAAAGGGAAGACGCCGCGGAGAAGGAGAAGGAAGAGGCCGTAGAGACGCGGCGGCAGCAGTTCTGTCCAGGAAGCGTTATTTTTAGGTTGGGAAGGAGCTAGGGCTTGCTCCTATTGTGTGTTCTGTGTTCTCTTTCAAAGGACGAGGTGTTTTGGTGGGGTGAGGGGAGTAACTCGCATGGGGGTGGGTGGGTTTTCTTTTTTTGTTTTTTTCCTTAGCAAAATCAAAACGACGGCGTTTTATACAAACCAGTCGGTTCTCGGTCCGGTCCAACTGGCAAGTTACCAGCCGGTTCAGCGGTTTCCTAACGGCTTTGTTCAGAACATTGATAATTATTCAAGACATATTTTTTATTTCTTGCGAACACTGTTCGTATTATTCATTTGTCTTTTGAGCTTAATATCTTTTTGAAAATCAATTTGAGCCTAAATTAGTATCACGTATAATTCCTAGTTGTAACCATCGAGACGTTGATTCCTTAGAGCAAGACTTTTGGATGAGGAAGATAAAGCATGTAAGTGTGCGACATCAAGATGAGTTTTGGAGCTTTAAATTCTTACCGACCGTAATGCCTATGATTAAGTTAAAGAGCTAGAGTGCACCGTTTCTATGGATGCCTGAATGTGAAGAAAGCTTTCGAATCTCAAGAGAAAGATTAACCTCAGTGCTAGTATTCATGATACCCGAACTTAATTAACTACTCGGAATTATTGTGATGCATTATCAAAGGGGTTTAGGATGCGTGCAAATACAACATCGTAAGTGGTGACAGACGCCTGAGCAGGAAGTCTCTGAGTATTGCTTGGATGACCAAAGAGGAAGAACTATTAAGTAAGTTAAGGTCTTAAGTTGGGTATTGAGAAAGTAGATGAAAGTATCAAACTGAATCGATTGCAATTTCCAAATAGTGGTAAGGCTAGAATTTGAAAAAATGCAGCAAGAGGATAAAGAACTATCAAGGATGTTGAATTCGTTAAACAAGAAAATCAAGAAGAGATCGAGGGAGACAAAAAAGAAACTTGGAGGAATGAAGAAATTGATTTGGAGGTATAAGAAGAGATTAGTATGCCTAATGTCAAAAGTTGACACGTGAACTGTTGTTTGAAGCTCATAAGAATGAATTTTTGATTCACCTTATAATTACTGAAACGTATCATGATTCAAAGAAGATATTTTTGGTGGACCAGAATAAAAAAATGACATGGCGGTGCATGCGATTAAGTAGCTAGCATGTTATAAAGTAAAGAGTGAGCACCAGAAACCATACAGAATGCTACAACCATTGAAGGTTCCACAATAAAAGTGAGAAAGGATTGTTATTAATTTTGTAATAGATTTACCAGAGTCTAGGACAAGATTTGATGTCGTTAGGTGAACACGTATTGAAGGACCAAGTCCACTTACTTTCTGCCTATAGAAGAAAACCATTCATTGAAGAAATTGGCAAGACTCTACATCAGAAAGATTGTAAGCTTGGACGGTGCACGAATCACCTCTAAATTGAAATGAACTCATAGAATTAAGCGTTTTAGGTCCCGAAATGATAGCCGAGACGACAGAAAGAAGATCAAACAAATTTGAGCTAAGATTTTTAATTGTGTAAAGCCAACCGAAGCCTAGAGAATAGAAGAAGGAAGTCCTGTATTTTTGAAGGTTACTGTAACAAACTAGAACCGATGAGCAATCAATGCTAGAGGGTTGAAGCTGAAGTGCTTTGGGACATGAGTTAGTGGCAATAAAGGACCATTACAGATACTGAAGAGAACTGGGCCAGTGGCGTATCGGGTAACTTTACACCCCACATCTTTTGAACCGATATGACGTATTTCATGTTCTGTAGTTTCATAAGTACATTTCTGATGGCAATCACGTATTAGAACCTGAACCAGTGCAAGTGAGAGAGAATCTAACATTTCAAGTAACTACGGTTAGAATTGACAATACCAATGTTAAGCGGCTATGCAGGAAAGGAATCTCATTAGTAAGGGTTGTTTGGACTCGAATCAGATATGAGAAACACACCCGAGAACTTGAATCAGAAATAAGGGCAGACTACCCTTACCTATTTTCAGGTAACTGAATCTGAATTTTAGAGACAAAATTCCTAATTAGGTGGGTAGGATGTAAAATTTATGAAATTAATAAATAATTATCTAATAAATTAATAGTTAATTAAAGAAATTAGGAAATTAAATTTTATAGTTTAGGAAGGTAGAAATATTAAAAATACAAATTTTGACACTAATTTTAAAGGTTTTGACCCAAAATTAGACCAACGGACTAAACTGAGTGAACTGGGCCCAAGTGGGCCTAAGCCCACAAACCTAACCCTCATATATGGCTGGCTAACAGCTTTCTTTCTTCTTCATTATTCCCTTCATGCAGAGAAGAGAGATGTGAAGAAAACCTCAAAACCTCATTTCCAATTCAATCTTCCTTTCACCATAACTTTTAATCCGGAGCTTCAATTGACAAGCCGTTTGTGGCCATGATTTTGTTTCGGAGTCTTCTTCAATTATATTTAAGCTAAGTGGTAATTTTCTCTATAATTCGTACCCATATTTTTATTTTTCTCTTTTTCACGAAATTAGTTTAGGTTTTGAGTGATTTTGATGGTTTTGGTGGTTTAGATACAATCTAACATTGGATAATCATTGGGTTTTACTCTAATCATAAATAGGTAGGGTAACTTGTGGGTTATCCAATTTTGTGTTCCCTAGTGCTAAATTTTTGAATTGTATGAATTAGTTTGAGTTTATATTGAATTAGAGTTGAATTAATCAAATTGGAGCTCTTGAAACAAACTCTTGGTGGCTGGAATCATTGGCGTTGATTGGAAATCTTGAAGCTTGAATTTTTGTAGTTTTGGATTTATGGAGGAATCGGCCAAGGTATGATTTTGGTTTCTCATAGTTAAGATATAATGTGTCGTGAAAACTTAGGCTAGTTGACCATAGGATAAGATGAATATATGAATTATTATGTTTAGTGAATAATCATGATAATTGTCGAATTTGATGAAATGGAGGTTGAGTTGGTTGGTTGGATTGATTAGTTATGACATGAACATGAAATGTATATTTTTGGTGTTTGATGTTGAAATTTGTGAAAATTGTGATTGTAAAAGTTGATTAGATTGGAGGTTTGGGATGTGGTATGTTGTGGAATGAATGGATGGTATATGAATATGGTTTGAACATGTTTGGTGCTATTTTGGTTAGGAAATAAGGGTTTTGGAATTGAGAATTTGGAAAACTTGTGGTTTGGTGTTTTTTAATGAAACTTGATTTTTGACCAATTTCGGTGGTTCATAACTCAAACCTCAAATTTAGGTTTTGAATAAAATTTATTTCAAATTAAAGATAATTTCAAAAGCTTTTAAATGATATAAAATTTGTGGGAATTAGAGTTTTGCAGAGGAAGTTATGGACGTCAGAATTTAGGTTCAAAAAACTGAATTTATGGACTTAACAGCTTTTTACCCATTCTACTTAGCTCGCATACCCGAACTCGCTCGCGACGTAGCCATTGGGCTCTGCCCAGAGGTTCCGCGTACACGGACGGGTGACGCGTATGCATAGGGGTGATACGTACGCAGGATGCCCATTTTCAAAGCCGTGTATGCGACCATATGGCATGCGACGCAGGGAAAGCTTGCTATTTGAGAGGTTCGCGTACGTGGACAGAGTGATGCGTACGTGGAACTCTTGTTTTCTGAAAGGTGGATTTTTGAAATTTTGAACCATTCCTCTAACTTTCCAAACCTCTGTGATTGCTTTTAAGGTATGATAGCTAGTGTTTATGCTTTAGAACGAGTAAAGGTATATTCAATAGGATAAAAGAGGTAGTTTCTATTTAATGTTTACAGCCGGTGACTTAGGATTACAAAGTACTATAGGTAAGTTAATTAGGGTGGTTTAGTGAGAGTTCTACATTGATTAAAGGAAAGATATCAGAGTGTAGAAGAGATAGGTATTTTAAATATATATATATATATATAAACCTGATTAAAGAAAGTAATAAATGTTTCATCCAAGTATGCGACCTCAGGAGATGGTGGAAGGTGAGGATCCCCTTCTTTGTTCATCCTGGTATTGTAAAATCGCCCCCAGCGAGATGGGGGGAGGTTAGGATCTCCTCCTTTATTCCTCCTGAGCATATGAGAACGTATCTCATGGGTAGACGCAAGGGTTGTAGTTTCACCCCACTTGCTCCAGGTTGGTTAGTATAGAGGCTCTTCGAATAGATGCAAGGGTGTGGTTCGCCCCACTTGCTCCGGATTATGATGAATTATATATAAAAGTGCACATATATATGATGTATAAGTGATGTTATGGCTGTAATGAATGAATATGAAATGATTATGAATGAATATGAATGCAATGAGGCTTTTGCACTTACTTTATCTGAGATACAAATTTTCATGGGTAAAGAGCAGTGGCTTGTCACCACTTGCTCCAGGTTGAGACTCGATACTCTGTTGACCCTACGACGTAAGGGTGACTGGGCACGTATAAATTCCCAGGAAGGATCCTCCCAATGATCAAAATTTATATATGAGAAAAAGATATACATAGACTTTTGGGGATGCGTGTCGAGAGATGTATGTGTGTGTGTGTGTTGTGTGTGTGTGGGGGGCTTTTTATATTATGTATTTATGTGTGTGTGTGGGGCTTTTTATATTATGTATTTATATTTGTGTGTGTGGGGGGGGGGGTTTATATTATGTATTTATATTTATGTGTGTGTGTGTGCAGTATTTCTCCGACTTCGTATAAGAATATATTTTATCCCTCCGAGAGGTTGACTTTGGAGAATTATGAGTGGTATTTTGTCTTTTGGTTTACTGTTGGGTTGTATCTATATATATTCTAGCCGACCTTGACTTAGCAGGTTGAGTCTAGAACTTGATTATATTTATCCATTGGAACTCTAGATTTATATATATATGTATTTTACCTTTCTGTATAAGCTTTCTATCTTATTGTTTTTCTTGAGCGATGCAAATCTTCGGTTTGTTTTGATCATACATCTTTCTTTCAAGGCTCCTAGCTATATCATCCTTATTATATATGTATGTATTTTATTTTTAGAGGTCGTAGTGCCTCACCACCTTTGATTTACAACCTAGGTGTAAAGCTCTGAGTGGTAGGATGTTATACTCGACCTCCAAACCCCGTGACTTTCTTTTATTGTTGGAATTATTTAATAATTTCTAATAAATTAATTTCAAAAATTTATTTTTTATTTACTGAATATTAATGGACTTTTTTATTTTACTATCTTTAGTTAAAAAAATTAATTTAAAAATTAATAATAAAATAAATTAACTATATAAAATTTTAAATTTTTATTTTTATTTTTTTATTCACCAGATAATACTGGTCCTAGGACCCTTGATTTTTTATTGCTAGACTTCTTTAAAAATGTAGAATAAATTGATTTTAAAGATTTATTTTTTTATTATTGGATATTGCTGAAATTTTTTATTTTTTATACTTTTAATAAAAAATTAATTTTTTAATTTAAAATTCAAAAATTAAAAAATAATCAATACTATAAAATTTTAATTTTTTTGTTTTTTTATAATGCTGGACTTCTGGACCTTGACTTTTTTTTTATTGTTAGACTTAT
>NC_029781.3:17977332-17977960 GCF_000817695.3 Arachis duranensis | reverse complement strand
AGAATTCTTTTTCTTTTACTATTTTTATTAAAAAATTAATTTTTTTTAATTTAAAAAGTCAACAATTTAAAAATAATTAATTTTATAAAATTTAAATTTTTGTATTCACCAGATAATTCTAGGCACCGAAGCCTTGACTTTTTATTGTTGGATTTATTTTAAAATTTATAATAAATTAATTTTAAAAATTTATTTCTTTTTATTTACTAGATACTGCACACTATCCTTTTAATTTTTCTATCTTTAATAAAAAAATATCATTTTTTATGTAAAAATTGAATAATAAAAAATTAATTTTATAAAATTTTGAATTTTTCTATTTTTTTATTCATCAGATAATACTAGACCTCCAAACCATTAGCTTTTTCATTGCTAGCCTTTTATTAAATTGTAGAATAAATTAATTTTAAAGATTTAATTTTTTTGTTTATTATATACTATTGAATTTTTTCTTATTTTTCTTCTTTTAATAAGAAAATTTAACTTTCTTAATTTGAAAATTCAAAAATTAAAAAATAATTAATTTTATAAAATTTTAAAATTTTTATTTTTGTTTCTTATTTACTGAATAATGCTGTACTCCCGGACCCTTTTTTATTTTTATTGTTGGACCTATTTAATAATTTCT
>NC_029781.3:17973710-17977140 GCF_000817695.3 Arachis duranensis | reverse complement strand
TTTATTTTTTCACTTTTAACAAAAAAATAATTTATTTAATTTAAAAAATTCAAAAATTAAAAAATAATTAATTTTAAAACTTTTATATTTTATATTTTTATTTTTTTATTCTCCGAATAATGCTGGCCATCGGACCTTTAACTTTTTTATTGTTGGACTTATTTGAAAATTATAATAAATTAATTTTAAAAATTAATTTTGTTATTTAGTGAATATTGCTGGACTTTTTTTAATATTCTACATTTAATAAAAAATTTAATTTTTAATGTAAAAATTAAATAATAAAAATTAATTTTATAAAATTTTAAATTTTTTTTTATTCTCTAATTAATGCTAGACCCCCCGAACCCTTGACTCTTTTATTGCTGGACTCTTTTTAAAATATAGAATAAATTAATTTTAAAAATTTAATTTTTTGTTTACTGGATATTGCTGGACTTTTTTTAATAAAAATTTAATTTTTTAATTTAAAAGTTCAAAAATAAAAAATAATTAGTTTTATAAAATTTTGAATTTTTATTTTTGTTTTTTATTCACTGAATAAGGTTGGACTCCTATACTCTTGAGTTTTTTTATTGTTGGACTTATTTAATAATTTTTAATAAATTAATTTTAAAAGATTATTTTTTTATTTAATAAATATTGCTAGACTTTTTTTTTATTTTACTACCTTTAGTAAAAAAATTAATTTTTTAATTTAAAAGTTAAATAAAAAATAATTTTAAATTTTTTAATTTTTTAATTATTGACTTCTTAAAAATTTATAATAAATTAATTTTAAAAATTAATTTTGTTTTTATTGAATATTGTTAGACTTTTTTTATTTTTCTACTTTTGATAAAAAAAATTAATTTTTAATGTAAAAATGAAAAAATAAAGAATAATTTTATAAAATTTTCATTTTTTTGTCTTTGTTTTTCATCGAATAATGTAGGCCCTTGGACCCTTAACTTTTTTTGTTGGCCATTTTTTTAAAATTTAGAATAAATTAATTTTAAAGTTTTAATTTTTTTATTTACTAAATATTGCTGAATTTTTTTTATTTTTCTACTTTTAATAAAAAATTAATTTTTTTAATTAAAAAATTAAATAATAAAAAATAATTTTATAACAAATTATCAAGTACTGTTGGTGAAGTGCAACTTCGGCTCGACGTAGCTGAAAATCAAGTAAAGCCACATAATGGCTTCCTTTGTGAGCCGATTTGCTCTCAGACTGATGGGAGCCATTTTTGTGTTGCAAGTCCAATATGAACCTGGCTCACAGATCTTTTGTAGAATCGCTTTTTTTATTTTTTTCTTTTAATAAAAAATAATTAATTTTAGAAAAAGGTATATATGAAATCACAAAGAGCCATGAAAGAAAAACGAGAGATTTTGATCAGGTTAAGTGCATAAAGGATAAGGATGGAGAGGTGTTGGCTCAAGAAGAGAAGATTAATGAAAGGTGGAAGAGCTACTTCTATAAGTTATTTAATGAGGGACAGAAGACTCTTCCGAGCCTTGGTTGGTTATCCACAAGAGAAGAAGATCAAAACTTTGCCTACTATCGAAGAATTCGAGACTTCGAGATAAAAGAAGCTTTAAAGCAGATGAAAATTGGCAAGACAGTAGGACCTGATAATATCCCAATTGAGGTTTAGAAGAGCCTTGGAGAAAAATGTATCAACTGGTTAACCAAGTTTTTTAATGAGATTTTAAGGTCAAAGAAGATGCCAGATAAGTGGAGAAAGAGCACCTTGGTACCTATCTACAAGAATAAGGGGAATATACAAAGTTGCGGAAACTATAGAGGGATCAAGCTCATGAGTCATACCATGAAGTTATGAGAAAGGGTGATAGAACGAAAGTTGAGAAAAGAGACACAAGTAATAAAGAACCAATTTGGATTTATGCCAGGCAGATCTACCACTGAAGCGATATACCTATTAAGAAGGATGATGGAGAGGTATCGTAGTAATAAAAGAGACCTACATATGGTGTTTATTGATTTGGAAAAAGCATATGATATGGTGCCAAGGGAGGTCTTATGGAAGGTTTTAGAAAAGAGGAGAGTAAGGATCACATATATTCGTCCAATTAAAGACATGTATGATGGGGCCACAACTATTGTGAAGACTCAAGGTAGTGTGACAGAGAAATTTTCTATTGGTATAGGATTATACCAGGGATCATCCTTAAGTCCATACCTTTTCACATTAGTCTTGGAAGTACTCACAGAGCACATCCAAGAGTCTGTGCCATGGTGCATACTTTTTGCCGATGATATCGTCCTTATGGGAGAGTCAAGGGAAGACCTAAATAAGAAGTTGGACTTATGGAAAGAAGCTTTAGAAGGGTATGGTCTACGCATAAGCCATAGTAAGATGGAATATATGGAATGCAAGTTCAGTCTGAGAAGGAAAAACCTTAATATAGAGGTGAAGATTGGAGAAAATATCCTACGAGAAGTTAAAAGTTTTAAGTATCTTGGGTGCATCATACAGGATAATGGAGAGATTGAACAGGATGTAAATCATAAGATCAAAGCAGGTTGGTCAAAATGGAGGAGTGCATCTGGTTTTATATGCGACAAAAAAGTGCCTTTAAAACATAAAGGTAAAAACCATATGAGGATAAACACCAAAAGGGAGCACGAACATATGCTGAGTGTGGCAGAGATGAAGATGTTGAGATGGATGAGTGGTCATACGCGATTGGATAAAATAAGGAACGTAGATATAAGGGAGAGAGTTGGAGTAGCACCGATTGTGGAAAAGATGGTTGAATCGCGTCTCAGGTGGTTTGGACATGTGAGAAGAAGACCGATAGAACACCCAGTCAGGAGGGTAGATGAAATGAAAGATGGATAAAGGGGCGAAAGGCAAAGGAAGACCTAAGAAGACCATCTATGAGGTGGTCAAACAAGATCTACATGTAAACGGTCTTTCTGTAAACATGATACATGACAGAGCACAATGGCATCGTTTGATTCGTGTAGTCGACCCTACCTAGTGAGACAAGGCTTTATTGTTGTTGTTGTTGCTGCTTTTTAATCAACGAATAATGCTGGTCCAACAGACCCTTGACTTTTTTATTGTTTGACTTATTTATAAATTTATAAATTTTATTTACTGAATATTACTTGACTTTTTTTATTTTTCTACTTTTAATAAAACAAATTAATTTTTTTAATTTAAAAATTTAAAAATAAAAAATAATTAACTTTATAAATTTTAAATTATTTGTTTTTATTTTTTATTCACCGAATAATATTGGGCCAAAGACCCTTGAGTTTTTTGTTATTGGACTTTTTAAAAATGTAGAATAAATTAATTTTAAAGATTTAATTTTCTTGTTTACTGAATATTATTGTACTTTTTTTATTTTTTATTTTTAATTAAAAGTTTAATTTTTTTAATTTAAAAATTCTAAATTAAAAAATAATTACT
>NC_029781.3:17973133-17973656 GCF_000817695.3 Arachis duranensis | reverse complement strand
TAATACTGACCCTTGACCTTTTTAGTTTTGGACTTATTTATAAATTTATAATAAATTAATTTTAAAATCTATTTTTTTGATTTATTGAATATTATTAGACTTTTGTTATTTTTCTACTTTCAACAAAAAAAATTATTTTTCTAATGTAAACATTAGAAAAAGCAATTTTATAAATTTTAATTTTTTTATGTTTGTTTTTTACTTATTGGATAATGCTGATCCCGGAACCTTTGATTTTTTTTATTGATAGACTTTTAAAAAAAATGTAGAATAAATTAATTTTAAAGATTTAATTTTTTTGTTTACTGGATATTGCTATATTTTTTTTTACTTTCAATAAAAGCATTTTATTTTTTTAATTTAAAAATTGATAATTAAAAAAATAATTAATTTTGTAAAATTTTAAATTTTTTATTTTATTTTTTATTCATCAAATAATACTGACCCCAGACTCTTGATTTTTTTATTGTTGGACTTATTTATAAATTCATAATAAATTAATTGTAAAAATTTATTTTTTTAT
>NC_029781.3:17965155-17973098 GCF_000817695.3 Arachis duranensis | reverse complement strand
AATATTGTCGGACTTTTTTTTATTTTTCTACTTTTAATAAAAAATTAATTTTTTTAATTTTAAAATTAAATAATAAAAAATAATTTTATAACAAATTATCAAGTACTGTTGGTGAAGTGCAACTTCGGCTCGACGTAGCTGAAAATCAAGTAAAGCCACATAATGGCTTCCTTTGTGAGCCGATTTGCTCTCAGACTGATGGGAGCCATTTTTGTGTTGCAAGTCCAATATGAACCTGGCTCACAGATCTTTTGTAGAATCGCATCCCATGGTTTTTGGTCAATTCGTAGGGACTTCAATTTCTTATAAGCATACTTTTCCCCGTGAAGGCCGTGGAATATTGAGAAGATTTCTGATATCATCCGGCTTCACGGGAATTGCTTGACCTCAAAGAAACACTTCCTCCATGCCTGCCTCGTAATAATTTGCATAGAACTCCTTGACTAGGCGTGGGCAAACGTCCTCCACTGACCCTTGAGTCGAGAAGTCCCAGCCCCATTTCCTCACCGGTCCATTGACATACTGGCAGATTTCATCATCCACCGCTAATTGACTCTCGTAGTGGAGCTTTCTTTTGGAGTACAAGTTATCATAATATGACTCCACAAATCGGTTTTTGAAGCGAGTAGGATCATTGGTTGGGCGCCCTTTTCCGCAACATCCACAAAAGCCTTAACGCGCTTTTCAATGGTCTCACCACTGCGATCACTTAGAGCCTGGCGACAATTAATCCTGAAAAGAAAGGATTGCGGAAAAAATTAGTCAACTTACAGCCAAAAGGGTTTTAAGGCAAAATGGACAAAGCTAAAGTCAAGCAAACAAGGAGGGAAAGTATAATCAAACAATAATCCAAATGTGCATCAATTGAGGAAGTTCGAATTCTGTGGAATGAGGTTAAAAGTACTAAAATACAGTGAATTTAAAGGTTTGTGACATTGAAGAAAGATAGTGCCACAATTAGAAAAAGAAAATGTCCAATTCACTTTAGTGTGCCTAAGATGCCTTAGAGAATTCTCACAAAATAAAACAAATAAACAAGAGAGCATAAGGACATTAAGGCAATCAAAGAATTGATGCAATTGTAATGGATTCTGCAAAAAAAGAGTTTTAGCATATGATGTGCAGTGATTGAAATTCAAATTTCAAAGAAACCAACATTACATTTACACACAACACATATACTCAAAACTTAAGTTGAGTGAGAAATTTGTTGATCCTTTATCACAAATATTCATCTCAACAATGAATCATGCCAAAGAAAATCAAACATTCTAAATCACATGGTAGCTACAACATGTAATTCAAAATGCAAAATAGACATAGAGGCATATAATCGAACAATTGGTGCATGAGACAAAGAAGAATAATGTTAAAATCAGCAGCCTTTCACATGAATTCAGTAATTTCAGCAAGAACGACACAAATTCAGCATCAATATCCATCAAATAATCAAGACTAAACATTTACAATCACATCAATGCATACCGACTATAATCACTTGCAAACAAACATTGACTTTCAAGCATTAAACCAAAAATTTCATTAAAAACTGAGATATTTTTTTTCGAACACTTAGTGTGCAAAGGCATAAAATAAATCAAATAGCACAACCAAATATTCGTTCAACTTCAATTTACAGAATTCAGCACCAATTACACAAAACCAACAGCATATTGCAAAAATTCAGCAGCAAATCAGTCAAACAATCCAAACCAAATGAAATTCAAACTCAAGAATCATGATAGCATGATTAATTATATATATAAACCAACACTAATCATAATCAGTAAATCCTAATTCTAATCTAAATCAACCTAACAAGAACAATATTTCAACAAAACAGTCAACAACTTAAGAATATTTCCAATTTCTCAACACAATCACACAATTAACCCACTACCTCCAGCAACATATTCTTAAAAAACGAGCAGTAAAACAGTGAATCTCCACACAATCAAACAATTTTCATACAATCTCAGCAGCAATTTCTCAGCAATTAAACAGCAAAACAACGAATCATAAATATAGTCAATCAATGCAATCAAACAATTCCAAACAGCTCCAGCAGCGATATCCATAAACAAAAAGAAATTGCAAATAATTTCAGCAGGCAATTCTCAGCAAAATCAGCCATTAACATAGCATGTCATAGAGTCAAACAATTAACCAAATGAACTCAGCAACAATTTATCCATTAATTCACTCAACAACTCAAAATATTTCCATACACCTTCAGCAAAAATCAGAATCCAACAAACTAAATTAACCAAAAATCAACTAAAACAGAAAATTAAACTAAACTGAGCATAAAACTGGTGAAAATTAAAACTAAAATACTAATTAAACCTAAACTAAATACTAGTTATAACTGAAACAAAGATAAAATTCCAAAGGAGAAGTTGAACTGAAACCTGTTTGAAGAACAGGGAAGGGGAATGCAAAAATAGGGGAAGCTGGGGAAGAAGACGAACCAAAACACGAGGAAGGATAGGAGGGTTAGTCACCGCGGATCCGTGATTTGGTGAGGCTGACGGTGGCGATAACAGACGGAATGACGGAGCAAGAAGAGAGGAGGTGGTCCTGGTTCGAGGGGGAGAAGAAGAGAAAGGGAAGAAGAAAAAAAAGTATTGGCGGTGATGGTGTCCGGCGCGGCCGACGGCGGAGGTGATGGTTAAGGCTGGGCGAAGAAGAAGATGGAGATGGGGAGCAGTGTTGTCAGAACCGGACCGACCTGGCTGGTCAGACCGGAAAACCAGCGAACCAGTGCCATAACCAGTCCGGGTGAGGTTTTTAACCGAACAAAGAGTCGAATCGGAATGACCCGGATTGAACCGGTTGGGTTTGATAAGAACCAGCGAACCAGCGAGTTTCATTTAATCCGGACTGGTTCGAACTAATTTTTTTTCTTTTTTGGAAACGACGTCGTTTCTTATTAAAAATAAAAAAAATAAAATAAAAGTTGCTGAAAGCCTGAAGCATGAAAGGAGCCCAAGCCTCCAACCGTTCATTCACTCCATCGTGACATCGTCCAACCCCTGTTTCCTTCCCAAAGGCCATGAGAGACCACCATGAGAGCTGAGAGCTGAGAGCTGAGAATCTGCCACCTCGTCGCCAGCGGAGACCCGTTCAGCTTCAGCCACAGTAGTGCGGAGATAGCGCGGCACTCACCATCGCAACCACAGTAGTGCGCCACTCACCACCGCCAAGAAGCACATCCACGGTCCAGCGAAGATTCAACATTCAAGTCGCCTCCCCGTCGCCTACTGCCTCCTAGTCGTGAGTCATCAGTCGCCACCTCCGGTCTCCCTCTTCTCTGCTCGTCCCTCCATCCCTCCAGGGTCCAGGTATGTAATTTTATTTTTTTTTAATTTTTTGAAGTTATTCAGGATATTAAGTTTTCAATAATTTAGTACTGATAGTCAGAATTAATTGATTATTGTGGATTGATTATGTATATTGGTTTATGTTTGAGATTATTGATTGTTCACATAATCACCTATGTTTGATTTCTGTATGGTGGCAGATGAAAACATGAATACTTCCACATATGTTTTTCTGTTTAATCTCTCTTGTTTGTTGATTTATTTTTTATTTCTGTTCAGTTTGTTGATTATCCATTGTTGTCAGATTGTTAATTGTTGATTATCTATTATAGTGTTATATATGTTGGTTGCTATTGTATATTATTCTTAGTAGTTAGTGCATTATTCTTAGTAGTTAGTGGATTTATTTTTTTCAATACTTGCTTTGGAAGATTATGTTTATAATATGGAGAAAGCCTTAATCGGTTCTAACTTCTAAGCTTTATCCTGCGGATAAGGAGCTGGTAAATTCTACAATTGATAAGGCTAGAACTCTGCTTGATGATGGTAACAAGGAGAAGAAAGAAACCGATGTGCTTGTGGAGTATCTTACTGAAGCTAAGCTTGTTTTTGAGCCCATTATAGCTAAGATTGGTTAGTTTTGTTTAGATCTTTCCTTTGTTGAACTTTTAATTTTGCTTGTGATGCAAATCTTTGTGACAGAAATTATCTAAAGGAGATTGGTCATTGAGAGTTGACATTTGAATTTTGTGGACAGATCTTGTGAACTTTGAATGTGGTAAATACTAATTCAATATCACAATTTGGTGTTGTTATGTTCATTGAGTACTCTTTGATAGTGGGACTATGGCGGTGTGGTGATATCATTTGCTTTTCAAGTGAGAAAGCCAAAAGAAAAGAAAGTGAATTGACATCATTGACTTTGAATCTATGTTATGGAATCAATGCCATTGCTTTGTTTATTGCAGTTGCAGATTTGATACTGTGGAGACAGAAGAATATTAGTGTAGAAATATTATTAGTCAGAGAATAGGAGGAAGGGTATTGGGAATATTGTTACTTAGTGTGGGAATATTGTTACTTATGTGGGACCGGGTTAACCGGTTTAACCAGTGACCCAGTAGTCTGATCGGTTCGATCACCGGTTCGGTTCTGACAACTATGATAGGGAGGGAAGGAGGGCTGCGCGAACGCTGCAGAGAGAAAAGATAATTAGGGTTCGAAACCTTTCCTTCTTTCTTTTTTTTTTAATTTTAAAAATAGGGATCGCGCGCGAGTCAAGAATTCTTTTTTTTTTTTTTTTTTAAAAAATTATTAAGCTTAAAAAAGGGTTTTCTAACCTAAAACTTAACATTTTAAAGCCAAATTCAACCCTAAAAATTTACAATTGACTAAAAAATCTAATAAAGCCAATAAAAAAGGATAATCAAAATAAGAAAAACTATGAATAAAAGGATTTTTTTTTCAACAAAAACAACCTAAACATGCACAAGTCTTCTTAACCTAAATATTTACATTTTAAAAACAAATTAAACTCCAACTTAACAATATTTTTTTAAAAACTATTCCACTATTCAAACATGCAATTAGTAATGAAAATTTGCTAAATCAAGCTAACAAACAAGATAACTATTTACAAGAATAATAAACGAAAGTGAGGTTTGGAAGGTTTTATTATAATGGGGTGTCTCCCACTTAACACTTTTGTTTAAAGTTCTTAAGTTGGACATTTTGGTGAGCTCTTTGTCATGGCAGCTTATACTTGAATTCCTCCTTGAATTCTCACTAGTGTTTATAGCTTTGAGCATGGCGCCATCTCCTCCGTCGACGTCTTATCCGATCAATCTCAGTGTCACATAGTTCAAAGTTGTGCTTAGCATTGTTATGGTATCAAAGCTATAAGTTTTTGATATCAGAAATTCAATTCTTTTAAGTTCAATGATATTTCTTACAAAACATTGCAGTTGGCAAAATAGAACCCAATTAGTGAAGTCTTACCCAAAGTCAAAGTGAAAGATATTGAAGATGTTACTGAAGAGACTGTGACAAGAACATTAAAAATGGCCATTACTTTCCATTCAATCCTCTAGAGTGACGATGGACATTGGCTTGGAGATTATGGAGGTCCAATGTTTCTTATGCCTGTCTTGGTAAGTTTTATTTTGAACATTTGATCTTTTTTCTTGTGTGAAATTTTCTCTGTTAATTACTATATTCCACATATTCTGACCTTGAAACGCATGCTTTTTGACAATACTGAAATTTCATCCTTCAAAATAGTGTTTGAAATTGTCTTCCTTTCCAACTGATAACATTGGAACTCAAATCATGTTTGAATTAATTGCTATATTATGCATATTTTGGCCTTGAAACATATTATTTTTGGAAATACTACAACTTTTTGCCTTCAAAATTATGTTTGATATTGTCTTCTCTCTAACTTGATAACTGTGGATATCTAATACTATTTGGGATATCCAATCAAACAAATAATTACATTTTCTATCACTGGGGCACTAAATAGTAAATACAGTCTTAATATCTGAACATAAAAAGAAAATATGCCGATATCTCTATAATCTACAGGTAAGAGCTTCGTCCCATCCTTCTCCCTAATCTTTGGGCTTGTCCTAGAAATTATCTCATTAGTTAACTGTAACTACAGAACAAGGATGATGGATGGAATTTGCATATTGAAGGTCCAAGCACCATGTTTGCGTCTGTCTTGAATTATGTTGTTTTGAGATTACTTGGTGAGGAACTTAATGATGGAGGAGGGGACATGGAGAAGGCATGAAACTGGATTCAATCACATGGTGATGCTACTTACATAACATCATAGGAGAAGATGTGATTTTCAGTTAAAATCTTAGCCTACCTTTGAGTCTCTTAATTTTTTTATTTTAAATTTTTATCATATGAATATTAAGATATTTTTAATGATTTTACTAATGTATATGGTATATTTGTTTATTTTCTACTTTCTGATTTCAGGTGCTCGAGGCACATGAATGGTTAGGAAATAATTCCATGCACACTAAGATATGGCTACTTCTATACTTGCTCCCATTTCATCCAGGTCATTGTGCTTTATTCTAGTTGTTTATCCATCAATATTCTCAGAGAGAATACATGAACTAATAGATGGGTAAGAATATTTTTAGTTTAAGAATTATCCACTTAAGTGGTTATCGATGTTAATGAACTGTTACTTAAATGATAGATTGTTTCCAAGAGTTCATTTTTCTTTCATGCTTTACAGTTGAGTGTTTCTTGTTGGAATGTTCATAATTGGATCAAGTTTCTGATATGATCAGTTTTTGTATATTAGTTGGACTTTTTACCCCAGGAATAGGGAAAATTCTACTATGATAGTGAGAACTCCTTTCAACCTAAACACGAAACTTGATCTTGTTGCTGGAATGTTGTTTGCAATTGCATCTTTCAGGCTAACCGGTGGAAGAACCCACATCCAACCAAGGTTTTAGTCAAATTTCTCGTTGTATCATTATTGTTCTAACATCTAAACTCTGGCAAAATGTTCTTATCCTACATTTAGTTAACTCTATTTATTTAACATTGTAATACTCCCTAAGTCAGCTCTTTGTTTAGCTCACTACTTAACTAATTTAGTCATGAAGTGTTCAAGAAAGGAATCATGGAAACAAGTTAGATATAACACTTAAACAATTTAGACAGCATTCAGATGGAAAAAGATTAATGAGCCTGCAACACATTACATCAGTATTCGCCCAACATCCAGATAGGGAATATGTTTCTATACGCATCATAAGTGATCATGCAATGCTTGTTGAACACCCCCATGAGTTTGTAACAGGAGAGAAAAGAAACATTGATTTAGTTAATTTATTTAGTATTTTAACAATTTAAATGATATATAGAATGCAAGATATGGGGTTCTAAAGTCAATACCTCTTGTGGATAGTCACTATTGTTCATCTGGGAATTTATCATGTGGCTGCACAGTGCAATGATTTTGGATCTATTTTGGCTTGTTCACACATTTATAATCCACGTGAAATATAAAATTATATGATAAGATAAATGCAAGATAACATGAATTTACAAAGCATTCACTACAAGAAAATGAAATATTTGTAACAAAAAATTTGTATCAAATTTAAAATTGTTACGAAAAAATGATTTTTTGTAATAATAATTGGTGATTGTTACAAAAGAATAATGTTTTGTAACAACATTACAAGTTGTTACAAAACATTCTAATATTTTGTAACAACTTGATTTTTTTTTGTTACAAATTATATTAGTTTTTATAATGAACTGTTGTTTTGTTACAAAATATTATAATATTTTGTAACAAAGAATAAAATAGTTGCAAAAATTTGAAATATTTTGTAACAAAATATATTTTTGTTTCAAAAATTTCAATTGTTTTGTAACAAAAAATTAATTTATCACAAAATTTAACATTGTTTGTAACAAGTTATTTGTTTGTCACAAAATGTAAGTATATTTTACAAAAAATTATTTCAAAATGTTAAACACTTCGAGAGTAAAAAAATTATTTATATAATTCTTTTCAGAATAATTTATTTTGTTTCAAAAATTAAAATATTTTACATATTTTAAGTAATTTTT
>NC_029781.3:17945028-17965055 GCF_000817695.3 Arachis duranensis | reverse complement strand
GCTTCCTTACCAAGATACCATCACTCAGCCACACCCTACCACATTTCATCCCCTTCAACGTAACAAATTTCAGAAATAAAAAATCAGAGAGAGGAGAGTGATGTAGAGGAGTAGAGATATTGCAAGAGGACGCCGCTGCTGTCGCTGTGGGTCGTTTCTACCATCCCCGCCGTCGCCCTTGGAGACCGTTCTTGCTGCAACTAAAGCTTCCACTGTCGCTGTCGGGTTACTCCTGTCATAGAGCCTTCAATGTTGCCACTATCCACCCCTGAAAGGGGATCTCATCGCCGCACTCTGCTGCCATGAAGCCGTCGCGTCTTGCCGCCAAGGGTTCTGTCGCCGTTGCGCCTTACCTCTGTCACTACTAATCCACCGCCACTACTACCAGGTCCCGTTGCCATCATCATCGCAGACAGAAAAGGGGGAAAACGAACAGAATGTGAGGGGGAGGAGGAGTTCTCATCGTTGTTGTACGCCCAATTATCGCTGCTGCTTCCAATCCCACCGTTGCTGTTGCGCCGCCGCCTCCGGAGTTCGTCGCCATCGCCAAGGTCCGTTGTGAAGAGTAACGCGAATGGAAAAGAAAACAAGAAAGCTGCTAATAGGGATTTGGGAAAATGGCTCTGTTTTGCCTCTGTCTCTAGGTTTCACAAGTTGCCAGAGTCCTCAGCTTTGATAGGTAAAGCAAATTTTTTAACTGGTTTCTTGTTGCCTTTGGGTTATTTCTGCAGACTGCTCATATTTGATAACATAGAGAATGGAAGCTTAAAAGAGCATCTCAATGGTAAATTTTGAAAGAAATTAGAAGGATTTTAGAGGAGCCTCTCAATAATAATTGGAACTATTTTTATTTATTTATTTATTTCAATGTTTGAATGCTGGTAGATCCCTTGAAGACTCCCTTAAATTGGAGGATGAGGTTGCAGATTGCTAATGAAGTTGTAGCAGCACTAGTAAGCTCTTTAAACAAAAGCTTGTCAAAGAACCAAATTTGCCTAATGTGTTTTGACTTAAAACTGCACTCTTCTTATCATATTTTTCTAATGCAAATAAATTGAGGACTATGAAAAGTTAATGTCTCATTGAGTTCATGAATTGCTATTGGATGTGTGGCATCCCTGCTAAGCTGTAACTGTTTAACATTTCTCATTCTTGGAATTTATGATAAAATAAATATTGGAAACTATCGTACTTGGTTTCATGGAAGCGAGTGTAAATTAGTTTTATATATATATATATATAAATGTATATCTACAAGATAGTTCTGTATGACTTGGCCTATTTTTGAGTTCTTTCTTTTGACCGATATGATTGTAGAAACATGAATATATGAAGCTGTTTTGTCACTTATATCTGTGACAAATTATTTAACGTTTCACAAAAGTTGTGAAACATGATTCTAATTTTGGGCTTTTGTTGTGTTGATTGTAGCTGCAGAAGTACTTGTTTCTTTTTAATGATCCACTGGCATATCATGTCTCCATCAGCTCAAGAAATATTATGTTAGATGAGAACTTTGTAGCTAAAGTAAGAAAACATTTCTTTTCTCACTAGAACTATCATCTTCTATATTTGATTGACATGCCAGAAGTAAATAAAGCACTTCAATGTTAAAATAGTGTGACACCAGATTTTCTTCTCTAATACAGTTATTAGATTTTGGCCTTCTTACACCCAGTGCAAACTCTATCATGATGCCGAATTCAGGAGGTCCTTATCTCTCAACAGAAAACAAAACAGGTTATATACATTAGAGATGTTGAGAGGCTTAGCTTGTTCTACAATCACCACGGTTATACAACTTGATACATAATGCTTCACTATTTTTGAATGGAGATGTATGAACATAATGGAGTTTGTAATTTTTAGTTTATATTTTGGAGTTTTATAATTCCTTGTTTTTCTTGTCCTATGTATCTATCTAGTTCATTAGGGTTTTTCAATGTGTCTTATTAGTTTGTACTTTAAAGTTTATATGTTAAAAATTTATAAAACAATCTTAGTTAAATGAAAGCTATTTGAACTATTTATGTTATTATATATTATATAAATGTTGACTTGTTGAGTAAATTAGTTAATATATTAATTAATTAAAAAATAATATAATTTGGCAAATTATGTGTGTAATTTGTATTAAAATAATTATTATAAAATAAATAGTGTTTTGTAACTAAAAAAAATTGTTACAAAATCAAGTTATATTTTGTAACAAAATTTTATGATAGAAAAAAATATATTGTCACAAAATATTTTGAAGATCAAAATTTGTTATCACTTTTGTAACGACTTTTGGTTTTTTGTATCAGAAAAATTTGTTACAATATATTACTTTGAATTGTAACAGTTCCATTTTTTGTTACAAAAACTTTTTGTAACAGGACATACTGCAACGACCCCTTTTTTGTTACAAAATCCTTTTGTTTCAAAATTTCGATTTTTGTAACAATTTTTTTTGTTACAAATATTGCTTTTTCTTGTAGTGATTACCATGGGTTTTATATAATACATGCATCAACATAAGTGGGATATGTATAAGCTATTTAAGATTTTTAAAAACTGTTAAAGTGATAAATTATCCTACCTCAATGAAGAATGGATTTGGTGCAATAATAAACTAATAAGTTCAAAACCATGGCAGCAACACAAAAGTATCAAATATTTTGCTGTATATATACTTGTCCGGTAGTAATGAGAGCTAGTAAGGCCCACAATGTATTTACGATATAAGCCCTGTTGTTTTCAAGATTTGAATACACTTGAAAAATAGACATTGGAAGAAACATAACTATAACTCTCATCCTTTAGATTCCTGAAAGTAATAGAGTATTCTAACTGAATGTTACTTAAAAACAAAATACAACACGTTATATCAAAATTGTATTATTTTCATAAAATTCATCGTCTTATACTCTCTTTTTCTTCCTACACACTTTTCAGAAAGTTATAATCTCAGCAACTTCTTTATCATGTTTATGAATGTACTACTCAGAAAAAACTCTCCCACAAGAAAATGCATAGTAATTTTAGGGATTTCTAAGAAGAAAAATAAATGATATTGGCATTTAAAAATAGTAAAATTAACCTTGTTTTGACAAGACAAATAACTCTCCCCATCCACCATTTGAAAGTTGCTTAAACAGCAGAAATTCACAAGCTTTGCATATGGCTAGAGAATCACTGTTACTATTTCCAGCAACAATCAACCCATTTATCCCAAACCATGTGGCATAGGTAAAGCAAATTCTCTATGAACCATACCTGTTAACCAGATTTGAGTGGTTTAGAGGTCTACTAAACTAATAAAGTTCCATTCATCCTAAAAGCAAGAGAGCGAAACCAAAACATGCATAAATTAACCATCAAATCAATAGAAAAAAATTGAAAATAGTGGTTTTCAAAAAGGGAGTAGCCAACCATGAACCATCCGAAGCTTGAACGCTTTCAATATATACAGTGGATTTTTTAATACATCAGCTTATTTCTTCTTGGTGATGCATGGGATATAATTTTTGAACTAATGCCAATGCTTGCAGAGAGGCTGATGTACATTCCACATAACTATAGCACATAACAAATAGAAATATTAAAAAATTCAAATGATGGGTTAAAGGGTAGAAAGAGGAATGCAAAAATTTATACTGAACAAGCATTTGACAACTTACCAATAATCAATAACTATATCGCCAAAAATTTTCGCTGGATTTATTATCTGACAAAAGAGAAAGCATTCATCTAAGTGTGAATCTAATTTTAATCCAAAATCAACTTCCTAAATTTTTAGGATCAATTCATCAGCTGTAATTCCAAAATCTAGAGGAAAGGCCAAAAATTTTTGTTCACAAACAATAATTTCAAAGTTTTAGCTTTTCTTGCATAACTTCAAATACATGTGCTTGACAAATTGAGAAATTAGTTTTAAGAGAATATGGCAGAGGGATAATTGACTACATTGTAGTAGATTTTCATACTTTATTATTCACATGGTATAATTCAAATGGGCTAATTTCTAATTATTCATAAAAGAAAGTTACCGCCAGCCATCTATATGATCGTGTGAGTTCATATGTTGCAAAGCCACCATCGTTATTCTGAAGAGTTAGGAAAATTCAATAAATAAATAAATACATCTCTGGATAATAACATTGATTTTTCAAAGAGATTCAACAAATTTTAAGAAAGCTATTTTCTCATACACCGTGGATCACAGTCAGACACACAAGATATTTAAAATAAATAAATAAATAAATATTGTTAGAAAAATGAACAAATTAATGAGAAAGAAAAGGTTAAATAGAGAGTGGATACGATATCTTTACAAGAAAGAAAAAGATAAAATGAAGATCTTCTTCTACCAATCTATCAATGATTTATTTGCTCAAACTACTCAGATATTCTAGCTTCAGCCATGATGAGTCTATTACCTGCAATGAGAGCACGACATTAACAACATCATATAGCCTCTCTGCTTCGATTGCCTCACTAGCAATCTTTGGTGAAAATTGGAAAGTAATAGAGCAGCCTGAAAAGTAGCATATTTATCAAAATGGTAGAACAAATTAAACAAGTACAATATTTTCTACTTTTTTCAATCAATAATTACTTTTAGTTCTTCAAATGTGCAGTCAGATATCGGCCATCCATGATCTTTAGTTGAAAAAGGCCAAACACCTTTGGAAATGTGACGGCACCAATAATTAAGATCACCTAGACAATTTTCTAAAACCTTTTGGAAGAAAAAAAATGAGAAATGTTGATCAACAAGGGTGAACCGATGCAATAATAGTAATAAAAATGTAAAATTTACATGTGATTTTTTAATAAACGAATGATTTTTTTTAATAGTTTGGCCATATTCTTCAAGGAGGTTAAATAAAATAATTACTTGGATAGCAAATACAACATCTCATAGTTGACTTCCATTGTATCCCTGCAACAAAAATTGGTTACAAGTAAATTTCGTGATATAAGCTTTAACAGGCACTATTATATGACCTTAAGAAATACTCAATAATGCTACAATAATAGTTTCACATATTATTTTGCACCATATAAATATCAATTTTAAGCCTATATCATTCTTAATCATCTGTGGATATGTCCAATTACATTAAAAACATCTTCTAATCACTCTAATAAGAGTGAATAGGTTGACTAATATATGGACCTGCATTTTCATGCCATCTTTAGCAATTCACAAATAATCATTAAGCCTTGGAAGATGCAACTTGAAGTCCTCTAAATTTGGATCTTCTATCCAATAGCAGAGCATATTCAACACCTGATTGAGAACCGTGCAAAACAACATAAATAAAATAATTATTATTACATTTTTATCCCCAAAAATAAATGAATAAAAACTGTCAGTATTTTTGCTAATCAAGTCCCTCTCAAAAATTACCTTGTTTACAGGACCTATGCAAATATACCAAATATTCTCATTTTTATAGGGTATATGCTTCATTACAGTCGTTAGAGTCTTTTCTCTCAACTTTTTTCCAGGCTAATGCATCATAATGGCTCAAGATCTTGTGTAAAAGTGGCCCAAAGAGCATCTTGAATGAATGGATGAGGATAGTACAAGTCTTCATACATGAAAACAAAGACAATCCTCTTGTAATATTATCTTTATTAGCACAATTAAATTGGTAGTTAACAATTTTAGAAAAATCAAATGCTAATTTGCTATGCCCCATTGACGGAGTTTCCAACAGTCTGACACTTCTCACTTACATTCTTCCACACAGTTTAATTTCATCACAAAAGGAATGAGCCTCTGCATTGCTCAAACTTCAAGCCAAGGAAAATTTTAAAATTCAAACAACAGAGGACATTAAATATATAAAAGCTATTATTGCATTATCACCTATCAGTTAAAGCTTTTGGGAGAATCAATGCTTTAAAATGGAGATAACATGCTATAATGGTGGTTTACAATGGCATTATTCTAAGGACAATGATAAGCACATAAGAAGTATCCTAGTAATTACCTGGTTGATAACGGGATGGCAAACAAAGTAGCCAGTAATAATAGTGACATGATGGTTGCCATTGTAGTTTGTAGATGGGTATTATGTGGGCATAAACAATAGTAACCGATTTTGCTTGGATATAAGTTCTGGTATCAATTTAACAATATAATTAACATATGATTTTGACGAGAAAAAGAAGCCAATACGAGGAACAAAGTGCAGATTCTATTTCCATGCAATTGTTAACTAAAAAACGAAAATTCTAAGGGTGGAGGCTCAAAATGTTTTCACAACTTACAAGCATCACTAACCTTAGCACACAAATTATGAGCTTTATCCCATTCTATATCATAATATGGTGTGTTATAGAGCTCTTTTCTCAAAGATAACACTGTTGGTGTGATTAAACCAACAAACCTCTTGTCATATAAGTAGGACATGGACAAATAGACCATCCGGCAACGACACCACATTCTTCTTGTACATTACAAAAAATATACCTCAAAGTAAAAAATACATATAACATTAAACAGTTTTTAAGATAATTCACCCAAAAAAATTACAATAAACATAGACAACTAATTTTAAAATGATTATCTATGTAAGTAATCAATAATAGAAGTCATTCTTAAGGAATAAGAACTGCATACACCGCATGAACTCCTGAACACATACCACTATATTAGCCTTTTATTCAGTAACCATGATATACAGTACTTGATCACAACACAAAGGTTTCCAGATTGAACAACAAATAAATTCTAGCACAAATTTTACATCAGAAGGTTTTTGTAAAATTTTATGTTAAGTCATCTTGTTCAACTCAAAATGATATATGTATCTCTCCAGCAACAAGATCAGCTTTCGTGTTTAGGTTGAAAGGAGTTCTCACTACCATAGTGCAATTTGCTCTATTTCTGGGTTAGAATGTCTAACTAATATACAAAAGCTAATCATATCATAAACTTGATCCATTTGTAAACTTCCTGATAAGAAACACTCAACTATGAAGCATGAAATAAAAATGAACTCTTGGAGACAATCTATCATTTAAGTAACAACTCATTAACATCAATAACAACTTAAGTGGATAGTTGTTAAAAATATTTTTACCCATTCATTAGTTCATGTATTCTCTTTGATAAGATTGATGGATAATTAACTAGAATAAAGTACAATAATCTAGATGAAATGGAAGCAAATATGGAAGTAGCCATATCTCAAGGGGCATGGAATTATTTCCTATCATTCATGTGCCCCGAGAACCTATAATCAAAACCTAGAAAATAAACAAGTATACCATATACATTAGTAAAATCATTAAAAATGTCTTAATATCTATATAATGAAAATTTAAAATTAAAAATAAAGAGACTCAAAGATAGGCTAAGATTTTAACTAAAAGCCACATTTTTCCCCATAATATTATGTAAGTAGCTAGTACCACTATGTGATTAAATCCAGTTATGTGCCTTCTCCATGTTCCTTCCTCTAATGATTAGGTCCCTCACCATGCAATCTCAGAACAACATAATTCAAGACAGAGCTAAACATGGTGCTTAGACTTTCAATACTGAAACCCCATCCACCATCCTTGTTCTGTAGTTATAGTTAACTAATGAGAATAATTTCTGGGATAAGCCCAGAGATTAGGAAAAAGGATAGCACAAAGCTCTTACCTGTTGATTATAGAGATTCAGAATATTTCTTTTTTATATTCTTCTGTTAATATTGCATTCAGTTCCCTAGTGACGAAAAGTGTAATTATTTGTTTGATTGGATATTCCATACAGTATTACATATCCATAGTTATCAGGTCAAAGAGAAGCCAATGTCAAACATAATTTTGAAGGTAAAAAGTTGTAGTATTGTAAAAAACAATGTGTTTCAAGGCCAGAATATGCATAATATAGCAATTAACCCAAATATTATTTGAGTTCCACAGTTATCAGTTCAGAGAAAAGAAAATTTCAAACACAATTTTGAACACTAAAATTTTAGTATTGTCCAAAAGCATGCGTTTCAAGGTTAAAATATGTGGAATATAGCAATTAACAAAGAAAAAATTTCACATAAGAGAAAAGATCAAGTGTTCAAAATAAAACTTATCAAGCCAAGCATAAGAAACATGGGACCTTCATAATCTTTAGGCTAGTGTCCATCGTCACTCTGGAGGGTTGAATGAAAAGTAATGGCCCTTTTTATAAGAAACATCATTAAACTTAAAAGGATTGAATTTCTGATATCAAAAACTTATATAGCTTTGATACCATAACAATACACAAAATATAATATACAACCTCCCAGTATAACAATATGATAAAATGATTATCTAAAATATCCTCATTTTAAAGATTTAAAAAACACTTCTGAATTGATTTCCACGTTTGAAGAAGGAACAAGTATGAAACAAGTACACAGTATAGTAATAATTGCTTTAATTTTCTAAGAAATTAATGAACTAACTCAGTGTTTGACCGATTAAAAGGAAATAAGACCACAACTAAAATAAGAATTTCTATAAGAGGGGATTATTATGTGATAAACCACTATCTTATTATTTATATTATTCTCCTTAAGTGACAAACAAGTTTTTGTACGAAAGAATTTTTGTTGGTTTAGAAGCTATACTTTCAACGAGAGCTTATTTGTAAAATTCTAGACCACGCAAGAATCTGTTCGTCATTACGTCATTATGCCAATAGCAATCAACTTTATAGACAAGGCTAAGAAAACACATGTACAAGGATTAGTTTTGCACCCAAATGTAGCAGAAAAAACAACTCATGATCTTACCACCCTAGACCCAACTATTCAAACTTAACATATGCTGTCACTTTTCCTTTACATAAAGTATGAATCATTGATAACTCCAATCTTTAAAATTTTTCAAACAGGGACCACTAATCTAATCAAATGCTCTTGCAACTTTTGATACTTTATTTAAAAATAAAAAAGAATAAAAAATAAAAATAAATTTATAAAGTATAAATTATAAATAAATAAAACAAATTTACTTCAATATAATCATTTCAAAAGAATAAAGTGATACATAAAACATGAAAGAGACAAACAATGCAAAGTCACTAGCAGTGTATTCATCGAAAAAGTATAAAAATGCATCACTTAAGACATCACTACATTTAAAATAAAAATAAAATTTAACAAATTGCTAGTGACCAACAGTGTCAAATTTGTTCTGGAATCTCGAAGAAGAACAAAGATGCACAGTTTTACACAAAAATAACTCAACTTACAAATTAAATTAAGATACCAATAAAATACTACTTAAACAATGCCAAACAGAAAAATATTACAAAAATGCACGTTGCAATTATAATTATGACTATAATCACAATTATAATTCCTATTATAAGTTTTACCAAGCATCATCATTATTATAATCACTAATCATTTCGTCTTTACTGTCTTCAACAATGATATCAGAAAATGAGGAAAACACAAACTCAAATGCACAAAGATAGACTTCAAAAACAAAAATTGGAAGAAACTAAACTTAAAAAAAGAAAAATTTTCAAAAGTTGAATAGAAATTAATCTAAAAGAGAAAAAGAGTACCTGAATGCGCATGAAGAGATTAGCGATATGCTTGTGTTCGAAGCAATTCCCGCAAATGCGAGCAGCTTCAATCTGAGCAAGCTTACCGAGATTAGGATCGAACTCCCAAATCTGCCAGCCAACGTGATCGTTAAGTGTCTGAAGCTATGGATTTCTGCCATCGGAAACTTTAAGCTTACACATTCTCTTCGGTCTAAACAAAATGAGAATGGAAAAAAATTTAAAAGTGACAAAGATGAAATGCAAATGCAAATGTGAAGGTAAAAATGGAAAAGAAAATGGATGTGATGGAAGGTATGTAGGAATAAGAGTAAGTAGATGCCACAAGGTTAAGAAGAAGTCACACGAGGTTATAGAAGCTGACCTGGTTCTGATGGTGGTTGTTTGCTGTTGATACCTCTTATGCAATAATTATATGAATATCATACACTGAAAATGTGACTCACGATAAGTCTATAATGCCATGAATGCTCGTATTAAAGATTCGGATTAACTATGTGAGCTCCTTTCAAATCTTTGACCCTATTCTTTCACTGGTTCAGTGTCGATTTTGGTGGAATTAGAATTGTTGTTGAACTTGAACAAATTTTAATTAGAATTGTTATTGAATCTGGTGGTGGTTGTTGTTGTATTTGGTTTTTTAGTATTATTACTGAATCTGAATTTGTTGTTAATTATGAATTATTATTGAACCTAAGCAAATTTTAGTTAAAACTAGAATGAGACCCGCGCGATGCGCGGGACGGTAAATTAATGATAGTATATAATAAATATTAAAAATTATTATGTTTTGTAGAAATAAATTAAATAGGTGTAAATTGAAGTTAAATTTAAAAGGTGTTTTATTTTAAATGATTTGTAGTATAAAAGATTTGGATGTTGGAGTTATACAAAGTGACATTTTTATTTGGTAGTTTGATTTTTACATTTGTTTTAGTTGATGGACTTAGTCATTTTACGTGGTACTCGTCCTCCTTTTTTCTGTTGGTTGTTAGAGTTGCTGCTTTCTTCTTTTTGTCGTAGGTTCTTGTGAAGACATGTTTTTTATGAATTGTTAAGTTTGATGCACTTTCTATTGTGTTGTTTGGTTCCATCTTTGTATGTATGTTCTTCTTCTGAAGATATGTCTTGAATTTGAATTTGTGTGGTTTTCTTTCTCCTTAATCTCTTGATAGGATGGTGTTTCAATGTCATTATTTTTCTGAAATGTCATTAGATTTGAAGCAATTGTGCCTAATAAATTTTTTGCGTCGCCATCAAATAGTATAAAAGTTGTTGTAACACTTTGATCTGAAACCTTTAATTGAATTCCGAACCTAAAATAAGTATTGGGTTAACAACTAATAATTTGATAGATGAGATTATGAAAAGTATATAGAGTTACCTTATTGTTGGATATTGTGGTGTTTGATTACATGTACCACAAATGTAGTTATTTCTTTTTTTATATGCTTTCTTCTGACACTTTTTACATTTAACATAGTTTCATCCTATTTTGTCATCAATTTCATTTATCGTTGCTAAAATTGTGAAGATCTTTTTCTATTCCAATATTTAATTTATGTTATCATTAGGTATATGGTATTTGAGTAAGTATGAATGTATAATGCATGTTGTAATTTTTTTTGTCATACCTGATCATCAGATTCTCATTGCATGGCCATTAGATCTTGGATAGTTATTCGATTTCTAATCGTTCTGCTCTAAAAGAATGATGCTCTATTAAGTAAGTTTGAAATGTGCAGTTCAGAAATAAATTTTTTGTGCTAAATTTGATGTTATATGAAGGAATAGTGATAAGAGACTTATATATGTAGTTTAAATGGTATGGAATTTAAATACTTATAACGTAAAATTTATTATGATTAATAATATTATTATGACATTTGTAATACGGATATTTATTACCTTTAGTGAGTTATTTATAAAAATTAATAAATTAATTGTTGCGGTTATAAATTTATTGTATTATTTATAACGGTAAGATATAATAAATATAGGAATATGAATTCAATGTATTTGTAGGTTACAAATTTATTGGATTCTATTTTTTAGTTTTTTATTTGTATATTTTATTTTTTTGCTGATTTGGAAATAATAGTTGATTTGGCAAGAATTAAGTGGTTGATTCTAAAGTTGTGCCAAGTAAGCAATATTGCTGACATGGCATTAGTAGGAGGAAGAAATGTCCCAAAAGTAATATAGTGCATGTTTATGTATCTACTTTTATATATTAAGAATAGATTGTTGTTTAATTTGGTGGTTGTTGTTGTTGTATTTGATTTTTTAGGAGTGTTACGGAACTTGAATTTGTTATTGATTATGAATTGTTGTTGAATTTGAGCAAATTTTAATTAAAATTATTATTGAATATGATAGTTGTTGTTGTATTTGGTATTTTAGGATTGTTACTGAACCTAAATTTGTTGTTGATTATGAATTACTGTTGAACGTGAGCAAGTTTTAGTTAAATTTTTTTTGAATCTGGTGGTTGTTGTCGTATTTGATTTTTAAGGATTGTTACTGAACCTGAATTTGTTAAATTTGTTGTTGATTATGAATTGTTGAACCTGAGCAAATTTTAGTTAAAATTATTGTTGAATATGGTGGTTGTTATTGTTGTATTTGGTTTTTTAGAATTGTTACTAAACCAAAATTTTTTGAATTTGTTATTGATTATGAGTTGTTGAACCTAAACAAATTTTAGTTAAAATTATTGTTGAATATGGTGGTGGTTGTTGTTGTATTTGGTTTTTTAGAATTGTTACCAAACCTTGTTGTTGATTATGCTCACTAAACTTTGATTTTATTGTTGGATAATATTATTAAGTTGAATTTTGTTGCTGGATAACAGAGTTGAATACTTGAATAGTTGAATTTGTTGTTGATTATCATGACTAAACGTTGAGCATTGTTGTTGTGTTGTTTGTTGCTGAAATTAAAATGAGGAAAATGTTGATCAAGTTCCAAATTTCTTCTATGAAGATATTCATGTCGATTTTTAGATTATCCCTTGGACTTAATTTACTGATTATGTTATCTTTTGATCGCTCTTGTTCATTTAAATTGAGAAAGTATTTTGTACTAGAGACTAGTTTATTATCTCTTTTTACATCATTAGTTATATCTAAAAATTGATACATGATTATTAACATGTTTGTAAAGAATTGCATTTTAAGTTTTAAAACAATTTTTTTATTTTATGTAGATAATTTTATATTTTTTAATTAAGACCAGGTTAACTGGTGAATCAGTGACCCATTGGTTAAACCAGTGACCCGGTCATATGAACGGATTGATTACCGGTTCGGTTTTGATAACTATATTCTTAACCTTGTGGCTTCTACTTACTCTTATTCCTACATACCTTTCTTCACATCCATTTCATTTTTATTTTCACTTTTGTATTTGCATTTGCATTTCATCTCTGTCACTTTCAAACTTCCTTCCATTCTCGTTTCGTTTAGACCGAAGAGAATGTGGAGGCTCAAGATTTTCGATGGCGGAAGCCCATGGCTTCGGACAATTAACAATTACGTTGGCTAGCAGATTTGGGAGTTCGATCATAATCTTGGATCACCGAAAGAGCTCGCTTAGATTGAAGCTTCTCGCAAGAGTTTCCGCAGGAATTGCTTCGAACACAAGCATAGTGCTGAGCTCCTCAAGTGCATTCAGGTACTCTTTTTCTCTTTTAGGTTAATTTTCATTCAAGTTTTGATAATTTTTCTTTTTATTTTTAGTTTAGTTTTTTCTATTTTTGTTTTTAAAGTCTATCATTGGGTGTTGAAGTTTGTGTTTTTTCTCATTTTTTGATGTCATTGTCTAAGACAGTAAAAATAGAAGGATTAGTAATTATAATATTGATGATGATGCTTGGTAAAACTTATTATAGTGATTGTAATTGTGATTATAATCATAATTATAATGGTACCATGCATTTTGTAACATTTTTCTGTTTAACGTTGTTTAGTAGGCATTTTATTGGTATCTTAATTTAATTTGCAAGTTGAGTTATTTTTGTATGAAATTGTGCATCTTTGTTCTTCTTTGAGGTTCCATGACAAATTTGACACTGCTGGTCACCGGCCATTTGTTAAATTTTATTTTTATTTTAAATGTAGTGATGTGTTGAGTGATGTATATTTATGCTTTTTCGATGAATACACTGCTAATGACTTTGCATTGTTTGTCTCTCTCATATTTTATGTATCACTCAATTCTTTTGGAACAATCATATCGAAGTAAATTTTTTTATTTATTTATAATTTATACTTTATAAATTTCTTTTTATTTTTTATTCTTTTTTATTTTTAAATAAAGTATCAAAAGTTGCAAGAGCATTTGGTTAGATTAGTGGTCCCTATTTAAAAAATTTTAAGGATTATAGTTATCAATGATACATACTTTATGTAGAGGAGAAGTGACAGCATATATTAAGTTTGAATATGTGGGTCTAGGGCGGAAACATTATGAGTTGTTTTCTCCGCTACATTTGGGTGCGAAACTAATCCTTGTGCAGGTGCTTTCTTAGCCTTGTCTACAAAGTTGGTTGTTACTGGCATAACAGTCTCCTCTATAGAAATTCTGCTTTTAGTTGTGATTTTATTTGCTGTTAATCAAACACTAAACTAGTTCATTAATTTCTTAAAAAATTGTATTAATTATTACTATACTGTGTATTTGTTTGATACTTGTTCCTTCTTCGAACATGAAAATCAATTCAGAAGTGTTTTTTAAATATTTAAAATGAGAACATTTTAGATAATCATTCTATCATATAGTTATACTGGGAGGTTATATATTATATTTTTCGCTTTGTTATGGTATCAAAGCTATAAGTTTCTGATATAAAAAAATTTAATTCTTTTAAGTTCAATGATGTTTCTTACAAAATATTGCAGTTTGCAAAAGAGAACCCAATTAGTGAAGTCCTACCCAAAGTCTGAGTGAAAGATTGAAGATGTTACTAAAGAAACCGTGACAAGAACATTAAAAAGGGCCATTACTTTCGATTTAACCCTCCAGAGTGACAATGGACACTGGCCTAGAGATTATGGAGGTCCCTTGTTTCTTATGTCTGGCTTGGTAAATTTTATTTTGAACACTTGATCATTTCTCCTGCATGAAATTTTTCCCTGTTAATTGCTATATTTCACATATTCTAGCATTAAAATGTATGCTTTTTGACAATATTGCAACCTTTCTCCTTTAAAAATATGTTTGACATTGTCTTCCTTTTGACTTAATAACTGTGGATATCTAATACTATTTGGTATATCCAATCAAACAGATGATTACACTTTCTGTTACTGGGGCACTGAATGTAGTCTTAACAGAAGAACATAAAAAGGAAATATGCCGATATCTCTATAATCAATAGGTAAGAGCATCATCCCATCCTTTCCTCTAATCTTTGGGCTTGTCCTAGAAATTATTCTCATTAGTTTACTGTAACTATGGAACAAGGATAGTGAATGAGATTTGCATATTGAAGGTCCAAGCACCATGTTTGGCTCTGTCTTAAATTATGTTATTCTGAGATTACTTAGTGAGGGACCTAATGATGGAGGAGGAGACATGGAGAAGGCACGTAACTGGATTCAATCACATGGTGGTGTTACTTACATAATATCATAGTAGAAGATGTGGCTTTCAGTTAAAATTTTAGTCTACCTTTGAGTCTCTTTATTTTTTTATTTTAAATTTTCATCTTATGAATATTAAGACATTTTTAATGATTTTACTAATGTATATGGTATATATGTTTATTTTCTACTTTCTGATTATAGGTGCTCGGGGCGCATGAATGGTCAAGAAATAATCCCATGCCCCCTATGATATGGCTACTCAGAGAGAATACATGAACTAATGGATGAGTAAAATATTTTCAGTTTAAGAACAACGATCCACTTAAGTGGTTATCGATGTTAAGTAGCTGTTACTTAAATGATAGATTGTCTCCAAGTGTTTGTTTTTCTTTCATGCTTTACAGTTGAGTGTTTCTTGTTAGGATTTTTACAAATGGATCAAGTTTCTGATATGATCAGCTTTTCTATATTAGTTGGACTTTTTATCCCAAGAATAGAGCAAATTGCACTATGATAGTGAGAACTCCTTTCAACCTAAATACGAAAGCTGATCTTGTTGCTGGAGAGATACATATATCATTTTGAGTTGAATAAGATGATTTAACATAAAGTTTTATAAAAGACTTCTACTGTAAATTTTGTGCTGAAATTTTTGTTGTTGTTCAATCTGGAAACCTTTGTGTCATGATTAAGTACTGTATATCATGGTTACTAAATATAAAAGGCTGGTATAGTAGTATGTGTTCATTAGTTCATGCGGTGTATGCAATCCTTATTCCTTAAGAATGATTTTTATTGTTGATTACTTATAGAACGAATCATTTTAAAATTAGTTGTCTATGTTTATTATAATTTGTTTTTAGGTGAATTATCTTAAACACTGTTTAATGTTATATGTATTTTTCACATTGAGTTATATTTTTTGTGCTATACAAGAAGGATGTGATGTCGTTGTCAGATGGTCTATTTGCCCATGTCCTACTTATATGGCAAGAGGTTTGTTGGTCTAATCACACCATCAGTGTTATCTTTGAGAAAAAAGCTCTATAACACACCATATCATGATATAGACTGGGATAAAGCTCGCAATTTGTGTGCTAAGGTTAGTGATGCTTGTAAGTTGTAAAAACATTTTGAGCCTCCACACTTGGAATTTTTCTTGTAGTTAACAATTGCATGGAAATAGAATCTGCACTTTGTTCCTCGTAATGGCTTCTTTTCTAATCAAAATCATATGTTAATTATCATGTTAAATTGATGCCAGAACTTATATTCAAGCAAAATCGGTTACTATTGTTTATGCCAACATAATACCCATCTATAAACTACAATGGCAACCATCATGTTATCAGTGACCCTGTTTACCCATGACTAGCACACTTTATAAGCCGACAACCACTGGCGCCACACCTCTCACGATCACAGACCTCCAACGAGGACAAGGACTCCACTACTCCTCTCTGTAGCCCCTAACTTCAACTACGATGACTACTGTCCAGGCTCCTCTCCTCAACTAAACCCAATGCAAAACTGGACATCAGAACTGTAACACCCTATCACACAGAGCTTTACACCTAGGAGGTAAATCAAAGGTGGTATGGCGCTACGACCTCTCTCTCTCTCTATATATATAACTAGGTGCCTTGAAGAAAGGGGTACGATCAAAACCAAACCGAAGATGTATCACTCACAGAAAACGAGAAGGTGTAAAGCTTATACAGAAAACCAAAAGACAGATATATATAGAGTTCCAACGGGTAAATATAATTCAAGCCCTAGACTCGACCTGTGAAGCAAAGGCCGGCCAAAGTATAAATACATATATACATAACCCATAAAGTATAACCCAAAAAGAAACACCTATTTCTCCAAACCTCTAAGAAGGACAAAATATAACATATACAAGGCAGAGAATATATATATATATATATAAACAAAATATAAACACTAAGTCCAACAATTGTTCTTTACTTCCAAAGAGTCTCTAGAATGCTTACTGAGGTGCCCAACGTCCTGCATCTGAAAATAACAACATATGTATGAAATGAGAACCAAAAGTTCTCAGTATGATAAAGGTGTCCACATAGATAATATATAAGGTCGCGAAAAAGCCAGAGGCATTCCTAGAACTCTGACAGTCAGAATTAAACTTAAGAAGTATACTAAACCAAAAATTTGGTAAGTTATCTAAGGTATCCCAATTCCAGATCTAACTTTAACCTAACACTTTACTTTCCGTCTCCTTCAACCCTCTGAATCACTGGTGGAACTACCCTCAGCGTCACCTCTGCCAGAATGAGGGACCTCTCTGTTGCAAAGACATACAAAACAATCAAGGAAAACACAATTATGGATAACCAGTACAACATATAGGACAAGTAGCAATTAATTATAGTAAAATAATTAGGCAAGCCAAGATAAAACCTTCTCAAACAAATCACACAAATGCACATGATGCATGTCTGTCCTATAACTGATGAGTCTCATCTGTCGGTTATATAGCCAAACCCAACATGTCCAGTAGCAAACCCTGGATAAAACACCAAATACAGAGCAAGTGAGACCCAACCGCAACCCTTGCATCTTGTCCGCGTACCCAGAGCAAGGGAACAACCTCACCCTTGTCTCTTACCCAGGCAGTGTTACAGTTCTCAATTCAGAGCAAGCGACAATAAAACTCAGCCCTTACATCTTACTTGGAGCCTCGAACTCTTACCCGGAGTAAGTGAACAACGCCATTGCATCTTACCCGGCTTCTTGGCTCTTACCCAAACCAAGTGGATAAAACCACTGCATCTTACCCGGAGTCTCAACTCTTACCCGGAGCAAGTGGATCACACTATTGCCTCTTACTCAGTGACATATCACAATCAAATTCAATCTCATTTTCAATATCACTTTAATTCATTCATATTTATTAAAATTCATAATTAAACCCAGTTCTCATCATTCTTCTCTCCAGAATGGCTAGTGGTACACAGGTACTATAGCTCCAAGTGCAGAGTGGATTTAACGTGGTACGGCTTGCCACCAAAGATCTCATCAAGATAGTTCTTGCCATCCAAATCCAATGATTCTGGGATTCATCGATCAAGAAAAGTGTGGTCGTTAGTGTTACTAGCCTGTTGACAAAATGTTTTGACAAAACCCTAGAAATAGAAATGTAGATCTGCAATTACGGTGGCGAGGGAGGGAACAAAGTGAAGAGCAAGGAAAATTTCAGGGAGGATTTTGTTGGTGGATTCTGAGTATTGGAAATTTTATTGAGAAAGGTTGGAGGAAGGAGCTAACGGTAAAGAATTAGAATGAGAGGAAGAGGAGGTTCCGATAAAAGAATATGGAGGCGATGATGAGGATGATGATAATGACGGAGAAGATGGAGGTGATAGTGGTGGGGTTGATGGTGAGGGGCGTGGCTTCCTTGTTTGGTCTGATAGGTTTCACAAATTAGGATTGGATTTTGGTGAGACTGAGATAGAAGGGACAAGGAAGGCTTTTTATTTGAATAAATAAAAAATACATTAATTCTCATAATACGCAGGGATAAAAATGTAAGTGCGTAGAGTCACTTCAGAGAAAGCACCTGCAAAATGGGTTAAGCTTCATTTCAGGGGAGCGCCCGCGAATTGAATCTGACATGGCAGAACCACTTATTGCTCGGCGCCAGCAAACTAGGCAAGAGTAGCCATTTTGTGACTGGTGCCCACGAAATAGGCACATCAAGTAAGACAGACACGAAATGGTAACCAACTCATTAGTTGTACTTAACTGTTCCTGCAGCCTGGTTGCACTTATCTGAATTAATAACTTTTAAATTGAAAGACTCATATGTGAAGTACCAAAAAAAAGATACAATGGAAACAAGGATAATAAACAGAGTTGTGAATGAGAAGTTTATACAATTATACCTAGAATGATTTAGAGTGTGTTTAGCAAACGCGTTCGAAAATAGAGAAGCGCGTTTGAGTCTCTTGAACCTTATCTTTTATTTTCTTTTATAAAAGAATACCAATAACCATTACCTTCATAGCTTCATAGTAGTTCTTTCTAATTCTTCGTTTCATATTTTTTTCATCAAAATCTTTTAAATTTGGTTCAATCGCTAGCAAAGTGAATATTTGGTTCAAATTTTAACCCTATATTTTTTTTAATTTTTATTTTTCTCGTATTTTTTATTTTAGTTTTGAAATACAATGTTGGTATTTTTGTGGAATTCTACTTTTGTGAAGGAAATTTTTGATATTATAATATTTGTATACATATATATAAATTATTATTACTTACAATGAAAATAATTTTGGTAAAATTCAATAAAAGAATGATGCTGCTAGAAAGATTGTGGCATTTTTGAAGTGCCACAAGTATTCAAAAATAAGAAACTTGATATGAGAGAGATGGTGATGTTTATAGAAATTAAAAACTTAGTGATGGTTTCAAACCGTCACTAAAAATATTGTGACGATTTAAAAATTACAAAATATAAGGAAAAACTGTCACAAAATTTACTAACTTAGTTACAGTTTTAAGTCGTCACGAAATATAGCATAAAAAAACAATTTGAATAGTGTTATAAATTAATGACGATTTTATATTTAAAAAACTATCACAAATAATTTAGCGATATTTCTTATCAACAGTAGTCCAAAATCGTCATTATGTCACATGGCGATGCTCAAATTTATGACACTTTTTTAACAATTACGAAAAAATTTATTAACAGTAAAAACTGTCATTAAGCGTCACCAAAATACTATTTTATTGTAGTGCATTTAAAATTTGAAGTTGAGGCACATTATACATAGACGAGTTCTATGGTGTAAAAGGAGAAATTCTTCTACACATATATGTATGTGCTGTTAAAGCCATAAAATAACAACTGCCTATTATAAGAG
>NC_029781.3:17943922-17944850 GCF_000817695.3 Arachis duranensis | reverse complement strand
AGTGTTAAGAAGAGTGATTATATTTAACACTGTTAATGATTCAATATAATCATAGGCTTTATATTGCTGGGCTTTATGGAAAATGTTAAAAGGATAAGAAGAAGGCTTGAAGAGGGTAGGTAGAATTAAGATGTTAGTTCATGTATATAAAAAAAAGTATTTAAGATGTTAGTATAAAATCTGCTGTATTTAGAGTCCGTTAACATATGACTCCACTATACATAAAATTTAAACTCTATATATAAAATTAACACAACTACACAAAAATATTATACATAAAATTATAAATTTTATTTTATAATTTAAAATAATTAAATTAAATTCATATCAATATTATAATTATTTTTAAAAACTTTTTCTTGAATAAAAAGAGGAGAAAATCAATAAAAAAGCCACACATAAATTCAAAGACGCAGCGCACTCTATTACTCTCTCTCTTTTCCTGTACAGCCTGTACATTGTTTGTTAGTATCCACTATCCTTGTCATTGAAAATAAAAATCTCAATTAAAAAAACAAAAAATTCAAAGGAATAAAATATCCTCCTCACTCTAATTATTATTATTATTTATGATCCCATTATAATATCATTTACATTAATATATAATATAAATTTTATTATTTATCATCCTATTATAATGCAGTTATATTAGTATACATATTATAAAATTATTCTTATACATTATAATATTATTCTTATAAATAATATTAATAATATTATTTATTATAATGTCTATAATCAACTAATATTAATCTCTAAACATTAATACATCAATACTAATTCCTAATTTTCAAACTTTAACCCTAATCTATCAATACTAAACCCTAAAATTTATCGATCTTTATTATTTTTTAAATTCTAAATCTTAAACACTTAAATTTTAAAAAAATTCTAAATCCTATGTTATTTTATTTATTTAATTTTTTTG
>NC_029781.3:17922150-17943912 GCF_000817695.3 Arachis duranensis | reverse complement strand
TACTAACAATCACACTTTCGGCATATATATACCCACCAATAACAATAAAACCAATCCTCATCCCTCAATGTTTTAAAGTTTAACAAAATAGTAAAAAAAACCCAACAATATCAGGTCATAATTATCTTCAATAATTAAACATGTTAAGTCTAATCATTCTTTTTAACCAACAAATGTCTCACGTGATGCACAACAAAAATAATATAAAAACGTGCTAATAGCCTTCAGATCTTGTTTTCATAGTGGACGGATGTTGCTCTATAATTTTGACAGCACATACATACATGTGTAGAAGGATTTTTTCTAAAGAATTCGCCTTATATATAACTATATTTAAAAAAAATTAAAAGCACAGTATTGACCTGTTCGATTTGTTCACTATATCAACAGTTCGATTTGCTGTTTGTAGGACAATCAAACCAAACTAACATCGATTTGGTTCTGTCGATTTTTTTTATTTTTTAAATACAAATAACCAGAATTTCAATCACCATAAAATGAAGTTTAAAACAGTCAATAAACTAAAATAACAAGAGTGCATCACATCCAAATTCAATACAATTTCAACTTGTCCCAATAATTAAACATAAAAACAAAGACAATTAGAAATGTCTAATAAATAACAAAAACAAACACACTTTAAAACAAAATAAAAACCAAACCACACCAGAGTTGCACCCACATTAGTTCAATCAACTTTCCTTTTCTTTGATCTACGATGGGGCGGGGGTTTGGTAAGCACACTACTGTCCATTAAGAACGTACCACGGACTCAACATTTTCACCTCCAACTTCAGGCATCGATTATTCAAACTCATCAACATAATCAAGAACAGACAAGCAACAACAATTAGAGATAGTAATTTTATTGAAAAAATTTATTCAAACTCATCAACCTAATTAAGAACATACCAGCAACAACAATTAGCGACAGTCATTTTATTCAAACTCATCAATGTATATTCAGGTGTAAAGTCAAATGAAATCAAAAATATACCATTATTCAAAACTCATATTTTTTCCAACAGAATAGCAACAACAACAAAATTATAGCCATAATGAGGTTGAAGATTCTACCATTATATATCAACTTATAACGTTAAAAAAAATTGTTTTTTTTCCAACAAACCAGCGGCGACAACAAAATTATAGTCATAATGAGGTTGAAGATTCTACCATTATCAACTTATAACGTTAAAAAAATTACTTTTTTCCAACAGATCAGCAATAACAACAAATTTTATGCAAAAAATTGTGAATATACTAAGTTACCGACCTCCGAAGAAGACATTGTTGAGTTGCACGAGAGGGCTCGAACTGAGGCTGTTGATCGGTAACGAAGAGGACTGCTCGGCGATGGAGAAGGCTGCTTGGCGACAAAGAGGGCTGCCCAACGATGGAGAAGAACTGATTGGTTTAGGGTTTGCTGCGACAGCACAGACTGGATGACGGCATGGACTGGACGATGGTGCAAACTAGATGGATGAGTGGATATTTTATACGCTTTTTGGCATCATTTTCATATAGTTTTCATTATGTTTTGTTTAAGTTTTATTATATTTTCATAGGTTTTAGTGCAAAATTCACATTTTTGGATTCTACTTTGATTTTGTGTGTTTTATGATGATTTTAGGTATTTTCTGGCTGAAATTGAGAAGCTTGAGCAAAAGCCTGATTCAGAGACAGAGAAAGGACTGTAGATGCTATCAGGATCTGACCTCCATGCACTCGAAGGAGCATTTCTAGAGCTACAGAAGTCCAAATGGCGCGCTCTCAATGGCTATAGAAAGCTAACATCCAGGGCTCTAGAAATATATAATAGTCTATACTTTGCTTTGAAAATGAAGGCTCAAAGCTAAAATTCAACGCCAGCCACCAGCCCCAGTCCTGGCGTTCAATGCTCAGAAGGGAGCAGCTGGCGTCCAACGCCCATTCAGGAGTCCAAAGCTAGCGTTGGACGCCGAAAAGGGAGCACTAGCTCATGGATTTCACTTAAGCTTAGCCCAAACACTCACCAAGTGGGCCCCAGAAGTGGATTTTCACACTACAAGACTAGTTTATCTTATTTCTGTAATTCTTAGTTATCAGAATAATATATATAGGAGGAGATTAACCTTGTTTAGGATCTTCTTCCCCCATTTTACATTCGAACATTTTTTTTCTGTACAGTATGAGTCACTAACCTCCTAGGTTAAGGTTAGGAGCTCTGCTGATTCTTATGAATTAATAATATCACTATTCTACTTCAATCTATGCTTGATTCTATTCTAAGATGTATCTTCGTTCTTCATCCTAATGGATTGGGAGTGTAATTTGACCGTCATCCCTATTCACATGGGTTCTTACGAGTCATTGACGGGATAGTATTAAACCACCAGCTTGACTATACATCTCTTAGACGGCTAATCCATGACTTCGTTGGGTACTTAAAGACATCAGTGCAGCCGAGGTACGGGGCAATTAGGGCCTTTGTGGTATAGGCTAGAACCAAAGGAGCAGCGTTCTCTTATCCAGAAGATCTGACCTTGTCTGCGGCGTTTTAAGTAGGATCACCAAGGGAATGGACTGCTAGAGCTTCACCCCGTTCAGATTGGATGACCGCTGACCCGGCATTTGATCTGAAGCAGAGGAGATTAATGACCGCTGACCCGGCGTTAATCATATACAGCCTGCCATGGAATGAATCAATCAGAAGTTGGAGTATATGGTGAGAAAAGTTAATTTAGAAGGAAAAAGCATCTCCGAAGCCTCAACCGTTATCATACCATTGATTTCACACCTATCTAGTAACGTTTTATTTATTTATCTATTTTATGCATTTTTTCGTGACAACTATATTTTCTATTTTTTATTTATGGGCTGATTGGTTGAGCCTTGAGCCCATTTTGGGTCCAGTTCAACCGATTCGACCCGTTCGGTCCAATTTTGGGCCAAATTCTTTGAAATTAGTGTCAAAATTCTCGTTTTAATGAGCTCTATCCTAATTTAATATAAAATTTACATTTTTTATTTTTCTTATTAAAATTTAATTTATTAACTATTTATTTACTAATTTAGCTGGGTTTACATCCTACCCACCGAATTAAGAATTTTGTCCTCAAAATTCAGATTCAGTTACCTGAAAAGAGGTGTGGGTAGGGGTCTCATTTTGGATTCAATACTTCTCGATCTTAATCACTTGGTCTCAACTACTCATCATTCCTAATTTGTTGAGATAACTTCCAAGAAGGTACAACTTTCCTTTTTCAACTATCTAGGCCTTCCCTCTCTCTTTACCTGTTAGCTTTGCGCAGTTAGAATCTTTGTTCGAATTCACTGATCTCTTCTCCGTTATTTCTGTTGTTAATCTAGAACTTAAGTTTCAAATCCCTCGGGATTAGGTCAATACCCGAGTGACTAACGTATCACGCCACCTTAATGTATAACCTGATCATTTTTCCTCCGATCGGTGAAAGGTGGATGGATTTTTGGTCATTCGATTCACAATTACCTAATGGTATTAAATCCTTCGATTACTGCTAAAAGTTTGTCTACCAGGGCGTCGTCATGGCATCATAAGGTTGCATCCACCCACATCCTAAGTCCTTGGTTAATGTATCATTAGGTTTAGAGGTGATGAATCTCGACACAAAGGTTGCTTTCTTCTCTCAAAGTTTGAAAACTTGCTATATCGGGGCATCTAAATAATCAATGCGTATTGACGCGTCAATTGAACCGCATGCAACATGGTCGACAAAATTAAAGCTTCAGAGCTCTTCTTGTTGTGGTATACTACTCATTCCATCTTTCGTATTTTAAAAGCTTTACTCTTAATGGATTATCACCATGATGGTTATATTTAGAAACTATACAAGATGTTTACCGCATGCAAGGCAACTCCTGAAAAATATCAAGCTGAGAGACGTTCACATCACACAACCAGAGTTTATAAATAATGAAAAAGGACATCTGGTATGATGACCACACTATGTCTTAAGATGATAAATAAAATGTACAAGAAGAAAATCAAGATGCATAGTAAGAGAGGAATTCGATCTTGAAATTGTGAGAGAGAGAATCAAGGAATTTCAAGTCAAGTAAGTCTCAACTAAATTCCGAAGAATATAAATTGCAAAGGTGAGCAACTCCACTCACAACAAATTTCTCAAGTTCAGAATTGACGTAAGTATGCCTAGACAAGGTTCATGCAAGTAAGGAGTAAAAATTCGAAAAGATGGATAATTCATTACGAGTGTTGCAAAACTTATCGGGTACTCGCGGGTTACTTATATTTGTTTTGTATGGCTAAATGACGAGAGCTGATAAGGTTAGGAATTAGCGAGTAGGCTCGGGATAAGATCGGTTCTGGTTTGTTTGATGGCATTGTAAGAGATGAATTTGTGATTGATCGTGATAAAAGTTGGCTGTGTGTGAGTCGAGAGCAAACACACAATTGTATTTAAGTTAAAATGTGTAGTAAAGCATGGAGGGCTTGAGTAATTTAAAAGAATTATCAACTCCAATTGTTAAAAGGGCTTCCAAATTTAAACAAAACTATGAACTAAGAAGTAGAATCGGGAGAGCTACCAAATAACCAACTATAATGTTGAAATAAGCTCGAGTAATAATGAGTATGGAAATGTTTGGGCTGCTGACTTGTGATGTAACCATGGTACATGGACGATTTGACAAAGGTGATATTTGAATTGGCTTTTAAATTGAACTGTATAAGTTAATTATCGAAAGTCTTTCTGTTGTTGTCTTCCTCTTCCTCTGATATCATTGGTATTTCACATTGAGAGCGCTTAATCGAACAGACTTCGTTTCTACTACTCACTTCATCTAGCTTTCCAAGTTTTGTCGACTTTGACAGTGTTATTGTACATAATGTAACTAAGAATGATTCGGTCCTCAGCTCTAATCTTTATCGCTACCCACACTCTCTCGCCACCTGAGCAATTTGTAGCTACAAGCTAAATCCGTGTCATGCCTCTTCCTCGCAGTTTTGGGTTGTTAGGATTGACACCTACGGTTCTGGTTTATCTTAAGTATGGATAAGTGCGATGTCTCACTTCCTATAACACAAATAAAATTCAGGAATCAGTTTCAGCCTGCCCCCTCCTCGTTGTTACCCACCATTACCTCGGGCCCTCCTACATGGACAAACTATCGCCCTATGCCTTTGATTCGCTTATCTATAAGAGTCTTGATCATTTGTCCAACGCCAACCCGAAATTTCACTAAACTCTGCAAGCTTTGATGGCAATACCCTACTCCGAACAATTTGGTTTGGTTCTAAATCCAACACTAGGTTTGACATTTCAATGTTAGATCTTTCTTCCCTATCCTAGTCTATGAGTAATCATGGTATCCTAGAATGATACATTACCCCTCAAATTCAATCATTGCAATTACCTTAACCTTGTAATTGTGATCGATCTGCATCATGAGTTTCCTCTACGTGGACTAGGACAGTCCTTAACTAGATGTCCTGGTGATCCGCACCGGTAACACATGCCTTGCTTGTTTTTATGCTGCCTATTTGGTCGGTAGTTCTCAGTCCTCTTGAACTCTTGACTCCTTGGTGCCAGGTTTTGATGGTGGTCCCTTCGGCGAAACTCCCATTTATCATTCTTTGCCACAGCTGCATTCCTCACACATTCTTCAGCTATTCGACTCTTGTTCACAAGTTCAGAAAACACCCTGATCTCCATCGGTACAACAAAGCTCAGAATATCACTTTGAAGGCCCCCCTCGTACTTAATGCACTTCCATTCCGCAAAATTCTCAGGTGCACCTTGGAAAATGCGAGAAAATCGGCATAGTTCTTCGAATTTATTAGTATACTCAACAACAATCATTTGGCCTTATTTTAATTGAAGCAATTCAAGTTCTTTGGCATTTCTGACTGAGCTTGGAAAATACTTTCTGTAAAATTCTGTGCGGAATACTTCCCAAGAGATTATAATACCGTCTGGCTGCAAGATACGCCGTGTTCACTGCCACTAATACTGAGCCTCGTCTTGGAGCTGATAAGTTCCAAATTCAACCCACTGCTCTTTAGGAACCTGCTGAGCCTGCAATGCCTGCTTCATTGCCTGAATCTAGTTATCCGCTTCAGTGGGGTTTGAAGTTCCTCTGAAGGTCGGAGGGTGAACCTTCAGAAAAGAGGAAAGCGTCATAGGGCCCTCTTCGCCATTATTTTCATTGTACCCATTGTTCATCTGGTTCCCTAGCGCTTCGGCTATCGCAGCCATGTTACCCAGGGCAGCCATGAAATCTACAAGGTCATTCCCTGTCGGTTCGGGATTAGCATTCCCTAATCTACCTCTGCGTCGCCTGCAACTACATCCACGAGTCGCCATATAGTTCCTGTTCACACCAAACAAATGATATCAAGGTGATCTGTTTTAATATCGCAAGTCTAGTGCTTCAAGTCCCAAATGCATGCTTACGAACGTTTATTGTAACACCCTAATTACCCTAAGCCTTACCTCATGTCGGCAAAGGTTAATCAAAGGTTACGACAAATATATATATATATAAGGAGTAATAATTCTAGAAGTCCGATAGAGAAAATAAGCTCAAATACGAAATTACAAAGAGTGAACGTTCACACAAAGCTACAAGTGTAAAAGACAAGATCGACTATGTGAGATAGCAAGATATATGTAGTTATATAAGAGTATAATAATCATAAGATACTAGTCTAAGTCTGCGGAGTTTAGGTCGACTAATTAAATATAGACATATAGAGTTTTGACAGTAAAACAGCTTATATAGTATCTCTCTCAAAGTAAGCCTCTAAGGTAAAATAAATACAAAAGTGAGAGTACTAATAAAAATAAATCGAAAGACTCCAAAAACATGATAAAGATCATCCACTCTGTCACCGTCAAGCAACTCACCAAGGTGGGTCGCGACCTGTATCTGAAAAACAACAACAGCATATGGTATGGGAACCGGAGGTTCTCAGTATGGTAACAGTACCCAATATGTAAGATGTAAGGCTCTGGGACGCCGAAGGCAATCCTAGAACTTCACATCGAACACGGATATTCAAGCTTAGAATAAAATAAATAAATAAAGAACTTAAACCATAAACCGGGTTATCTAAACTTAGGGGAATTCTAACTAATACTAATCACACTGTTGTATCCCACAGCCTTCGCCAACCTAACCTCCGTGCGATCCCAGCGCCACCACCTACCTAACCTCCTCAACACCAGACAATCACAAATAATGCAAACAAGTAATACACAGGTAGTAATCATATATAACAAGTAATTCAATAAGCAAGTAAGCATATTATACAATTAGGCAAACTCAAGTAATCAAAGCAAACAAACACATAAGAGATGCATATGATGAATGCCTGTCCTATTAGCTTGTGATATCACTTGTCGGTCCGTAAATGCCAACTCGACACATCCTTCCGGATGTAGTCTTTTCTGCCACGCCAGAGATATAGTGCCATGCACACTCATGTATCAGCGAATCTGCTACGCTAGAGATATAGGCCCCGCACACTTCATGAAGCAAAGAAGGAAACAATCACAATAAATCATGTAGCAGAAAAATCTGCCACGCCAGGGATATAGGCCCTGCACACTCTCAATGACAACTACTCCTGTAGTAGAGACATCTGCTACGCCAGAGATATAGGCTCTGCACACTCTCATCAACAACTAGTCATGCAGTAGAGAAATCTGATACGCTGGGGATATAGGCCCCGCACACTCTCATATAATCCAATAACTTCATCGACCTCAAATCATCACCAGACATCACCATTTCTCATCTCAAATCACTTTCAATTATCAATTCTCAACATTCCAAGGATATAGTGCCTCGCACACTTTCCTTCAATATCCGTCAAGCTCATAATAACCATCATCAGTTCTTAATTCCATTCCGAACTCATTCGTTCATCAATTTCTCAATTCATTGTCAGTAATCACTAAGTTCACTACTCTTCCTTCTCTCTCAACCAAACTCATCCTCAATACACCAGAAACTTAAACCTCCATTCTCTAACTTTTCAAAGTAAAACCCAAATTAAATCTCCTAGGACCTTTCCCATGTTTTGATACCCGAAAATAAGTCAAAGAGTCTTAAATAGGTGTCACAGAAGTTTACAAGCTTGTTGAGAAGGTGAAACAGTTAAAAATAAGATTTTAGTTGAGAAACAGGACATGTGCATACGGACAAGGGTGTGCGTGCGCATGCCCAGGAAAGTTTTCAAATGTGTGCGTACGCATAGAGGTGTGCGTACACACAGGTAGTAACATTTTTAACTCTGTTCATCCGCACAAGGCATGTGAACGCCCTCAACGGAGTGCACCTTCCAACGTGTGCGTGCGCACAGGTTGCCAAAACTTCGTTGGTTGTGTGCGCGCACAGGTTGTGCTAGCGCTCTCAACAGCAAGCCTTTCCTTGTGTGTGCATACACACAAGGCTGTGCGTGCACACAGGTTCAAAAACTCACAGGGGTGTGCATGCGCACATAAACCAAAAATTACAAATTCTGCAGCATGCACAGAATTCAGATTTTGACACCAAACTTTGAATGATCATAACTTCCTCTACAAAAATCCATTTCCTACAAACTTTAATTCCACTTAAAGATTCTTCAATTAACTTTAATTTAAAGCAATTTCAACAAATTTTTAAAAACTGAGGCTCAAGTTATGATCCGACAAAATTCACTGACATTGGAATTTTTGCTAGTAAAGAATTTCATAAAAACAGTCGCGTTGTAGATATAGTCTCTAAACCGACAGAAATCCCTTCGTACAAATGTTTTGGTTGTCACAAGTAATAAACCCCTAAATAAATTGATAACCGAAGTATTTAAACCTCGGGTCGTCTTCTCAAGGAATTGCAGGGAGGTATGTTCTTATTATTGGCTATGAAAAAGGAAAAAATGGGGTTTTGGAAGTAAGGGGGCAGTATGTTGCACAAAAAAAAAATAAGAAAAATAAATAAGTAACTATAAAATAAACTCTTGACAAGGTATGGGAACTGGAAGTCCTTTCCTGGTTATCCTTATCGATTGTAATGAGAATTGGATTTTTCTCCCACTTTGTTAACCTCTAACTATGAAGGTAAGTTAAGTGGATGAATTAATTCTAATTCTCAACTAACAATGAGTTTGATAACTCAAGAGTCACCAATTATTTAACCAAGGCCAAAAGGGGAAAAACTAAATCTACTAGAATAACAATATCTTCAGATTAGGAATAATAAAAAGAAAGCAAACACAATTCTGAAATACCTCAATTATATTAAATAAAATATTCAAATCATAACATGGAAAAGTTCATAAATTAAATTGGGATAAATAAAAATAAAAAGGAATATTGAACCTGAATCGAGAGTCACTCTTAAAAACCAAGAGAAGTCCTAAATCCTAGTTTCTAAAAATCCTAATTTCTAATCCTAATCCTAATCCTAAGAGAGAGGAGAGAACCTCCCTCTCTGAAAACCACATCTAAAATAATAAAAAGAGAATTATGAATCACCTCCTAATGAATGGATGCATTCCCCAACTTTATAGCCTCTAATATGTGTTTTCTGGGCCAAAAACTGGGTCAGAAACAGCCCAGAAGTCAGTTCCAGCGCTTTCTGGTCCGTACAGGTCGTGGAAAAGTGACGCAGCCGCATGGCTCACGCGGTTGCGCGGGTTGCGTTCCTGCCAGGTCACACGTCCGCGTGACTCACGCGTTTGCGTCGCTTGGCGTCGGGGCAGCTATGGCAAATTATATATTAAATCGAAGCCCCGGACGTTAGCTTTCCAACGCAACTGGAACCGCGTCGTTTGGACCTCTGTAGCTAAAGTTATAGCCGTTTGAGTGCAGAGAGGTCAGGCTGGACAGCTTAGTAATTTCTCCAACTTCTTGTATTCATTCCACTTTTGCATGCTTCCTTTTCATCCTCTAAGACATTCCTGCCCTATAAACCCTGAAAACACTTAGCACACATATCAAGGCATCGAATAGTAATAAGAGAAGATTAAAATTAGCAAATTTAGGGCCAAAGACGAAGCATGTTCTCAATCATAGCACAAAATTAGTAAGGAAAATATAAAACCTGCGAATTTAATGAATAATCCCCACACTTAAACAATAGCATGTCCTGATGAAGAAGAATGGTAGAATGTATGAAATGCAACCTATAAATGTAACTACATGCTAAGATGTTTCTACCTACTTGGTTAAAAGTAAATAAATCTTTCAAGAATAAATATGAACTGGATTTCACTAATTCAAATCACAAAATACAATACAAATAACTTGCAAGAAGAAGATAGCTCATGAAAGCAGGGAACATAGAATTGAGCGCTGAACCCTTACTGGTAGTGTATATCACTCTAACTCTCAAGTGTCTAAGGTCAATTCTCTCAATTCTCTACTAATCTTGCTTTCTATAGCTTGCTCTTTATCTAACAATCAACAAAAATTTAATGCACCAATACACAAATCAAGAGGTCTTTTAAAGGTTGTAATGGGGTTAGGGTCAAGGTAGGATTGCATTTTGGCCAAGTGGATTAAAATCTGAATCCTTAATTAACATAAACTTTTCCACCTAACTTAGGACAATCCATATAATCATAATATAAAATCTGACTTCCCATTAACTATGTTTTCCACATATTTATGCATTCCAAGTTTTGAGTACAGCTCATATGCATTGATTTCACTATTTATTTTGGGGCATTTTGTCCCCTTTTTATTAATTGCTCTTTTCTTTTTCTCTTTTTTTTTCAATGCATATGATTAAAGTATTGAATGCAATAATATGTGCTCACTATTATTTTGCACATTTTCACTAAAATATACAACACCCAATTATTCAAACCAAATAATTTCAAACTCAACTTCCCCACACTTAAATCATGAGCACTTTACTAGTCTAAGCTAACCAAGGATTCAAATTAAGGACATTATTATTTTTCGCTTAGAGTTAGTAATGAGCTAAAGTAAAGAACAAATGGGTATATTAGGCTCAAATTGGTTTGCAAAAAGATAATGAAAGGGTAAGGCCATATGGGTATGTAAGCTTAGTGAAACAAAGGCCTCAATCATATCAGTGCATGCATACATTAAACAATGGAAATATAGAATTAAGCAAGACAAATATCACAATTTTAGAGAGAAAAAAACACACACCAAAAATAAAATATTGGTTGATAAAATGCAACCAATTCAAATAGGCTCAAAATCTCACAGGTTTTGTGTGTCCGAACTCTAAACCATGTTCCAAAATAATATTTCTTCAAACAAGTGTAACATTAAATTTTATTCAAATTAGTGAAATGCTCTAAAAGGTTTCTTGAAAAAGAAAATATTACTTTAACCAAGTGGTAAAATATGCACAAAATCAAGAAAATATGCAATCAGATATGCAAATGCAACAATGAACAAACAAATAAAATAAAAATTTTAGTGTTGAGTCAAGAAATAACTAACCCATGGAGATCGGTATCGACCTCCCCACACTTAAAGATTGCACCGTCCTCGGTGCATGCTGAGATGTACAGGTGGACGGGTTGTTCCAACTGATGCCTTTCTTCAAGGATTGTGCAGATGGACTTGTTTGTCTCCCCATGTAAACGTCTTCCGGTTTCCCTCCGGGTGGCCATCTTGAAAAAAAAAAGGGAAGAAAAGTAACCCAGAAATAAAGATAAGAAAATAAATAAAGTATGGGTGGGTTAATGCCAAATGATAAGGGTGTCAATTACATGGTAGTTACAACATGTAAGTGAGAAAACAATAGAAGCCATGGCATACCAGTGGTATAAAAATGTGTAACATAGGGGAGGAGAGTGGGTAATGGAAGTATTAATACAAGCTCATGTCAATGCAAATGGAGTGCAAGTATCATAAAAGATTGGCATTGGCAGATAATTAATATCATCCCACAGTGTAAAACAAGTTACCAAAATAAATTCAAGAAAATATGCAACGGTTGAATAAGAAAAATTTTTTAACACCAATAAAAATTCAGAAAAGGAAAGAAAAATATGCACAATTTTAAAATGCAATGAATGAAATATCCAAATAAATGAAGTAAAATAGGATGAAGGTGAAAAAGAATGAGAAGTGAAAGAAATAAAGTAAGAAAGAAAGAAGAAAGAAGAAAAGATAGAAGAAATTAGGATTGGGGAAGAAAAGATAAGATATTCGACAAATCGGGATATGTTGTGCGGCGCAGGCAACGCGACCGCGTGGGGCACGCGTTCGCGTGGATGCACTTCAAGTATGGTGACGCGATCGCGTGACCCATGTTATGCTTCTGGCGCGAGTGCAGCCTCGCGCCAACACAACTCTCTGTTCAAATTAATTTATTTGCCAAAATTGGGGTGACGCGATTGCGTGGGTCACGTGATCGCGTGGGCGGCCAAGATTGGAGGATGACGCGGACGCGTGGGGCACGCGTTCGCATGGTAAGGCTTGTGCTTCTAGCGCCAGTACAGCCTTACTTCAGCACAACTTTTGGCCATGCACCCCTTTTATGTCGATTACCAGGTCACGCGGCCGCGTGGGTGACGCGGTCGCGTGGGAGGCATGTTTCTCATGGGACGCGGACGCGTCAGCGACATGGTCGCGTGGATCAATTTGTGCCATTAGCGCGCCTCCAGCCACGCTTTCGCGTGACTCTCTGTTCAACCTTATTTTCTTCCAAACGCACATACGACGCGGACGCGTCGGCGACGCTGTTGCATCGCGTGCGAAAAATCCCTTTTTCTTTTTTTTCTGAAAAATGAAGAATGCAGTGTTAATATGAATGTGATGCAAAACTCCAGGTTCAATATAATAAAATAAAATAAAACTAGAAAACAAATAAAACTAAATAAAAATGAAAAAGGAACAATCATACCATGGTGGGTTATCTCCCACCTAGCACTTTTGGTTAAAGTCCTTAAGTTGGACGTTGGTTGAGCTTCCTGTTATGGCGGCTTGTGTTTAAATTCATCCAGAAATCTCCACCAATGCTTGGAATGCCAATGGCCTCCGGTGTCCCAAACTAGGCATGTGAAGCTTCTGAGCAGCTTCAAACAGACTTTCAGACTCCCGGGGTGATGAATATCAGAATATTTTTCAGGATCCCAAACTCTGGTTCCAAATTCACTTTTGTTGTGATCTATACTTTTCCATCTGGGCGGTTTGGAAATTAGATTCTCACCACGGTGGCCAAACGTTCTCCGTGATCCATTCAATTGAGCATGATACCAATCCTTGCGCTTCGAGTTGAAGCGTGGAATCTTATTGAACCTTGTGCACCGGCTCTGAGTATGAGCCATTTCCCTTTTGCTCTTAAAGCCGCAGAGAGCTCTAAGCTGGCCATCTGTTTCAAGCAAACCATATTCAAGTGGAAAAGTAAAGATAAAAGTTAAGGATTTTACCCACTTGGAGACTGTGTTGGGTGGTAATGGCCTTGGGATGGGTGTTTCTAGTGGCTCTGCAAGCTCTACTCCCTTGTGGTCTTCAGTGAATTCCTCCACCTTTTTGCAAATTTCTTCAACTTCACCCATGTCTTGATCAAAGTCATTGATATCTTCCTCGTCACTTGAGTCATAAATAGGAGGTTGAGAAAAGTCGACCTCTGCATCATTTTCGTATTCACTTGGGGAGGATTCTTCTGTCTCAAGAAATTCACTTGCAGATGCAAGTTCATCACTGAGAGAACAGGACTCGTGATCATCATCATCAAGGAAACCTGCGTCCTGGGTTATTCCGTCCAGTTCTTCATAAGATATTTGCATTGGAGGCGGTGCAAAATCCTCCTCAGCGTCAATTGTAACATCCTTGACAGAGTTCTCCACAACAACCGACTCTTCCTCTTCTGCAATGTCAGCTTTCTCTACTTGTTCTAATACGAAGTTATGCTCTATGCTGTTCACTGGAGCTTCCAGCATCTCCTTTGTACTGCGTTCTTCATTAGATTCTCCACATAAAGCCATGGGGGTCTGTTGAGGGGCTGAGCGTCCGAAAGATAATTGTTTTAGCCTTTCCACTATTGCTTGCTCCAGTTGATGAAAGACTGTAGTACATTGTTTTATTGATTCTTCGAGGCTACCCTGTGATTCTGACTTTGATGGATATCGGTAATGTGTATGGGGGAGTGGTGGTTCTTGGGAGTAATTGGATTGGTATTGGGGCGGATAAGGATCGTATGATGGCGAATGGCGAAAAGAAGCTTGTGAGTGTGGTGGTTCGAGGTCATGTTGAGAGGATGGTCTATAGGCACGGGGTGGGGCTTGTTGGTAGTTACAAGGTTGTCCACCATGTCTTTCAGCTGGGTATGCACGGTAGAATGGTCTTTGTCCATGATATCTTGGAGGGTGTTGTTGCCAAAAGGGTTGATTAGATCCTCTTGACTGCATCCATCCTTGATTGGTCTGACCTTGATGCATTTTCCTGCTGTGGTTTCTATTTCCTTCAACAAAGTTAGAACGAAACTCAAAGCGAGAGGGGTGAGAATTCATAGTAGATATCAGAAATAAGGGGGAAAAAGGAGAAACAAGTAAACAAGTAAAAGAAAAATATTTACAATAACCAATAATAAGGCACACGTTTGCAATTTCCCGGCAACGGCGCCATTTTGACGTTGGGATTTTTGCTAGTAAAGAATTTCATAAAAACAGTCGCGTTGTAGATATAGTCTCTAAACCGACAGAAATCCCTTCGTACAAACGTTTTGGTTGTCACAAGTAACAAACCCCTAAATAAATTGATAACCGAAGTATTTAAACCTCGGGTCGTCTTCTCAAGAAATTGCAGGGAGGTATGTTCTTATTATTGGCTATAAAAAAGGTAAAATTGGGGTTTTGGAAGTAAGGGGGCAGTATGTTGCACAAAAAAAAATAATAAGAAAAATAAATAAGTAATTATAAAATAAACTCTTGACAAGGTATGGGAATTGGAAGTCCTTTCCTGGTTATCCTTATCGATTGTAATGAGAATTGGATTTTTCTCCCACTTTGTTAACCTCTAACTATGAAGGTAAGTTAAATGGATGAATTAATTCTAATTCTCAACTAACAATGAGTTTGATAACTCAAGAGTCACCAATTATTTAACCAAGACCAAAAGGAAAGAAAATTGTATCTACTAGAGTAACGATATCTTCAGATTGGGGAATAATAAAAAAAAGCAAACACAATTCTGAAATACCTCAATTATATTAAATAAAATATTCAAATCATAACATGGAAAAGTTCATAAATTAAATTGGGATAAATAAAAATAAAAAGGAATATTGAACCTGAATCGAGAGTCACTCTTAAAAACCAAGAGAAGTCCTAAATCCTAGTTTCTAAAAATCCTAATTTCTAATCCTAATCCTAATCCTAAGAGAGAGGAGAGAACCTCCTTCTCTGAAAACCACATCTAAAATAATAAAAAGAGAATTATGAATCGCCTCCTAATGAATGGATGCATTCCCCAACTTTATAGCCTCTAATATGTGTTTTCTGGGCCAAAAACTGGGTCAGAAACAGCCCAGAAGTCACTTCCATCACTTTCTGGTCCATACAGGTCGCGGAAAAGTGACGCGGCCGCATGGCTCACGCGGCAGCGCGGGTTGCGTTCCTGCCAGGTCACGCGTCCGCGTGACTCACGCGTTTGCGTCGTCTGGTGTCGGGGCAGCTATGACAAATTATATATCAAATCGAAGCCCCGAACGTTAGCTTTCCAACGCAACTAGAACCGCATCGTTTGGATCTCTGTAGCTAAAGTTATAGCTGTTTGAGTGGGAAGAGGTCAGGCTGGACAGCTTAGCAATTTCTCCAACTTCTTGTATTCCTTCCACTTTTGCATGCTTCCTTTCCATCCTCCAAGCCATTCCTGCCTTATAATATCTGAAGACACTTAACAAACATATCAAGGCATCTAATGGTAATAAGAGAGGATTAATAATAAGCAAATATAAGTCCAAAGAAACATGTTTTCAATCAAAGCACATAATTAGGAAGGCAAATGTAAAACCATGCAAATAGTATGAATAAGTGGGTAAAGAGTTGATAAAAACCACTCAATTGAGCACAAGATAAACCATAAAATAGTGGTTTATCATTCACCAAAAATCTGTTTTTACCAAAAGTCTCAAAACCTCAATTTTACCAAAATTCCCAATTTAAAACCAAACTAATCACAACCCAAACAAAGCTAAAACATCATAGAAGTCCATACGATTCTGCTCCCAACTCAACCATCCATATTATCCCAATTACATCATTCAACACCATCAAAATCCTTAATCATCAACATCCAAAATCATCATAAACACTCATAATCATCATCAACCAACAACAACATCAACAACCACTTCAAATCCTCATCCATTTCAATAACCATCACTTAAAAATATCAACATTAACCAAATCTATCTAAATTTTTATTCCTCACATTATCCTCATAAAACTCACATCCTCTAACAATAGTCATCAAAATCAACATTCATACTCCTCATCAATTAACCTCTATATTAGCAATCATAATCAACATTCATATTACCACAATCAACATACACACTCATCAACCTCAACCAACATCATCAATATCATCCATCCCTCATCAACAACAAATAAATCACAACATTCTTCATCCACCTCCATACAACTTATCATCAATTTTACATACAATTAAACATACACCCAAATATTCAACCCTATCTTAAGGTCAATTATCCTCCATGCACGAAACCACCAAAAAGCCAAGACAATTCCAAAAAGCACCAAAGCTCAAACTAACAACACACATATCACCAAAATCAAAACCTAGAAACCACAACATACAAAACTAAAAGTGTTTATGAGGAACTTTACCTTGTCAAAAGAGGATTGGGACAATTTCCAACAATTACCCGCTTCTAGAGATCACCTAAACAAGTAAAGTCACAAAATCTACTAAAAAATCATAACCAAAAAATGCAGAGATCTAGGGCTGGAAAATGGAGCTTGAGCTTCGATTTCTTACCATATTTTCTTCAATAGAAATGAATATCTCAACGATAGCTTCGCGTGGCCACAAACGGCTCGTCAATCAGAGTTCCGTAGCTCAAGTTATGGCTTCCGGAAGGTGAGGATGAATAGTGACATTCCCCTCTTCTCCTCTCTTCTCAATTCTGCGCCGCGGCCCTCTCTCTCAAGTTAGGTCATAATGAGCTAAATGCTCATTAATTGGCCTTATATATGTTGGGCCTTGGGCCCAGTTTAGGCTCAATCCAACCCGCTAGCATTTTTAGTCCGTTTGGCCCACTTTGGGCCAAAACCTTTAAGATTAGTGTCCGGTTTTCAATTCTAAATTATTTTTGTCCTTTCAAATAAATAAATCAATTTTCAAAATCTTATTTTCCAAAATACGCGATACTGGACAGACTAGAGCCGGTACTGCCAGCTTAAGCATTAGTACGTGTTTTTATAAAAATTTTTTGAAAAAGATACATTTTCCAACTTAGAAAAATTTATTGAAATCAAATTTCATCTTTATATTTTCAAATTAAAACCTCTAAATTTTGAATCTACTCCGGGCACTTAAAATTATTATTTTATCAAAACGGTTATGCCGGTTCTTACATTTATGCCATATATCAGTTAGATATCCTAATAGCACATAGGCACATATACAGAGAATGCACAGAAGCATAGTCAGTCCATCTCTCAGGCTCTATAGGAATGAACTGCTCTGATACCATAATGTAACACCCTACCACACAGAGCTTTACACCTAGGATGTAAAACAGAGGTGGCGAGGCACTTTGACTCTAAGGATAAAATATATACATATAATAGTAGAAAGAATGTGATAAACTAGGAGCCTTGCAAAATAGTTGAAACAAAAATCACGAAAATAAAAAGTGCAACACTCAGGAAATGTGATTACTTGTGTATTAAAAAAACTAAGGTTTAAAAGCATAAATAAATAGGAGATAGGAATATAGAGACAAGAAAACGATATAACAAGCTCCTAACCCAGCTTGCGAAACTAAGGCTAGCTAGAGAATATTTACATGCATATATACAATACCCCAAAATCCAAAATACAAAGATAAACCCTAATTCTCCATAAATCTCTAAGAGGTACAAAAGTAATATATAGATACATAGGGACCAAAAGCCCACTTCGCTGCAGAGAGCTCCAGACGCCTTGCGAGGTGCCTCTCGACCTACATCTGAAAAATACAACATTATATGGAATGAGAATCAGAGGTTCTCAACATAGCAAAGGTGCCACGCACATAATATATATAAGGTCCTGAGAATGCCAGAGGGAATCCTAGAACGCCGACACTCAGATTATAAAGTTTAAGAGGATTAAATGGAAGCCATAAAAGGTGGTCTTCTAGGATATCTAAGTCTAACTTAACTTAATCGTAACTCTAAGTCTTTCCTCATTTCCTCCATACCTCCATCTCTGATAGTTCGCATAGACAAACAAACAGACAAGACAAGCACAGGTAAAAAACAAGTAGTTCAAGTAACAATTACAACAATTAGTAGAATATAATCAATTAGGCATTCCCCATTAATGCATAGCAAACAAAGCACACATATACATATGATGAATGTCTAACCTACTGGCCATGAGCTCACGCGTCGGTTACTTTGCCAGAACCCGACACATTTGGTAGCTAACCCAGTCATTTGTCTCTAGGTTGCGCATCTCCAGGAGGATCATAAATAAAGGAGAGTGCCTTTCCACCTTCTCCTGGAGGTTTCACGAAGGAGAGTGCCTTTCCACATTGAAAAAGTGTGCCTTTCCACCTTACAACCAGAGAAGAATGTGGGGGAAACAATACGAAGGATAGTGCCTTTCCACCTTCTCCACATCCACATCACGATAAGAGAGGGAACTTCCATCCTCAATTTTTCATCCGAACACATTTTCAAGTTAATACGTAAGCGGGATCACACCCAAACCTTGCCATCTCGACCATTTCGGCCACATACACATCTCGACCATTCCAGCCACACACAGTCATCCCAAATCTCATCATTTATCATCATCATTTCCTTACATTCATTCTTTATAGCCATAGTTTAGCATGGTCTCATACATACACCTCATATCATTGCAATTTGTATCTAATTCATCATTTAAGATTATTACTTCACTCTCAAGTTATCACCTTTTCCTAGCTTCAGCTCATTACTAGACTTACTATTATAGGTTAAAGCTAAAAGAATGAAAACGGAGGTTTAGAAGTTTGAAATTATGCTTGGAAAGACAAAATACAGTTTTGTTGAAACGTGCAAAAAGGCTTGCTCGCGTACGCGTGGATCCTAGCCCAAGAGGGTTGGTCGCGTTGCGAGCGACTGAACGCGTACTCAAATTCCAGGCCCACGCGTACGTGAGGACATGCGTTTTCCAAAAAAATTTTGCCAAGTCTGAAATGCTGTAGAATTCCAAATTTCAAGTCCAAACTTTCGACGCACATAACTTTTTTGTTTTAAAATATTTTTCATCCATTCTTTGAACGGCGTAAACTTCACGGACTTAATTTTCATTTAAAATAGATTTCAAATTCTTCAGAGGTTCGGAAGCCAAGTTATGACTCACCGAAGTTCAGCCAAAAAAAAACCAAATTTACATGATCCAAACCTTCATTTTCATAAACCAACCTCAACTCTTCCTTCCTTTACACATATAACCAATCACAACAATCATACCAATTATAATACCAAAACTTCCATCACCTTACTTTTGTCACTCACACATCAATATATACATAAACTCTTTACCCATAACTTATTACTCTAGTCACAATAATCACCATCAAACCACTACAATTCATATTCATTCACCTTCTCCACTTTACAAGCACCAATAAATCTTTAATTGGCATTCCAAATTCAGCACCAACAATTTAAACCAAAACTCAATATTTATCATCAAACACTAATCAAACACTAATCAATTTACATGTTTGTACATTCATCCCTATCTTATAGTCCACTAGCCTAAATCTTCACAGAACATTATATATTATATACGCGAAACCTAAACCATACCTTGGCCAATTTTCACACATTATCCCAAGCAACCCTCTTAGACGAAAAGGCAAAGATTTAACACCACAATTCAGCTCTAACACCCACCAAGTTTTCAATCAAACTTCCAATAGCTCCAAATCATATATATACACATACACCTAATACATGATTCATATACCTAAATACCGAATTCAATACCCAACATATAAAATTAAGGAATTAGATAGGATTCTTTAAATTCTCACCTTACCAAAGCGTCACACAACAAGAGTGAACATTTTTCTCAAGCTAATCGAGTCCTATAACATCAAGGATAAAAAATCTCAACACATGTAGTCATGATTTTCGAAAATCAAGGGGTAGAGAGACTCGGTGATCGAAAGAGAAGCTTACCAATGAAATTGTTCCGATAGGTTTGTAGAGATCGACGCGCTGGACGCGTGGCCACAAATAGTGCGACGATCGGAGCTTGGAGTGAGAAGTTATGGTGGTTGGAATCAAAGCCTAGGGTTGGAACCCTTCTCTTCTCTCCCCTTGCATAGCTTCAGCATTCTTGGCTGAATGGAGATGAAGAGTGTTGCTTCTCTTAAGTGTATGGGCTGATGGGTTGGATCTTGGGCTCATTTTGGTCTTGGTTCAATCGGTTCGACTCGTTCGACTCAATTTTAGGCTAAATTCTTTAAAATTTGTGTCAAAATTCTCGTTTTAATGAGTTTTATCCTAATTTAATATAAAATTCACATTTTTAATTTTTTTATTAAAATTTAATTTATTGACTATTTATTTACTAATTTAACGGGATTTACAAAAATATCCTTCAATAATCATTATTATAATTATATATTAGTAATAATAATATAAAATATATATTTATTATTAATGTAATATATTTAATTTATTTTTAATATTTTAACTTCTTACAAAAATATTTTGGGTAAATATTTTTTGTTTATCATATCGATTAAGCAGCATATCGCTGTCTATGTATTCTTTTATTATAAGTAGTACTAGATAAACAATTGTCTATTAACCAAGTTCTTAATTTAAATTCATGTTCTGAAAATATCTATCTGTCTCTCTCTCTTTAATATATAGATTTTTTTTTAAGAAGAAGTATAGGAATTTAATGGAGTATGTGTATAATGTATATAATTGTGGTTTAGGGATGTTCGATTAAGTAGGATATCAGATATTTATTATTTCAAGTATCCGGATGGTTATTTTGAATAGAGACTAAAATATATGTTATTTAATTCTCGCAAGAAAAAAAAAGTGTACATTTGAAAGATAGAGAAAACAATTAGTATTATTTAGACATCTTACAAGAAAGAAAAGGATCATTTTCTAAAAAAAAAAAATTATTAATGGCGTGTGAAGAATTATTTAAACGATAAATACATGAGCATATGGATCCATGTCTTTCTCTAGCTCTCTCTCTCTCTATATATATACACTAGCACTAAACTTGTCCTTTTACCTTGTTAATTTGAAATAATTTTTTCTAAGAATAAAATTTCATTAATTAAATTAGTCTTGGTTTTACAGTTAGCTTCATCTCTATTAATGTAAACAATAGCTTTTGGAAGGAGGTGATCTTCAAAGTGGGAATATTGGTGACTATGAAAGATGAAATAGATTTTAATTAATAGGATTAGTTAATGACTTGTTGTAATTGCGAAAATAAATCAATTCCAACTCATCCTTTGAAAATATTACATATTGCTAAATATCTAAATATATTGTTTTGCACACCCATCACAGAATAAATAATAATATATTACATT
>NC_029781.3:17920064-17922058 GCF_000817695.3 Arachis duranensis | reverse complement strand
CATATCTACCAAACTTAAAAAACTATGGAAAAATAAGCTATTTTCTGAATTTTCACTTTTAAAGATTTTGTGAGAAAAAAAAGTAAAGAAATTAAAAACGTTTGATTTATTGTCTTTTTCACTTAAGGGGTTATGTAGAATTGTGCACAAAATTGCACATAAATATTTGGGAAATTATCTGGTGCTGATAGAACTTTTATCGAATTTATGGAAGAATAATATTGAAGTAAGGTGGGACTCATCTTTTTATTTTTGAGCCCTACAAGTGAATTTCAGACACCATATTAATGGCAAAAGAAGGAGGAACCATCGTATCTGGTGAACATGGTATTACCACAATCTGTGTGCCTAGGAGGGATAGTTACTTGCATTCTGTAGGCATGTGGGTTGGAGATAATCCATTTGATTTTGTTGTTCCTGTCACGTTGTTCCAAATCATTATCTTCATTATAGCTTCCCGAATATTGTACATTGTTCTCAGGCCTCTAAGCACACCCAAATTCGTCTGCTATGTTCTGGTAACTTTTATCATATTTAAATTTTATTTTGTTTTTCTCAATATTCAACATATATATAAGATTAGCATTTGTTTAAGACGAAAAAAAGAACTTTATGAACACAAGATGTATTCATCCTGTCTATTTGTCTTTATATTATTTATACATACTTCACATATTTGTTTTTATTAGGGAAACCAATTATTAAACTAATTGGTAAGCAATTTTTTTATGATAGTAATGAAACTTGTCATGACATAATAATTAAATTTTGCATAAACACAAAAGATATATTAGCTACATTATAATTGATAGTGCCTACTTTTCTAAGTACTTGCCAAAACATTTCAGGGTGGCATTCTGGTAGGACCATCAATTTTGGGCAACCATTTATTTGAAGTTGTATATCCTCCTATACAATCTCCAATTTTATTCTTGTTGGGAAGGTTAGGTGCTGCATATAGTGTGTTCTTCATCACACTAAAAATGGACATAGTCCCAACTATAAAAGCAGCCAAAAAATATTGGAAATTAGGTTTCATGCCGTTCTTAAGTTCTTTTCTTGTTATGTACACCCTAGCACACTATACCAACTTGGAATATAGAGGTAAATTAAAGCAACCAAGCATCCCTTGTTGGACTAGTTTTCCCGTTGTCTCAGATTTCTTGATGGAACTCAACCTTATAACTATGGAAATAGGTCAGATCGCTCTGTCTACGGCTATCGTGTCCGAAATGTGTCAGTGGATTGTGTTGATAACCTACGTGTTAGCAACAAACACACTAAACTTCTCATTTGCAAACCTAAGTTTCCTTGTGGCCTTCTTGATGTTCTTGTGCTTTGTTGTAAGACCAATAATGAAGGTGATAATTAAAAGAACACCAAAGGGGGAACCGGTAAAACAAGGTTATGTTACTATGGTCCTTCTAGGTGTTATTGGCATGGCAACAATTAGTGATATCATTGGAATAACGTTCATAATGGGACCCACACTTTATGGTTTGTTTATCCCTAATGGTCCCCCTTTGGCAACAACAATAGTGGAGAGGTCTGAAGTTGTTATATCGGAACTTATTATGCCTTTTTTCTATTTGACGTTAGGCACAACCACAAAAATAAGTAGCATTACTGATGAATATTGGTACCAAAATTTGATGGTTGAGTTTGTTGTTTTGTGTGGGGTCATGACAAAAGTGCTTGTAACTATGGTCCTTGGCATGGCGCATAATTTAAGATTAAAACATGGGTTTATTCTTGGCCTTATGATGAGCATTGAAGGCATACTTGACCTAATCTTATTTCATGGAATGATGAGAGCACAGGTATGTACTATCTTATTAATCTTATTTTACAATTTATAACTTAAAAGTTAAATGTGACTTTTGATTATGTAATTTTTTGAATGATACTAACATTATAAATGTCAAAAAAAAAAAATATTAAAAATAACTTAAATGAAAGACATTTTAAATTCAAATAGTCATGTTCATGCACAC
>NC_029781.3:17868725-17920054 GCF_000817695.3 Arachis duranensis | reverse complement strand
ATTTGTATAATTACTACACTAAATTTTTATTATAATTTTAAATAAACCCATTTAACTAGGAATATCTCTTTTTTTTTTAGATTTTTGAAGATTACATATTTGTTATACTCGAGCTTCATGCTTTGTTGATAACCGCTATTTCTGCACCATTGATAAAGTTCTTATACAAACATCATCCTCGTTTGTCAAAAGAACCAAGTGCACATGATGCAAGAGTGAGAACAATCCAAAGAACTTCTTTAACATCAGAATTTAGCATCATTTCTTGCGTACACAAAGACACAGATGTTCCTAGCATGATTGCGCTTCTAGAATCCTTTAACACCTACCAAGAGAGTCCTCTGTGTGTCCACGTCATACACCTTGTTGAGCTCTTGGGAAAAAGTACACCCATTCTTCTTCCTTTGAAAAAGAAAAACAAGAAGGTCAAATCATCCGCCATTTATCTTGAAACCAACCAGATCATGCGAGCATTTGAGAATTACTCGCAAAACTCTGCGGGTACAATGATAACTAGAATTTCAATTTAATTCTTAAAATCTTTTGATCTTGTCATTTTAAATGGGTCAATCAATTTTACAAATAAAAAATGTTAGAGGAACAATATAATTTTTTTTTTCTGTAATTAACCATCAATACTTAAAAATATAAATTAAAAGTATATTGTTAGATTGTTATACTAAAGAAATTGGTATGATGGCTATACTAAAAGTGTTGGTCAAAATAAATAAATTTTACCGATCTTGTAACTTTTCTCTAAAATTTATACTAACTTTGACAATTTTACTATTTAAAATTTTTTTAACTTGACAGGTGCGGTAACCGTGCTTTCCTATGTCAACATTGCGCCTTACAAGATCATGCATGAGTCTGTTTGTAATCTTGCTGACCACAACCGGATATCTTTGATTCTCATCCCTTTCTATGAATACAAGCAAAGCATTAATAGCCATGACGGAACCTTTATTCGCGACCTTAACACCTCCTTTCAACTAAATGCAAGATGCACAATAGGCATCCTAGTGGACAGGTATATTTCCATACATGGGATGATAAAATATATGACCAGTTCTTTTTAATCCTTTTATAATAGTATGAAACATTGTGTGCCTCTTAATTACATCCAAAAATTTTAAAGGGTTAACCATGACTAAATATTAAAAATTGTTCACTAAAAAATTTGAAATTCAACATTTTAGTTCCTAATAATTTTTTTTATAAGTTCTCTAGCATTATTTTCTTCTAACATATTAGTCCCTTTATAATTTTAAAGAAAGACTAATTTATTTTATATAATGATATTTTTGTATGTCTTGACACTATCTAGTGTCTGTGTATATATAATTCCTTGGAACTATTAATAACTTTTTTTTTTTTATCTTTCACTGTAAACAACTAATTTGTGGTATCATATATATCAGATATTCAACATTGGCTTTGAATGCATCGTTATCATGTTTTCATGTGGCTATCTTCTTCCTTGGTGGGCAAGACGATAGAGAAGCACTAGCATTAGGTATTAGAATGTTGGACCGTATAACCATAAAGGTCACACTAGTACAATTCATTGTACAAGAGCAACACAACTTTGATAGCAGCAACCCATCATCATCATCATCATTAGGGTTAGATAATAATAATAATAATAATAATAATAATAATAATAATATTAATAAACCAGTAGAAGAAGAACAAGCAGAAGCAGATAAGATATTGGACGAATGCTTGGTAGATGAATTCAAGGGGAAGAAGGTTGTCCACAACAATGCTAATTTTCATGAAATTTTGGTAGAAGATTCCATAGGTGTTTTAGAAGCGATTCGGGGCATGGAGATGGAGATATATGACCTTGTCATTGTCGGAAAGAGGCATCAATCTATGAGTATTACGGATGAAGAAATGATGGATTTTATGGACAACGCGGATCAATTAGGAGTTATTGGCGACATGTTAGCGTCCACAGAGTTTTATGGTGGGAAAATTTCACTCTTGGTGATGCAATGTGGAGGGAGGAAGGTTTTGGAAAAGAAAACCTCTACTAATCGAGGTTTAAAACTTTAAGATTTTAGAAGGTCTTTTTTGTTTTAACCAATAATTTAATCAATCATATTTCATGTACATTAGAAATCTGTTATCAGTATAGAAATATGAAGTGGCTTCACATTCATAATTGCACGAACACGACTATGCCGCACGCATCGTCTCTTCTATGTCACCGTACACTGCTCACATCTTTTACTAACTAGAGCAGAAGCACTGTTCCTCCTTTCGTCGTGACCAAAATCATGGCAACGCAGCACCTCTCTTTTCGTTTGTCTTCCTTCTCTTTCTCTACGTTATCGCACTCCACACCTCTTTCTCAACCATTTTATGGAAACTTATTTAAGTTGAGAATTATTGACATTTTCCATCCACCAATTTTTATAGGCATATTAAAATAGAATTATGCTACGGGTATACTAAAATCAGCCACCAAAGTTAGTCACCAGTATAAAATACATGCTGAACTACAAATACATATTGAAAATAAATTAAATCACATATGTATTTATATATAAATACATTAGTGACTGATTTTAGTGGCTAATTTTAGTATACAAATAACATTTTATATTAAAATATTATTAGAGATGTTAGTAGTTAGGAATTAAGTTAATAATTGCTAGTAATTAGTAAATGAATATTTACGAGGTGAGTTAGTAATATTCTTATAAATAGGATAGCTCTTGTATCATGTAACAACAATTTTGATATAACAACTTCACATATAAGATTATCTTCTTATTCTATTCTTCTCCTAGAAAGTTAACAAATAAATTAAAAATTAGGTTTGATTAATTGTGGGATTTGGATTTGATTTAGAGTTGGAAAGTACTTTTTGTTATTAGCTAATGGGTACTCGCATTCTGCATTGCTTTTCTTAATTAGTTTTTAAGAATCAAATTTTTTTTATTAAGATGATTTCTTTGCTGGTCAATTATATGATTTAATTGCTACTCGTTAGTGTACTCTATATATTAAGCAAGATGGTGACAGCATTAATTGTCATTGGTTAGTGGTTAGTGGTTACTTATTTTCTATACCATGAACAAAAATTTAAAATTAACATATTTGTGTGTGTTTGGCGTTCACGATGTTGATTGCACTTTCTTAGGTGGTGTGAGCATTTCTTGATTTATATTATTAAGCATACCATGTAGAAATCTATGCCAAGCCTCACGACTATTTTATATATAAAACACTAGAACTGATAGTACAACTAATACTTATTTACTTAGCTCTACTCTCTACAGTCGCCCAAACTCAGCCAACCTGAGTTTGTCAAAATATTTGGGGGAATACTGAGAGAGGCTAGAAATATGAGTAACAGCGACAAGCCCCTTGGTGACTTGATCACGAACAAAATAGAAGTCTAGTTCAAACTTCAAAGTGTATGGTTCGATTGTGTAAAATAGGATTATAAGCAAGGAGCACAGCGGACATATTGTTACAAAAAACTGTAGGTGACATAGTACAAGGTTATTGGGTTATTGTATCTCAATGAGTAAATGCTGAATCCAAATGAGCTCAGTAAATACCGTTGCAAGCGCACGAAATTCTAGTTTGGTAGAGCTTCTATTCACTGTTGATTGCTTGCTACATTTCCAAGAGACAAGATTTACGCCAAGAAAAACACAGAAGACAGAAGTAGACTTGTGATAAATCAGAAGCCCAATCTGAATCTGCAAAAGCTGTAAGGCGCAAGTCAGTGGATTTCTAGAAGTGTAAAGCAAATATCAAACGTACCTGCAAGGTAGTGGAGATTCTATTCAAGGCTATCCAATGTTCTTGCTTGTGAGAGGCCATTAATTGGCTAATTTTATTGACCCAATATGCAATATCAGGTTTTATGATTATGATGTATTGTAAACCTCCCAGCAAAGAACGAAATAATGTACTATCATCACATCACTTGCCATCTGTTGCTGTTAAACGATTAGAGCTCATCATAGGTGTAACACCCTAATTAGTCTAAGTCTTACCTCGCGTCGTAAAGCAAAAGTTAATCAGAGATTACGACAGTTCTAAACTCATACATAATATATATAGAAAGAATAGTATAATTTAAAAGCCCGATGAAAGATATAGCTCAAAAACAGGATTTTAAAAGCGTAAAACATACTAACGAAGCTACTAGCTTAAGGCACAAGAAACAGATAAGATATAACAAAAGATAAGTATATAATATCATAGGAAACTAGTCACGACTCGCGGAGTTTAAGCCGGCTAGCCATATACAGGTAAGCAGAACCATACAGTAAAAACAGTTTATATAAGTTTGGTTCTCTCATATACATGCCTCTAGACTAAACAAAATACAAAAGGAGAGATGTATACATAAAGTAAACTAAAAAGACTCCAAAAGAATCCAAGATCCTCCGCTTCTGTCACCATCCAAAGCAACTCATCGAGGTGGGTTGCAACCTGCATCTGAAAAACACAACAAAAATATGGTATGAGAATCGGAGGTTCTCAATATGGTAACAGTGCCCAGTAATGTAGGATATAAGACCCCGAGACGCCAAAGGCAATCCTAAACTCCATATCCATCACAAGATTTCATTACTTAAGCATTGTAAAATAGATAAGCATGATATACCAACATTGACTTAAATAAACCAGGTAATCTATCTTAGGGGATTTCTACTCTAACCAAACACCGCTGTCCCACAGCCTTCACCAACCGATCCTCCATGCGATCCCATCGCCACCGCCTTCTGAACCTCCTCAATCCCAGTAGAAAATATAGGTAATATATAATGCAAGTAAAGCACAAGTAGAAGCATATAAGGCAAATAATTCAGATAACAAGTAAGCATGTTATTCAATTAGGCAAGCCATTACAAGTAAACAAAGCATACAAATAGATAGAAAATGCATATGATGAATGCCTGTCCTACTAGCTGTGATATTACATTATCGGTTCAATTGCCAACCCGACACATCTCCATGGAGACGTCGCCCTTCGGATTTCTCATATGGGAACCCCCGAGATATAGTGCTCGGATCACTGTCTAGGTATCGGCGCCTGCACGCTCTATAGATCCGAAGGGATGCGAGCGGGATACTCTTACCTCAGACCTCACATCTCAACGTAAGCGGGATTAACCACCATCCTTACGCCACTGCCGCTACCTTGACAAGCGAGATTAACCACCGTCCCTGCCGGGCGCATAGCGTCTCATAATCTTAGTAAAAATAATATTTCAGTGGTTTTTAAAAAGCATTTTCAATATACAGAGATTCATCATCTCAATCCGAGTCCCCGACTCATCTCAACCACTATCCATTCATAACTCAGTTTCCAAATACCACAAATTTATCATTCCTCATCTCATATATCAATCATCCTTCACCTAACGTCAAACCATTCTCAGCACACCAGAAACCTAGGCCTCCATTTTCTAATTTATCATAAAATCATGCACTAGAACCCTTAAGTTATACCCCATATTCTAATACTTAAAACTAGGCCCAAAAGTATTTAAATGGTGTTATAGAAGTTTGCAATCTTGTTGGGAAGGTAGAATAGTTGAAAACAAGTAAATTTGAGAAACAGGACGTGTACGGCCGCACAGGGGTCTGTGCGTACGAACGCCCAGAAAATTTTAAAATGTGTGCGTACGCACAGGTGGAAAAACTTACAGAATCTATTCACTCGCACAACCTGTGCCAGCGACCCTAACATAATGGCCTTCCCAACGTGTGCGTCCGCACAGGTTGAAATTCTTCCTTAGATATGTGAGCGCACAAGCTGTGCTAGCGCTGCAAACAGAACACACTTCCCTGCCTGTGTGTGCGCACAAGTGTGTGCGTCCGCACAGATCAAAATTTTTGCAAGTTGTGCGTCCGCACAAGGCTGTGCGTGCACACATATTAGAAATCATAAAATTCTGCAACTTTGTAGAATTTCAGATTTTTAACACCAACTTTGAACGATCATAACTTCCTCTACAAAATTTCAATTGTTACAAACTTTATATCGGTTTAAAGGGTTTTCAAAAATCTTTAATTCTAAACAAATTTCAATCAGTTTCAAAAATCGATGCAAAAGTTATGATTGAACAAAGTTCACCAAAATCCAATTTTTTTCAAACTTCACCATTTACACAATTTCTTATTATACACATTCTAAATCATATCAAACCATTCAAAAACTTCATCTTTCATCAAAATTAATCTGTTGTGCCCTAATACATCAACATTAATACATTTTCCTCCTCACTTCATCATCTTCAACATCAACACCAATATATCACACTTTTACAACCATAATGCCAAACAATCCAATTCAACATCACTTATATCATCATTATGTCTTTTCAAGTTACACAATCAATCACCATTATCATATTACCATCATTCATCATACTCAAACCCAACAATCATTAATTCATCATAAACCACCACATATCATCATTTAACAACTTAACAGCCATTTAAATTCAAACATATCCTATGGGTCACTAGTCCAAGTGTCTATGAATATTATATACTACATAGAGAAAATCGAAACCATACCTTGGCCGATTTTCTATATGCACCAAATCTCTAAGTTAGCACAAACAAGCTTCCAACCACAATCCAAACTTTCAATTCCACTCTAATAAGCACAATTAAGTTCCAATAGCTCCCAAAGCCACAATAATCAAATTATATACATATAAATCATCTCAAATCAACCTAGGGTTCCTATTAAACATAAATTCACAAGAGTTTAATGGCTCTTACCTTTTCCAACAAATTTAGATGTCAAAACCTAAGGTTAAGAAAGGATTAGAGCAAACCTAAACATCTAAAATCACAAAAACTCACTTAATCACAAACCCTAAGAACTGAAATTTTGGAGAGAATAATAGAAAAGATTTTCGTGGTTACCTCTCCATTTTCTTATATGGGCTTTGTAGAACTATTCACAAGGAACGCGTAGCCGCAAACAGTGCGGTGATCGGAGCTCTATAGCTCAAGATATGAGCTTGTGAAGATGGTAATAAATAGTAACCATGGGGTTTCTCTCTTCTTCTCTTTTCAGCATGTATGAGTGTGTTTATTTGTGTGTTATGCTAAAATGGGTTCACTTATGAACCCTTTTATATGTTGGGCTTGGGCCCAATTTGGATCCGGTCTAACTCGTTAGTGTTTTTAGTTCGTTTGGTCTAATTTCGGGTCAAACCTTTAAAATTAACACTCGATTTTCTATTTCTAATATTTTTCTAAGGTTTTTGACGGTTTTTACTTTTTTTCGTGCGATACCGGGCAGACTTGAACCGGTTTAACTGTCGATTTGCGATTTTTTACGGTTTTTCGCAAAAAATACATTTTCTGACTCAGAAAGACCCACTGAGTCAAAAAATCACCTTTAAATCCTCAAATTCTCTCTCTAACTTTTTGGAATCTAATTTGGACAATTAATTACTTAATTAACCAGTTGATTAATTGTGATTCTTACAATAGGTGTAACCATATGTTTAAAGTACTGCATACCAGATTTTTCTAAAAGTTCATGTATATACTTGGTCTGACGTAAAGAAATATGAGTAGAAGAATGAGATGTGGCTTTGATGCCTAAGGAAAAATGAATGTCACCTAAATCCTTCGATAAAAAAGTAGAATGAAGCTGATTTATTGTCATCTAGATTTCTTTTTCATTACTACCCGTAACCAATATATCTTCTACATTTATGAGAATGTATGTAACATGAGAATCTGAAAATTTAAAAAAATAAAGAGGGATCCAAACGAGTGCATGAAAAGCCAAAAAGTACTTTATTCAACAATTGATATAGAATTATATATAAATTTTAGAAGAAGGACTGGCAGACTTGATTTCTGAACTGCCTAAAAAAATAGTACAGCCAACTTCTAAAATTTATAATTAATCTTATAAAGCTTGAAAATGTATGAGACGAAAAACACTGTGAATTTTAGTATCTCTAGTTTGTCCCCACCAAATTTTAGCTCATGAAGAGGTGTTATGGATTTCTTGTAATTTTTGGAAGAAAGTGGAAGATCGTAATTTTTGGGCAGTTATGGTAATTGCCCTTTATCTAAATACTAGTGTTAAATCCGTGCAATGCACGGACTTATATTTAAATTTGACATATTAAATTTAAATAATATTTTATAATCATAAATTTTTTTTTGAGTTTAGTATAACACGATCATCGTCATTATATAATAAATGTACTGAATATGTTGTTTTATCTTTATTCAAAATAAAAAGCAAATAGAAGAGTTTGAAGTTTATAATATTCTTGAACCATAAAAAGTGAGACATGAAAAAAATAAAAACATATATAACTGTAATAATAACATGTCAATTTTATACTAAATTTTATACTAAAAGGCTAATAAAAATCTATCGACAACTTAGTATCTTACTAACTTCATTAGAAAAATAATTGGCATATGATGTTGTGCTCCTTGTTACACATTTCATCTCAAATCTGAAAACAGAGTTATAGACAAATTAGTTATATCTACAATAAATATTTATACAAAAGTGTAAATCATAACATACTATTAAAATGAAAATAATATTATTCTTACCTAAATATTATTAAAAATTTCTTTGAACACGACATTTATTGTTGATGACTTTGAATTGCCGTCTTCGTCTAGAATTAATACCCTGAGGCCACTGCGACTCTTAACTCTTGACAAAGCAACATAAAGTTGTCCATGGGTGAACACTGATTTTGGCAAGTAAAGTCTTACATGTGATAATGATTGACCGTGACTCTTGTTAATGGTCATTACAAAGCATACTGTTAATGGAAATTGTCTCCGTTGGAACTTAAATGGCAATCATGAATCTGAAGAGATCAAGTTCATTCTTGGAATGTACACTTTATCTCCAATATTTCTACCGGTCACTACTGTTGCTCCAATTATGTTGCTGCCAAATTCGTTAATTATTAATCTTGTCCCGTTGCATAAATCTAAAGTCTGGTCTACGTTTTGCAGTAGCATTACAACGACTCCTAGCTTTAAAGTCAACTTGTGATTGAATAGTCCCGAATATTTGATGTCATTTAGGAACTCTGGTGTGAACCACTCTTGTTGTACATCTTCATTCTCATCAGCTTGACATGTTGTCTCAGAACTTAAATACTCCTTTTTCATCCCTGAAAAGATTGTCAAGATAAAATCGTTTACTTTCTCGACACTCTCAAGCGTGGGTTCAAGAATTGCCCTACTCTAAAAATACCTGTAATCTGACATGTTTTGCAACAAATTTGGATATGCAAAGTCTACCAAACAAGAGAGAGGATCATTAGTAGTTGTAATCAATAGATTATCTGGAATTTCAATTTCTGATTCATCACCAACAACAGAACCAATATTTCCATTTTCAACATCAAGTATCCAATTAGCAAATCTCTTCATTTCACCTTTATCTTGATCTGAAGAAGACATTAAAAGTTTTATGATTAAGAATATAGGAATTAGTATTAGAATTTCAAATTTCAAATTTTTAAATAGAGTTTTCTAATTAGCTAGTGCAAATTTTAAATTTTTAAATAAAATTTTTTAATTAAACATTCGTTGTTCATTAAGAATATAGGAATTTGTTAATTTAAAAATATTTTTTATTAGTTTTATCAAAATAAATTTAGAAAAAATATTTAAAAAGGGAGAAAAAATGAAAGTACTTTTATTGTGGAGAAACAATATAAAAGATAACAATGTAAATTGAGTAAAGAGAAAATTTATAAATGTGTAAAAAAATTTAAATTTAAAAATCAAAACGATTAAGGAGTCACTTAATTATGAATTAGTATTAGAATTTCAAATTTCAAAATTTTAAATAGAGTTTCCTAATTAGCTAGTACAAATTTTAAATTTTTAAATAGAATTTTCTAAATTAATTCAATTTTGTCGAAACAACATTAGAAACAAAATTCAGAATTCAGTATAAAAGAATGTCAAATTAAAATTTTCTTTTACATAGTATAAATAACCTCACATTTTAATAAGACTAATAATTCTATTTACTTTAATATAATCTTTTGTAATTAGCATAATAGCTTATAAATTATATAAAGTTTTAAAAAATATTCTCAAACCCAATTGTTTACTTAAAAATTTAAAAAAATATATTTGAATTTAAATTTAAAATTTTAAACATAATACTTTAATTAAAAATTATAATTAGATTTTTTTAAAATAAGTACACGTTAAAAATTAATAACTTTATGAGAAATTTATAACTTTATGACATTAAATAATAAAGTAGAAATTAACAGAATATCAACGGTGTGAATCGAATTAAAAATAAAACCACAAGTAATAACCAAATAACTTCAATTTATATTTAAAAAAATTAAATTCCAAACATAAAAATCGAAAAGAACCAAAAGAAAAATAACTCAAGAAAAGACAATGTTTTCACCAAAACAAACATATGATTGACATTATTCTATTAGATAGACTCTAAAAGGGATTCCAAAACATGTGCATCCAAATTCTCAAGTTTCATTCTCAATATTGATCTTCTTGCAAGTTGAGGTATCTCCTTGCACTTTCGAATCTTCCGACTCCGAGGATATCGCTTGGTTGGTGTAATAGCATTTTTCAACACTTCGAATTCATCATTGTTTGCAACTTCATTGGAGGATTCAAACAACAAATTCTGTACAAAATATTACGTTAAATTAAAGACTTCCTTCTCACATTTGATTTTATCTCAATAATATTTTTTGAATAAAATAAAGATCTAACTTTGAGAAAACAAACAAACAAAAAATTCATTTTTTGAACAAATACCTTAGCACCTTCTACTTTCTCCCCTTCAATGATTGAGAATGCCTTTGAAGATGGAAGCAAACTACCGGTATAGTCAACATCCTAAAATTATAATTAGTTATTAATTATTATTTATAAATTAGATACTACTAATAACCAAGGAAGAGAAAACTAAACTGATTTTTAATAGAAAGTACACTTATAACTGTACTCACAATTTGAATAGGGTGAGCCTTTTTGAATTTATTTATGAGGTCCACATTATCAGTCATCTTCTTAACTTTATAAGAAGGTGAAAATGTGGATTATCAGATATTTGAACTTCAACGATGAAGAAAAATGTCTTATCAATTAGGTTGAGCAAAAATATAGGTGTATCTGATAGATCTCCATTCTGCAGGATATTACATAATATATTAATAATAAATAATATAAAAATTACCATAAAAATATCTTCACTAATATTTTTAGAAATAAATATTGGTTAGAACTTACCAATAGAAGTGTATCAAGTATCTCTACACAATTTTTTCCCAAAACTTATTTTGCCTCTTTGTCAAAGACTACAAAACATGCACAATCAGAGTCATCAATAACACCAAACTTTATTCGGTACTTGTTTAATAAAAAAAATAATATAAAAAAGGTTAAACATATACTTATTCAATTTTTAATCCATTGTGATTAGACTTTAAATTAAAAAAATAAATAAATAACCTTAGAGTTATGGATAAAAGGAGAAGATCACAACTTAAACATTTGAAAGTTTTTGTAAAAGCATATATGGACTTATAAAATAATATCAAATTATATATATAATGTTTAAAAATTTAAAAATTAACAATAAAATTAAAACATCAAACACAATTTAAAAAAATTAATAATTAATTTATTAATTATTTTAAACTCATAAAAACCTAACTACAGAAAGAATGCTTTCTATTAAAATTATTTTTAAAAAAAGATTTAAACACTTTCTTTCAAAATAAATCCGAACTCATTTTTTAAAAAATTTAAATAATATTAATAAAAAAACGTTGCCTTTTTTTCAAAAATGTTGTTTTGAATAAAAACGTTTGTTACCTATTAATAATATTAATAAAAATATTCATAATAAAATAAGTTAAAATAGAGTAGCAATTACGCAAACACTAAATATTGAACATATTGGAGTCTAAGACAAATACTTGGGGCTGTCCTCTGATGAGCGGATAATTTATACGCTTTTTGCCATTGTTTTTAGGTAGTTTTTAGTAGGATCTAGCTACTTTTAGGGATGTTTTCATTAGTTTTTATGAAAAAATCACATTTATGGACTTTACTATGAGTTGTGTGTGTTTTCTGTGATTTCAGGTATTTTCTGGCTGAAATTGAGGGACATGAGCAAAAATCTGATTCAGGCTGAAAAAGGACTACAGATGCTGTTAGATTCTGACCTCCCTACACTCGAAATGGATTTTCTGGGGCTACAGAACTCCAAATGGCGCACTCTCAACTGCGTTGGAAAGTAGACATCCAGGACTTTCCAGCAATATATAATGGTTTATACTTTGTTCGAGTTTAGATGACGCAAACTGGCGTTCAATGTTAGTCCCATCCTGCATTCTGGAGTAAAACGCCAGAAACACGTCACAAACCAGAGTTAAACGCCAAAAACACGTTACAACTTGGCGTTTAATTCCAAAAGAAGCCTCTGCACGTGTAAAGCTCAAGCTCAGCCCAAGCACACATCAAAGTGGGCCCCGGAAGTGGATTTCTGCACTAAGACTTATTTCTGTAAACCCTAGTAACTAGTTTAATATAAATAGAACTTCTTACTATTGTATTAGACATCTTGGTATCTATCTTCGGACGTTTAGTTCTTAGACTTTGGGGGCTGGCATTCGGCCATGCCTGGACCTTGATCACTTATGTATTTTCAACGGTGGAGTTTCTACACACCATAGATTAAGGTGTGGAGCTCTGCTGTTCCTCGAGTATTAATGCAATTAATATTATTCTTCTATTCAATTAAGCTTATTCTTATTCTAAGATATTCGCTGCCCTTCAACATGATGAATGTGATGATCCGTGACACTCATCATCATTCTCACATATGAACGCGTGCTTGACAACCACTCCCGTTCTACCTTAGATCGAGCGCATATCTCTTGGATTCCTTAATCATAATCTTCGTGGTATAAGCTAGAATCCATTGGTAGCATTCTTGAGAATCCAGAAAGTCTAAACCTTGTCTCTGGTATTCCGAGTAGGATTCAAGGATTGAATGACTGTGACGAGCTTCAAACTCGCGAGTGTTGGGCGTAGTGACAGACGCAAAAGAATCACTGGATTCTATTCCGACATGATCGAGAACCGACAGATGATTAGCCGTGCTGTGATAGAGCATTTGGACCATTTTCACTGAGAGAATGGGAGGTATCCATTAACAACAGTGAAACCCAGCATACAGCTTGCCATAGAAAGGAGTAAGAATGATTGGATGAAAGCAGTAGGAAAGCAGAGATTCAGAAGGAACACAGCATCTCTATACACTTATCTGAAATTCCCACCAATGAATTACATAAGTATCTCTATCTTTATTTTATGCTTTATTTCTCTTAATTTTCGAAAACCATTATAACCATTTGAATCCGCCTAACTGAGATTTACAAGATGACCATAGCTTGCTTCATACCAACAATCTCCGTGGGATCGACCCTTACTCACGTAAGGTATTACTTGGATGACCCAGTACACTTGCTGGTTAGTTGTGCGAAGTTGTGACAAAATGTGATTCACGTTTGAGAGCTCCAAGTCTATTGGCGCCATTGTTGATGATCACAATTTCGTGCACCACCCTCCATAGTTCAGAAATCAAAGAAAGCAACATTTGGAGCCATCAAGGATAAAATTCAGAAGAGGATTATGGGTTGGAAAAGAAGTTTATTGTCCTCATGTGGTAGGCACACGCTATTGAGAACGATAGGGGAAGCGATTCCTATTTACACACTCTCTTGTTTCAAGCTTCCGAACACGCTGTTAACTGAGATTCATAGCATGTTCTCGCAATTTTGGTGGGGTAAAAAAGGCGCAGAACGAAAAATGGTTTGGATTAAATGGGACACAATGACAATACCGAAGAAAGATGGAGGGTAGGGGATCAAAGACCTAAGGGCACAAAATTTGGCCTTATTGGGCAAGCAATGTTGGCGTCTAATGAAATACCCTAATTCTACACTTTCAAGAATGTTCAAAGCTAAATATTTCAGATATACAGATTTCTTACATGCAGAGATAGGAAGCATACCGTCGTGGGGCTGGAGAAGTGTTCTTGAAGGTCGCAAGGTGATCGAGAAAGGCTTGTTATGGAAAATAGGTTCTGGTGCTAATGTTCGCATCTTCCATGATCTCTGGCTCCCACCACCATTATCCTTTAATTTCCCTCAAGCTGCAGTCACAATCCCACCTAATCTACAAGTGTATTATGTTAGTGCACTACTAAATTCTGATAGAAATTGGAACAGAAACCTGATTGACTCATTTTTTCTAGTTGATATATGAAATAAAATTTTTTCAATCAAACCAAAAGAGGAGGAGGATGAAGTTAATTGGTGTTGGACAAAATCTGGTATATATGAAGTTGGGTCAGGATACAAAGTTGCTTATGAGTTCTTTCATTCTCCTACTTCATTGAGGCCTCAGAACATACAAAATAATAGAGTATGGAATAGTATTTGGGAATTGAAATTACCTCATAAAATTAAGATTTTCTTATGGAAGAGTCTTCATGAAAAGCTTCTGATTTTACAACAAATCCATAGCCGGTTCGCTTCCACCCCCGCCACTTGCCCAAGATGCATGCTGAAAGATGAATCAATTTCTCATGCCTTGTTCCAATGTCTTCTGTCTTGAGTCTAAGTTTAATAACCCCTGACCTATGGCAGAGAGAAGAGGAGACCTTCATCAATTGGTGGCAACGAGCCTTATCTTGGGCAGCGGCTCAAATCGAAGGTAGACAAAAGATCCTCTTCATCGTGTCACTATGTTGGAGCACTTGGAAAGCGAGGAATAGGTATGTCTTTGAGAAACTAATAAGCCCAATGCCGGAGATAGTGCAAGAAGCCAGCAGTTTAGTGCGTGAACTCAATAGCCATACCTGATGAATGCTGCTCATTTCTCTTTATTCTTACTTTACTCTTACTTAAACTTTTTGTCTTCTAATCATATTTGGTGATAATTGGGAATACCCGATTTCTTTTGTACTTTCTTATGGAAACAACTTTATTTTATAATAATAAAATAATATCTATCTTAGAGAAAAAAATAAGTTAAAATAGCAATTTAAAAAGATGAGAATATTAAAACTTTTAGATTTATAAAAATAAATATATGATTACCCATCATCAAATTCTAATTCAATAATAGTGTACTTAGTAGAATTGCCATTCTTTTCAAGAGTTCTCTCATTTTTAATTCCAGCAAAATATCCAACAACATTTGAAATGATTTAAAATAAAAAAATTGTTGTCAATAAGTTTGTTTAAAAAAAAACATAGCCAAAATTATCAATAAAATAAATAAATCTATAAATAAATTATACTTTTTCTAAAACAATAAACTTACCTACTAAGTAGGTGTAATCTTACTCAGGAGCATTGAGAGTGTCAAAACTCACAAAAATAAATCCATATCGTGGGATACTTGACGATTCTGAGAGTCTGTGCACATTCATACGTTGGTTTAAATTAACCACATACTCATGATGTGAAGTCTTGAAGTTACCCTCATTGAGTTCAAAACCAAAATAATTTGGTAAGATATTCTTTCCTTTAGCAAATTCACGAATCGAGATATAAGAATCCTCTTAACCGAGGCGTGTATTTTTTCTCCCGAGAATTGATAAATAAAAATCAAAGAACAATTAGTTGGGGATAAACAAACAAATTTTAAATAAAATATAAAATTATTAGTAGAAAACTCACATCTTCATCGAATCAAACCATCTCAATTGAGTATGGCAATGAAGAATTTTCGTAACCTGGTAGTGTCTATAACCATATCACTCGTATACGTATACACAAATTGTCGATTGTAGGATTGATTTCTGTGATTTTGTGATACCAGCCATTAGAATAAGTAGAAAAAATTTAGATTTTGAATGTATGTAAAAAAAGGGTTTGATGTACTTTGAATTGTGGTACTATACATATCTCATAACTTATATACTTTTATAGTTGACTCATAATTAAAATTTTTTAAATTTGATTGACTTTAATTTAAATTTGAATTAAATTTGTAGATAAAGTAAATAAATATATTAACAATTTTAAAAATTCTAAATTAATGTAAATATATCTAAATTTACGTATGTAGCTATAATTTTTGAAAAAAATCTACAAAAATTTAAAAAATAATGCTAAAAAGAATCAACAATTTTTTAAAAAATAGTGTTAAAATTTAAAAAATAACAACCTAAATAAAATAATTTAAAATTTAAAAAATAACAACCTAAATATAACAACCAAAACAAATTATTTAAAATTTAAAAATAACAACCTAAGCAAATAAACTCACAGACTCAACGTATGAGGCCACATCAGCATATGAGCTCTCCATTCTATTAATATATAATAAGTATGTAGTGGGTAGTTGGTTGTTTGACACGTGTAGCTTCATATATTCGACAAGTGGTAGCTTCCGCTGCTTGACAGGTGGCTTTATTCTAACTGAATTGGATTTGTTAATAAAGTAGGACTAGCCAACCGCGGTTAAATCTGCTTTTCTTGTGTTCAAAATTTTAAAGTTCCCTATATAAAGGTGCCATAGTCAGTACATGATAAACTGCTTGAACAAACAATTTTACACAGCATATACAAAAAAACTGCTTGAACAAATATTTCGTATAAGAATGGCAGAGATATTTGATATGTTAATGGATGTGAATGCAAGAAAACTTGAATGGAACTTTCAGGTTTATGTTGTTCATCTTTGGGAAGTTCCAAATAGATTCAATGAAAAAGAGATCAATGCATAAAGATAGTTCTTCAAGATGTTCAGGCAAGTTTGTTAAACTTTCATATATTTCTATTAGTTTGTAGAATTTTTTTCTGAACTTTCTTGACATTATGCCTGTATGATCTTTAGGGTGGAAGGATCCAAGCCTCAATCCCTAAACCTCTACTCAAAAAATAGAGAGGTAAGATTGTTGAGTTCAAGATGTATATCATGACCCATTTCATTGTGGTCGACAAGAAGGAAAAAACCAAGACAACCAACAATAGATGGTCCTTAAGTTTTTCACATAGGACCACGGTTCAGCCAGTTTCTAAACCAAGTTATCCTCTTGAAGCATTTAGCTTTAAGCCCATTCCGGAGTTGCTTGCTGCTGACAAGCTGGAAGATTCAGTTCTAATCGGTAAGAGTTTACCTTATTAGTTATATTCAAATAAATTGTAAAATAAAACCAAGTTGTGTCAGTCATTTAGTTTCATATCAACTTCAAATGCGATGTAGATGTCATAGGGGAAGTGGTTGGCAAAGAGGATCCAAGAGAACTCATAACTAGCAAAGAAAGAGAGGCTAAAAGATTGGCTGTCATTCTTGAGGACCTTGAGTAAGACAATATGATTCCAGGTTCATATATTATTAAACATTAATTATTATATCACTAAGGAACCTTCTTATATTTGTGAATATTGTTCAGAAACAATAGTATTGGTTGTGTGTTGTTTGGAGACATGATTGATCAGATACTTCCATATCTTGAAGAAGGGAGGGTTGAGCCATTGATAGTTATAGCACAGTTTTTTAAACCCAGTAGGTGGAACGGTATATTTCTATATCATTATGTGCTTTTTATGGTTAGAAATTATTTTCATCAAAATGATATGTTCATATGAGTCACTGTAAACTGAATTTGTTGCAGGAAAAACGTCAGTGCAGAGTCATTTTGATGTCTCAAAATTACGTATTAACCCTGATTTGGATGAGGTTAAAGATTTTCGTAACAGGTTAGTTTGATATGCAGTTCGTTTGTATGCAACAAAACCTTAAAGAATAAGATTATTAAGTCTGAATCTTAAGAATATGTAGGAGGCTTTCTGAAAAGCCGTCTAACTCTACCAGGATAAGTCAAGTTACATCGCATGGTCCACGATCTGGTGCAGACGAAATAAAAAATGGAGACGTCGTGGTCAAGACAATAGAAGAAGCCCTAAGCTCTTCACAGGTGAAGATAATATATAACAGAACCTATCTTATTAAAAAATAAATCTGGCTAATAAGTTATTTTTTGGTTAATTTGTTTTCAGGAAGGACCTATATGGATTGCTGGTACTATTGTTTCAATTAATGCTGGAAAGGATGATTGGTTCTATAAATCGTGTCGAAAGTGTCCGAAGAAAGTAGAAACTCCAATTGGCAACAGATATGAGTGTGGCAAGTGTGGCCACACTCATGCAAGTGCATCAGTTAGGTGTGTTATTTAAACTAAGTACAGTAAGTGCATGTTTTGTTTTTTAGTATGGACTGAGTTTAACTTAGCATCTGTTTCAGGTTTAAGGTTGAGGTATTAGTATATGATGGAACTGGGAGCATCATGTTGCTGATGTGGGATAGGGAGACGGCGCAGCTGTGTGGAAGGCAAGCTGAGCAGATCAAGGATGAGGAAGTAAGTCAAATATGCATTATAGTTCAGAGCTTTCTTACGTGTATTGCCATCTTAACTTATGTTGGATTTTCTTGGATCTGAATAGAGTAGTGATGGAGAAGGTTATCCTCCTACATTGGATAGCATGATGGGTAGGCGGTTACTCTTCAAAATAAATGTCAAAGCATCGAACATGAAGCAATATGACCATGTTTACACGGTGATGAAAATATGTGATGATGAAGATATTGTGGAGATGAATCACCCCAAACCAGTACAAAACAATGCTTCTGCTAATCTAATTGTATGTATTTTGTTTAAGTTTTAATTTACAATCCGATTAGTTTGTATTCAGTGAAGTTCATGTATTATAATTTATAAGTAGCACCCCCCCTGTGCATCAATGTAGGAGACCGGGTGCAGTGACTCGATTGGTATATCAGCAGTGGTGGTTAATATGCATAATGATACTAAATCTATGGTATCTTTGGTGAGTTATTATACTAACTTTTTATGAATTTGGTTCACCTATTTTTTAAGAAAGAACTGAGTTTAATAATTATCAGAGTTTGTGTTATCAGGACGGTATCGAAGACAGTGTCACAAGCCTGAAGTCCAAAACACCTGCAAAAAGAGCTCCCATGGGGCTAAAGCAGTCCGTGCATGTTAATATTGACACTGAAGATGAGTTTGGTTTTTCAACAAACAAATTTAGCCGAAAAACGGGCAAGAGGCAGAGGATTCAAATAAATGAGAGTGATAACTGACTGTGACGATCTTAAAAGTATATGTTTGGATACCATTAGGTGTTTTGGTTTTGGAATGAGTATCCAGATTAGCATTAATAGACTCAGTTTGATCAATGCTTTGAAATGTTGTTTTCTTTTATGTTTCCTTATTTTGTAGGACAGTTTCAGCAATAGAGCTAATATGAAATGCTCAGCTAATGATTATAGTAGGTTAATCTTATATATGGCGATATATAAGAAAACTAAAAATTTGCTTTGTAATGCATTATTTATTTCTATCTATGAGTTGTGTTTTATTTTACATATTTGCTGGCATTGAGTTTAATTTTCGTATTGAGTAGTGTTGGTATTCCATATAAAATCCTAAATTATTTTAGTTCTTTAACACATATTCTCAATCTAGGATATTAATCCATGTTTCAATAGAATGGTACATTTAAAAACAGTAGGGATATCACTATATTAAATATAATAATAAGCTCGCTTCATTTATGTATAGGATAAATAAAAAAGATAAGTTAGCACATAGAAGAATTACCTCAAAGCAGGGGAAAATATATCACACATGTATATGAATAAAGTTGTATAGTCAATATATATACCTGGTGAAATTTCAAGATATATTAAACAATTAGGTATATAATAAGGTCATTAGAAGTGCACAAATATAAATTTACTCCTCATACACAAGCATCCAATTTGTATAAGGAAATTGAATTTTGAATCAGTAAATATAATGGTGTTCAATCAAGCTTGCTTTCCAGAATGTTATCAACCCATCATATAATTTAAAGAGAAACAATAGCCATAGAAAAATTGTGCAAAAAGCTAAAAAAGCCTAATCTTTGCTATGCAATGTGTTAGCACATAAACACAGTATCAGATTAAATACAAAATAGTTAAGTAGCTTCGATTCTACACAGTATAAATAGGAGGGATTAGTTAGCACATAGATAAATTAATGGGGAATATAGGTAATTTTATCACATGGTGAAATTTCAATAATTTACATAAATTAGGTATATAATAAGGTGAATTGTTAAGCTTTCTAAGAAAAGACAGATATAAAGTAAACCTCTTGATATTAGTTTTTATTAAACCTTTTTATTTTAGTTTAACCTTATTTTTATTTACTTATTTTAATTTTTATTAAACTTTTTTTTATACTTTAATGTTATTTTTATTTTATTCTCCAAAATTTGGTCTTTAATTTGGGATGAATTCTTGCATCTCATGGCTAACTCATATTAAAAGGGCTTTTCTTTTACATAAAAGCTGAACTAATTATTTGTATCACAACATATTACCATTTTACATCACCCTGAACAAATCTCTTAATTTACGGAGCAATAGTGATACCAGCTAAAAATTAATAATAGAAATCACATGGAAAGAATACATGCAGCCATAGGGATAAGAGTGTGAGTACTGTTGATATCCATCGGGATAAGTGTTTGAGTACCATTGATAGATTGACTTAGACTAAAAAGAGGTTCAAGCGTTTTATGAATAAAGAAGGGTAACTTTTTATCTAATAGCTGTAGAGACAAATATGGATAACAAAGATGATAGGTAGTAGTATTAGATTTTAAACACAATCAAAAAAGAATATATATAGCAAGTGTACTCATATCTCAAAATGGTTAGGCGTGTTTACAAGTAAAGGCTAGATCCAAAGGAAATATGACCCAAAACTTCAATTATAATTGCATAAAAGCTTGATATTATTGCAAAGATGAGGGAAAAACTGCACGGTTTGACCACTTATACAGGAAAAAAGGTGATTTTTCAAAGATTGAGGGAAGCCTTTTATATAAATATAATGTATTATCTAATTACTATCATAAAGTGGCATGATAGAGTTTATGTGTGTCCAAAGACCCAAAAAATATGGTTAAAACTGTTTATTTTGAAAATATAATACAAGAGATTAACTTACTGAAGTGAAAAAATTGTCCATGCTTGTATATGATGTCTGATATGAGACTAATATAAACAAAAACTCACCTTTTACTATTATTTACTACTAAAGTGATTATCAGATTAATAGCCGTGAACATAAACATGTATTAGATAAATAAAAGCTATTAGTAAATGATTATCATAATATTCAACAAGCAAAACATGTGGTCTATCTTGACTCATAGTCACAAAAAGTTAAATCCCATACATGTCTAGGATTGCTCAAAAGGAGAGATTAACCAAATGGGTGTTTGTCAATATAGAGAAGCTTGATATGCGTTTACGTAATAAAGATAAGCTAAAGAAATGCCATAGGTTGCTAATTAGTCAAATAAGGCAACCATAACTCAGTTTTAGAATATTCCATCATATAATTTTAATGTTTTAGTAGACTGGTGATATGAAGTGATCCGAAGAAGTAGTTTATGTCCAAAGCCCTAAGTAAAATAGGTCTTCGTAGACTGGTGATAACAAGTGATTTGACCAAGTTGTTTATGTCTAAACCCCCAAGTTTAATAGTTCCTGACTCATATTTTTTTAATAAAAAACACGACCACCATAATCAGAAGCATGAAGATTATTTGCACACTTATACAAGATAGGTTTTTCTTTTTGAATGACTGATTGGAGTACAAAATCTAATGCTTAACAAGGTAGATCAAGTAAAGATTGCTTTGGCAGAAATATGACAAGGACATTTTCCTAATATGGTAAAACTTGCTGGTCTTACCAATCAGGATTTGAAATAAGTGCAACTTTTTAGAGACACATAGGATAATATCCTTTGGTTATAGTATAATAACCTAAGTCTTATATAACAGTTTTCTTGAAACTATATCTGTGTCATCATATTATACACTAAACCTGTGCAAACTATGAAAATATAAATAAAATAGTCTTTTGGTTAAAAGCTGTATATACTAATATATAACAGTCTTTCAATGATAATTAATATGAAATATCAACATTTGTGGTTCAAAAGTCAAAATATACATATACGATTATAATATTATGTAGATAAAATTATTTATAAAAAATTTGAATAAAATGATGGTAGATTTGTTTTAATTTCTTTGAATTACATTAAGAAAGAAGCAAGTGACATTTCACAGCTTTAAAATGGATGCAATGTTTTAAAGACATAGGATAATATCCTTTGGATAAATTCTAATAATTTTAAGGCTTATTTTATAGGTTTCTAAAAAGTAAAAATTATGGCTTTGTCATAATATAATAGACTAAACCGTACAAATTATTAAAAATTGTAAATATTATAACCTTTTGGTCAAAAACTAAAAAATATTCATCAAAACTTATACTAATAACAGCCTTTAAATGGTTATTGATATGAAATATCAGGTCTCGTGGTCCAAGATGTAAAAAACCATATAAACATGATCACCTTAACTTAATAAGTGTTATCACACAGCAAAGCAGATCACAATGAGACATACCCATATTACTATTCTTTTCACCGATGAATCGATTAATAAATTTGCTAATAATTTAGATTTCTTATTTCTTTAAAAAAATATAATTTTGAGAGGAAATTTAAAATAAGTTTAAAGCATTTGAAACTACCTTATTTTATAATTAATTTTTTACTTTCTGATATTAAATTCATACTAGAATATTTAGAATAAGTGTGCTATAATAATATATAATTATAATATTTTTACATATAACTATACACAATAAAATTAAATAAAATGATGACAGTTGTTTTGATTTATTTCAATTATATTAAGAAAATGTTAAATTATAATAAATAGGTAATATGTATATAGTTATTGGTGACTAATTACCTATCAAAAAATAAAAAATGCATCGACCCTAAAAACACCAATAACACCAAAAGAAAGAAAAAGAAGTGCCATTTTGTTATAATGAGCTTTACAATTGGGGGAAAAGAAGAGTGTATACATAGTTACATACTTTATGTGGGAGCTAATTTTATTGGGGGAGAACAATAGATGTTACTATAATGTTACACATTAATTTGATCATCAAGGTTAGCAAAATTATGTGAGCGATGAGATCGAAGCGATTATATTTTAGATACTCATGCACACAATACTCTATGTGACAATGACTGGTATGTCATTAGTATGACCTAATAAATGGTTTTGGAGGAAACCAATAAATAGATTGGCCTATACATCTTTTAAGGAATCACATTGTATTGTTGCTATATAATTTGAAGCACATCTATAGGAAGGTCTAAGAAAATCATCTTCACAATGGCTTATATAAACAATGCTAAGAAGAGATCAGTGAATACCAAACGAAAATATTTCTCTCTCTCTAAAGACTATTTCTCAAAACTTCTGCTATTGCATATCAATAATGAGTGACTTTCTTCCCATGAAGACGCATCTTCCCCATCTTGGTGAGGATCTTTTATGGAGAATATTTGTGAGGGCAGACCCCAAGACAGTGGGTAAGTGCAGGAGCCTAAGCAAAGCTTGAAACTTTAGACTATGCACACCAACATTTGTGAAGGAAAACTACAAAGAAAATAAAGAACGAAATAGGAGTGTTATCATAGGGATAGGATACCCTTCCAGTGATCAAAACTCATTATGGTTCGTTAGAGCCTTTGTCAATGACGGAAGTCAGGTGCAATTCAACGTACCCACAGAGAACCAACAATTTGGTTTTTATGCTGTCATCAGCTCTGACCATGGCAATATATGCTTGAGGATCTCAATGGGTGGCCTTAATTCCAGGTTACTCATATGGAATCCTCTCACGGGCAAGAAGCGATATGCATCCGATGAATCTATCAAGCACCTTGCGCATGCTGTTTCGATCTATGCATTTGGTTTTCTTGAAGACACGATCGAGTATAGGATTCTCTATGCCTGGAAGAAGAATTTCTCACAGAGAACGCTATCATGGTCTTTGTACACATCTTTTGAAAGGGATTGGACTCAATCCGGGACATTTGAAACAAACATGCAGAAAATTGGACCCAAGTATGTTGTCAATGATGGCATTTTTTATTGGATAGGGTGGGAAGGTGCTAACCTCACCGAGGCATCATCAATAATTACTTTCAATCTCCTCCAGAGGATGTTTCACGAGGCTATGATACCCATGAAAGTCAAATCTGATTACCACGCACTAACTCAGATCAATGATGGAGTCGGTTTTGTTACATATCGCAATGTCGGCTTCACAAGACAGATCATGGTTTGGCAGTTGAGGAGGAATTGGGACCATGATCTGGAGTGGGAGAAGATGTTGAAGGTGTCCGGATTTGGTCTTCCATACACTCCAACATTGTTCGTTGGCAAGGACATTATATCAGTCATGGAGGCTAGAAGTGGTCATAAGAGTTTTAATGACATCGAAGGTACGGATGTTTTAATTTCAAGACTCAAGTATATGGAAGGAAGAAGGGAGAATTTGGTGCACCGCACTTGGCAGGAGCATGTGAATGTGAAAACAATCACATTGCACTCTGAAGGACTCTTCATGGTTTAGTTTATAGCTAAAATTATCACTTAATCCCTAAAATAGAAATGTATGCTATAGGATTTCACAGTTGTTGATGGTTCCCAAATTTAGTTTATGTAGTTAGTATCTAAGTCTGTTAGGAGTTTATGTTTCTTTTAATACCATGAATGTTTTAAGGTAAGTCCCATGCTTTTCGAATGAAAGTAGTTCATGTTGTTAGCGTCTAACTATGTAAACAAGTTATTTATCTTTATATTATGAAATATTGTAAGGTAAGCCCCCTCCTTGTGAAATAGAAGTAGTAGGTTAAACCCTATTAGGAATCGGATAAATTATGAATATCACATATATATAATGCAAATTTATTTGTTGTTCTCCGTAATTATTATTTTTAAGGGAAAATTTGATAATTTCATTATATAGTCCTTTAAAAATATTTATATATTAGAAAATACACAATTTAATGCAACAAGAATAGGGTTTAACCTGGCTTTAGTTAAACAAATCATTAAAAGTAGATAACTGGCATAAAGTAATTTTAAAACTCTTACCAATGCACCCACTAGCAATATAATCTGGAACCCATAAATCTATTGTGTTAACCATATTGCATAAGTTATGACGGTCACAAAACTTGCAGTGTGTGATGGAACGAAGAAATTTACAGGTAAGAAGCACATACACATTATCTTATCAAGCATCACAACCATGTTCATATAATATTTCGAGTTGTTTTTGTATGCCAGGACATATATTTTTGTGATTCGAAGAGTCTCCTGTTTGGCAAAAGTGTTGAGATAGTTGTAGTATGGATATTTTTAAAATATCAGTATTTAACAGGTTTTGTGCATATATAAATATTTTCAGTGATATCATGAATAGTATATATACGTATTTCATGCATAATGAAGTGCTACAGAATTTTTGATTAGTGGAATAGAATCAATGAGCATGAAGCCGATACCCCTTTACCAGAGTAAAATAATTGCAATTAGGATACATAACCAAGTAGGTGATACACAAACAGGATATGTGAACAAGAATTATTCTAACAAATCCTAGACAAGTCTAGGTATAAATGTCAACCACACTAAAAAGATAGGCATGAATAAACGAGGGACAAACCCTTATTCATTGTTTGCTGTTCTACAATTGTCACAAATCAATTACCAAAAAATAGAATAATCAACTTCAAACGTGAAGTAGAAAAGCTATTTACTAATGCATGCCAGGCTTTATATCTATTTCATGGCAGAAATGGTTAACTAAGCCTAAAATAAATCACAGCACTATTGAATCAATCAAAATTCTCATCTTTTCAGTCCTTTTAGAGTTGGCTCTTATAGGTAGTACACATAGTTGATACAAAGACAATCAAAAACCACAATGAAAACATTAAATCCATAGTTGAGATTCCTGGAAAATAATTGAGGCTAACTAAAATTAAAAGAAGCATTGAACTGTTCTACCTAAGACTCTAATTGCTAAATTCAAAGGGATTGGTACAAAAATTAAGCTTGAAATAGTTACATCTTCAACTAAACACCATTTGAAAATATATGAAATTGGATAAAAGAAGGAAACGTGTTAGTTACATACCAACGACCTAATCCAATTGGACCATTTGTTTGCACTGAATGCAAACATAGAAAGAGTTGGAATTTGAACCAAAATCCATCCATATAAATTAGGAAATTCCTATTCATATATGAGAATAAAAAACAACTGGTAGCTACAAAAGTTTAAATATTCCAGCCTGTCTATGTAAGAAACCAAGGGAATTTTACAGAAAACCCCGTAACATATGACTATTTTATAAAGCTCCAAAAAAAATTTAAAAAACAAGAATCCAGGTTTTACGGGATTGATGAAGCGTTTAGCACATGAAGCTGAAATTCAGCTACACCAAAAGACTTTTGAATTTTGAGCTGAAATTCAGCTGCACCAAAATGCTCAACTTCTAAATTGAAACAGTCTCTTTTCTTCCAGAAAATTCAACCGAGTTGAACTCGAAAAGAAGAAAGACAAAGAGGAACCCGCAACAAATATTGGATCTTGGCTACAAGACATAAGGAAAGTCATAAGCGAGGAGATCTCATGATAATTTCAGCCAAAATCTCCTCTGTTCTCGCCTGCATTGCTTTTCCCTTAATCTCACCATCACCAGAATTATGAGCCATAGAAAGCTCTATTCAGGCATCGAAAGGTAACTTCATAGTTTGGAGAAACTTAAAATACAGCAGAAGATAATTTAGTTATAACTTTTCAATGTTGATAGGATGGATGGTGCAACAAAGCTGGACGAGAAGGAGAACCATGTCCTGTCCTCAAAAGAAAAGGCTCCAGTTTCGAACTCACTAAGGTCCCCACTTTCAGAGGTCCATTCCAATACAAGAAGTAATATTCCAGGTAACTTTACAAACAACTTATTGAAACCAGATAGCTTGCTATTCAGTTTTCACACTTATTTTGATTACTCCCTAAGCGAGTCTTCTGTAGATGTACTGGGTAATTACAATAAAAGGACAAAGATTTTATGGCTTTGGTTTACAATTGGAATGAAAAGGGATCTTCACGTTGTCAAAACGGTTTATACTATCCACTCTTAACTTTCACTTATTAATTACGCAGCTGATGAAAGGTGTTGTAGCTTCAACAATAAGAGGAAGGTGAATGAACTATGTAGCAATGAATGGTTAAGCTTCACGAACAGAACAGGTTGTAGTTTTTTAGCTAATGAAATAACTCAACAGAAAAAAGCAAGTGACATTCCAGGATTAGGTAAGAACCTGTAAATTCATATAAGTGTAGAAATAATTTATATCAACCAAATAAATCTTTTCATCATAGAAGATTTCAACAACATTTTTTATATTAGCAAGTTGTTGGGGTTGATGGTTTTTGGCTAATATAGGTCTAATTATAGCCATTTATTACAAAAAATACAGGATCGGTACCAGCTATTCAAAGAATTGCTGAAGAGCAACCACGTAGAATTTTAGATAACAGCTTCAGCATTGGTTTTAGAACAACTAATGTTGCAGAAACTATAGACGTAAATGAAAAATCCAGCATTCAGACAACAGAGGACTCGCCGTTCTTGGGGTTTACTGTGCTGTCACAGGTGACTTTATCAAGAGGTAATTATCATAAACAAAGACTTTGAACCAGAAGAGTTATGTGATTATGTATGTTAGACTGTGAAGTGTTATTTTGATATTAGATGACTCAAAGCATGCTAGGATGGAAAGAGCAACCAAGATAGCTAAGAAAAGGAAGTGTGTGGACATCCATTCCCAACAAGGTAAACATACCATACTCTATAGTGCAATATCCAAACAAATAGCCTTCTTTCCAAGTAGGAGCTTATTGTTATATTGAATTGAATAGTAAGATAACTTCGATTATAGGAGAGGTTAGTTAGCACATAGTAAAATTAGTGGAGAATACAAGTGATTATACCACATGGTGAAATTTTAAAAAATACAGAGAAATTAGGTATATAATGAGGTGAGTTGTTATGCTATTTAGAAAAGCACAAATATAAATTAAATACTCATACACTGGTAAACAATTGGTTTAAGAAAATGAAACTTCCCATCATTAAATATAATGGTATTTTTTCTAATCTTAGCTTGGAGCAATATTGTAATGTAAAGAAATAATGATAAAAATTTAGAAGGTGAAGCTAAGTTTTAAAAGAACAAAGATACAATGATGTGATAGATTGCATGCTGAATGATTGTTGATGCTATAAAAAATCAGTAAAATTGTATAGTCAATACATGATGAAATTTTATATATATATATATATAAAAAAATACGGTATAGAATTTCAAAAACCAATTTTTAGAAACTAAGACTTATTAGATTTACAAACTCATTAGTATCTTATGATTATATGAGTAATTAAATAAGGTGTTATCATGTGATCTAATTAAAAATCACTCAACTTATTCTTATAGTTGTGGACATGAACCATCATGTTTAAAACCAAAATTAAACATGAATTGATACACTCGAGTGATTATGGATCCACACAATATGATGAAAATATCAGCAAAAGAACCTAGGCATACATAAACCCAAGAGGTAGTTTTTGTTTCCCTTTAAAAAGTGCACATGTTTGATTGTTGAAGCTAAGGTAAACACTTTAGGAGTTATATAAACAACTTTCAATGTAGAGGACAAGAAAAATCTAATGGAGTATGCAGTTGATGGATGTAATAAAGATCAAGGTCAATGTGATGGAAGAAGTGAAAACCAGATTAAGAAAAATATTTCTATACCGAATTCATCAGTAAGCCAATGGCCACTAAGTCCACCATCAAAAGGTAAACAAGCAATAACAAAGCTAATGTAGATTGAGGTAAACAGCTAGACATATATATTGATATTAAATACAAAATGATCTCTACAGGGGCAGCACAGCACGCGAGAATTGAGAGAGCATTCATATTAGCTAAAAGAAAGCAAACCATAGTCTCACGCACCCAAGAAGGTAACAATCACGAATAATAAAACAACTACCACAAAGCCATGTTCATACAATACTTTAGATCATGTTGTCTACTATACGGGTGAAGTGAAGTTGTCTAAATTTTTACATGGCCCTAATTTTTTGCTCGCAAGAACTAAGTCTGCAAGCACATTCACCACACAAACCATGGAAGTGACTTCGATGAAAGGTATCACAATCTTTTTGAATTATTATATAATTATTTGAAAGATCTCAGTTATATGTTATATGCACAGTGATTGAAAAAAAGTTGCATCATGATCCCTGCACTTAGGATTCACAATGAGACATATCCATATCAATAATTAATTCACAGGTGAAGCAATTAATGGAATTGCTAATACTCTAGAATATTTAATTTTTATTGAAAAAATATTTGATAGGAAATATATTATTAGTTTGCAGTAGTTTAAACTTATTTTAGTTTATATTAAACCTTTTTATTTTTACTTTCAAAATTCTTGCTTCACTAATTAGATAATTTTAGCTATAACCATTATATAATATTCAAAGTTATACATAATACACATATAAATATTAAAGCAGAATAAAATAATGTTATTTTCTTGCTTTCTTAGCATTACATTAAAAAAATGTCAAATTGTAATAGATAAAAACTATGTATACAGTGATTAGTGAGTAGTTATTTAGCAAAAAATTAAAAAATGCATCAACCTATCAACCATTATAACCCCAAACGGAAAGAAAAAAATATTAATTATATATAATGTGCTTCATAATTGGGGGAAATAGTGTATACATAGTTATCTACTTTAACTTTTTGGTGTATAAACTATTAAAATTTGTTGAATAGAGAATAAAAGTAAATCTTAGGGAAGTAATTTAAACTATTCATAAGTATAAAAAAACAAGTGTTGTTTTGTAGGATATATTAGTTAGTGATTTTGTGATAAAACCTAAACTATTTTTCTCCTTCTCTCTCAATCATTTAACTATAAAATCACCTCATTAATTTTAATAGATAAAACTCAGTCAATGTAATTAGATCATCAAAAAAGTGAAATATGTCATATTCAATATTTTTTTAAAATAAGTAATAATATATCTTTTTTTAATTAAAAATAAAGAATTTCTTTTTATTTTATACCAATATTTTAAATTAAAAATAGGTTTAATTACTCTGTTGGTCCTATAGTTTCGCAAAATTTTCAATTAGGTCCGTATATTTTTTTTTAATTGGGTCCCTACACCAAATTTTTTTTTTCAATTAGGTCCCTCTTAATAGTAATTAGTTTAATTATATAGGGACCCGATTAAGAAAAAAAATTGGTGCAAGGATCCAAATAAAAGGAAAAAAAAGTATAGCGACTCAATTAAAAATAAAATTTGGTGAAACTTATTACTTACTTTTTTTGGCTATTTAAGTACGTTTATTTATTTATTTCGTATCTCTTAATTATTGATGAAATAAATCTACAATTTTGATCTACTTCAAGCGATTAATGTAGTTGCTAATACTATGACAACAACCATATTCAACTTGATAATTGTATTATATTGCACTTGATGATTCTTCCTAAAATCAAATGTAAAGATGGTTTCTTTTAATTTAAGTATGGTGTATGTGTACTTATCAATTACCTTTGGTTTAGATCAAACAACATATGCTAGAAGGTATAGAAGGCAACTAATGGACGCAAAAAGGAATCCTGATATCTCCAAACACATGCAAGGTGTGCTGAACTCTTTGTATGTAGTGTAGTATTTTTAGTTTAAGGCATTATTAAGAATTTATATTCACCCTCGCGTCCATTATATTAAGAATTTAATATTATTCAGCTAAGATATCTGACAACTGAGTTAAGTTAGGAAGTAAAAAAATTGTTTAAGAAAAGTTTGGCCTACTTTATTGTTTACCACTAATTGTACAATGGTTGGAAAAAAAATAAAGTGGTTGCCAAAGGTGGAGCAACATGGGCTACAAAAAAAATTATAAGAGAGTTTCAATAATTTTTATTCTTAGGGATTACTACTTAAAGTGGGGTTCTTAATTACAGAATCAAATCAAAATATATGAATTTATTAAAAACTCACGTTGGGTACTTTGTATGTTAGGCTCGGTAAGGACTTCAAGACAAAGACCTATAGAAGCCGACAGAGACTATTGCAAGCAAAATAGTGGTATGTTATGAGTTGGTTGAGGGGAGCATTATTGGGATTTGCGGTTTTATAACTCTAACAGATCTGCTAAACAAACTGCATAATTTTTTATTTCCACTATTCGAACATTAGGTTCTTACCATTCAGTTTCTTAGTTTTAAGTCAATCAATTTACAACTAATTAGGTTACTTTTTGCACCGTTGATTATCAAGAGTTAACTTCACAATGCAGGCAATAAGGCGTCACACAGATCTAACACACACATTAAATCTACTGAACGGTCAAATAAGGGTATGAGCTTACTTAATTGAATTCAACATAGAGTCATATTAAATGAAAGTTTTAGGTAGAAAAAAATATCTCAATCCTATTTTTTATTTTGTTGATCAATATGCAGAGTATGTGAATATCGGATATGCAATGTATGAATGTGAACATTGCAATGCTCTTTATTGGTATGCTGAGAGGTCAAACAAAAGTTACAACACAACAGATCCGAAATTCACATTATGCTGTAAAGGAGGAAATGTTCAACTTCCACAATTACAACAGGCCCCAAGAGTGTTGTATGATTTGTTGTTCAACAATACCCCTAAGAGCAAGCATTTTCGGGATAACATTAGAGCTTATAATAGCATGTTTCAGTTTACATCAATGGGTGCAAAGATAGACCGTGGCATAAGTCAAGCAAGAGGGCCACCAACATTTATCCTTTGTGGAGAGAATTATCATCTAATGGGTAGTCTGATCCCTCCAAAGGGGAACATTGCAAAATTTTTTCAACTGTATGTATTTGATACTCAGAATGAGATTGAAAATTGCATGGCAGCTATTCGGTAAGTTTTAAGGTTATTTATGTATGTAATAGATTTAGGATTTGAAGTAACAGTTGGGAGTTTTTCAATAACAATGATCCCATTAAAAACTGGTTATACAAATTCTTTTGTTGTAAATAGGGGTGAACATCACAAAGAGATACATGAAGATATTGTTAGAGAATTGAAACAGATGCTTGATGATAACAATGTACTGGTGAAGGCATTTCGCATGGTTAGAGACTCACTCGCAAGAGAGCCTAATAATACAATAAAGCTCAGGCTTTTGGGTAAAAAGGGGAAGGATGGTAGGCGATACAACCTGCCCAACACGGATGAGGTAGCTGCATTGATTGTGGGTGACTTTGACATAGATAAAACTGATAGGGACATTGTGGTAGAGACACAAAGTGGAAGGTTACAAAGGATTAATCAACTCAATCCTGCTTATTTGGGATTACAATACCCATTGTTATTTCCATTTGGAGAGGATGGTTACAAGGAAGACATACCTTTCGCAAAGGGCGACAAGAGGTTTCATTAAGAGAATTCTTTGCATTCAGGATACAAGAAAGGTTAGCTGATGGATCTCCTTTGTTATATTCTAGACGACTATTCCAGCAATTCTTGGTTGATGGGTTCTCCATGATCGAATCATCTCGCTTAAATTATATACGACTTGATCAGGAAAAACTCAGATGTGAGATGTACAAGGGTATAAAGGAAGCAGTTTTGTCCGGGGAAACAACACCGTCATCGCGTGGCAAACGTATTATATTACCATCATCATTCACAGGTGGCCCAAGATATATGATTCAGAATTACCAGGATGCAATGGCAATATGTAAGGTTGTCGGTTATCCAAACCTATTCATTACATTCACATGCAATACTAAGTGGCCCGAGGTAGAAGACTTTCTTAAGAATAGGGAATTAAATGCAGAAGATAGACCTAACATAATATGCAGGACATTCAAGGCAAAGCTGGATTTGATGATTAAAGATATTAGAGCAAACAAAATTTTTGGCAGGGTTTGTGCAGGTATGTCTAGAGATGAAATTAAATTACATTCGATTAATTATTATTTTAAATATTGTGTTTAAAAATCCAGTGTCCATGCATTTAAATATTATCTCGGATTCAGCTTATCTATGTCTTTTTGTTGACACAGTTGTATACACAATCGAATTTCAAAAACGGGGACTACCACACGCACATATACTATTATTCTTACATAAGGATGACAAGTTTCCGACAGCTGAAGACATTGACAAGATCATATCTGCTGAGATTCCAGATAAGGAACTAGACCCTGAATACTTTGAAGCAGTGGAAAAGCACATGATGCATGGTCCATGTGGTTTAGCGAGGAAAGATTCACCTTGTATGGATAATGGAAAATGTGTACGTCATTTTCCTAAGCGTTTTGTCGATTGCACAACTATTGATGATGATGGGTATCCAGTATATAGACATGTGAACAAAGGTCATGATTGTGTAACTGCTTCCTTCTATAGAAGTGTCACAGCGGATGCTGAGTTAGATGAATACGATGAGGTGAGTATGTATTACGATTGTAGATACATATCACCATGTGAAGCAGCATGGAGGATTTTTGGTTTTAACATCCATTACAGAGATCCATCTGTTGTGAGATTGGGTTTTCACTTACCCGATGAACAGAATGTTATATTCAAAGACCACGAAAATCTGGAGGATGTTGTTAGAAAAAGCATCAGTAAAGGAATCTATGTTTTTAGGATGGTTTCAAGCAAACAAGGATTATGCAGAAGCAAGGGCACTGACATATGTTGAACTTCCAACTAAATTCGTATGGAAGCCACATGAGAGGGTTTGGTTGCCTAGAAAATCACATTCTGTTATTGGTAGGATTTTCTATGTACCTCCAGGATCTGGTGAAAGTTATTACATGCGGCTATTGCTCAATTTTGTAAGAGGTCCAACTTCTTATGAGGACATTCGTACTATAGATGGTGTTTTACATTCTACTTTTAAAGATGCATGTTACGGACGTGGCCTCTTAGATGATGACAAGGAATATATAGATGCAATAGTGGAAGCAAGCCACTGGAGATCGGGTACATACTTGAGGAAGCTGTTTGCCACGCTGTTGTTTTCAAATTCAATGGATACACCAGAACAGGTATGGCAGAAGACATGGCATCTATTATCTGATGACATACTTCATAGGCAGAGGAGGCTTCTTGATAACCCAGGTAATTTATTGTCGCAGTATAAGGTTTTGTATTTTTCAACTAAATGGAAGGTCAATATCAGTAATATATTGATATTTATGTTAAATCGAAATTCATCGTTAACAGTGCCATATGTGTTTGTAGGATTTTTCGAAAAATTTTGTTAGTCTATGTAAGAATATTGTGTATAATAAAAAATTTAAAAAACGAGAAGTTTTTAGTAGCAATGCTAATCATAATTGAACTTAGGTGTATTATAGGATATAATTAGCAGTTCAATGAATAGAACCAAGATTCTATAATGGACATGCAATCTTATCTTATAAGAGGGATATTTATTAGTGTATTCAATAAGTTGGCTTTATCTAAGCAAATAGGATAAAATTGAATATTATTTGTTCATATTTTTATTTTTGGTTACGTAACTGAAGTTATTCTTCAAGATTCATTCATACAAATTTGATCTTTTTTTTGACAGATTTATTCCTTTCCGATGATGAACTGAAGGAGTTGACGTTGATAGAAATTGAGAAAACACTTAACTCATATAATAAGAGTCTGCAGGATTTCTCTCCGATGCCAGTCCCGGATATAAGCCAACTGAATAGTCAACTATATGCTGATGGAATGAACAGGTTAAAATACATAACTACAAAATTCTATTTAAATAATATTTAATTAATTTTATCTTTTTCTGAAAATATCATTCTACAAATGAAGATACAAAAGTAGTTACTTATTTGAATTATATAATAAATATAAATTGCAAATCTCTAATATTATTTTTTTCTAATGAAGAACTTATTATCATGGTTTTCAAAACTAATTATATAAAATACATATACATTAACTTCATAAGTAAATTTGTCAATATAACTTCTATTATAACAAATTTACAATTTTCAATGAATTTTTACACGGTCATCTCATAATTTATGAACAATCCATTAAAGATAATAACATTACCTTTCAAATAGTTAGTTTAGTCTAAATATTTTTTCTTCTTCATTTGCAATAGTTAGAAAATAGAGTATAATTTCTGATAGCAGATTTTTGCAAAACACATATTCGAATTGAAATGTTTTATATAGTCAAATACATGCTGATGGAATGATAGGTTAATTTCCGATGAGCTCCGCTATGATAAAAGACAACTAGCTCTAGACCATACCACCTATTTGCAACAACTAACCGACGAGCAATATTTTGTTTACAAGACAGTCATGGATGCTGCCCAAAATGGGAAGGGTGGAGTATTTTTTTTGTATGGGTATGGTGGGACTGGCAAAACATTTGTTTGGAAGACTTTAGCAGCTGCATTGAGATCTAAATCACAAGTTGTTCTTACTGTTGCATCAAGTGGTATTGCATCTCTTTTATTACCTGGGGGTAGGACAACACATTCACGTTTTTCAATCCCACTCAATCTAGATGAATTCTCAACATGCAATATAAGACAAGGAAGTGCATTGGCCGAGCTGTTGATAAAGACAAAGCTTATCATTTGGGATGAGGCTCCTATGGTAAATAGATTCTGTATTGAAGCTCTTGATAGGACAATGCGTGACATCTTAAGATTCAAGAATCCAAACAGTCTTCACCAGCCATTCGGTGGGAAGACAGTTGTTTTTGGGGGTGATTTTCGACAGATATTGCCGGTGATCCCTAAAAGGACTCGGCAAGAGATTGTTAATGCCACTATAAACTCATCTTACATCTGGAATGATTGGAAGCTCTTGAAATTGACAAAGAATATGAGATTGAGATCAGGTGATTCCAACACAAGGTCGTCTGAGTTAAAAGAATTTGCCGATTGGATTCTTGGTATTGGTGATGGTAGTCACGGAACTCCAACAGAACAATGTCAGAAGATTCTAATCCCAGATGACATACTGGTTAAAGATTGGGATGATCCAATTGAGGCAATTTACAAGGTTACTTATCCAAAACTGTTTGATGGCACCATTGCTGATGAACACATTGAAGACCGAGCAATACTTGCACCAACATTGCAAATAGTTGATGAGATAAACCAATTCATGATGAGCTTAAACCCTACTGAAGCACAGACATACTATAGCTCAGACAAGGCATGCCCAACCGAGTCTAACAACGACTTATTGGCGTCCATTCACACACCTGAATTCCTGAATACAATTAGATGCTCAGGAGTGCCCAATCATGAGCTGACATTAAAGATTGGAACTCCTATCATGCTTTTAAGGAACATTGACCACTCAGCAGGATTGTGCAATGGAACACGTTTGGTTGTCACCAAGATTGAAAAACACATTATAGAAGCACGTGGTAGTGCCGGAAAGAACAAAGGTCAGAAAGTCTTTATTCCTAAGATGACTCTAAGTCCTTCCGATCATCGAATACCATTTAAGTTCCAACGAAGACAATTTCCTATAATGGTCTCATACACGATGACTATAAACAAGAGCCAAGGGCAATCATTAGCAAATGTTGGATTAATTCTGAAAAAACTTGTTTTCACCCACGGTCAGCTTTATGTTGCAGCATCTAGGGTGACACACAGGGGAGGTCTTAAGATACTTTTATGTCATGATGAAGATAACTGTGCAGAGACCGACAATGTTGTTTTTAAAGAAGTTTTTAGAAATGTGGCTTAAACAGGTGTACTTCAGCCTAATAGAAGTCTAACATGCAGCATATATAGGAGACCTTGGATGCAAAAAGATTAGCTTCATTCAGGTATGGCTATTGGCATAAATTTGACAATTTCATTATATAGTCCTTTATGCATATTTAAATTTGAAAATACACAATTTAATGCAACAAGAATTGGTCATTCAAGCACCTTTAGTTAAGAAAAGCAGTCAAAGCAGTTAATTGGCAAAAAGTAATTTATAAATTCTTACCAATGCACCCACTAGCAATATAATCTGGAACCCATAAATCTACTGCCATAACCATATTGCGTAAGCTATGATGGTCACGAAACCTGCAGTGCGTGATGGAACAAAGAAATTATAAGGTGAGAAGCACATACATGTTATCTTTTCAAGCATCACAACCATGTTCATATAATATTTTGAGTTGTTAGTGTATGCCAGGAAATATATTTTTTCGATTAGAAGACTGTCCTGTTTGACAAAAGTGTTGAGAGAGTTGTAGTGTAGATTTTTTTAAAACATCTGTATTTAATAGGATGCATACATATATAAATTTATTTAGTGATATCATTAATAGTATATATACATATTTTATGCATAATGAAGTGATACAAAATTTTTGAGACATAGTGGATCAGTATCCATGAGCGTGAACCCGATATCCCTTTACCAGAGTAATATAATTAAAAAATAGGATAGATAACTAAGTAGGTAATACACACACAGGATATGTGAACATGAATTATTCTAACAATACCAGCCAAGTCTTGGTTTATAAAAATCTTTACCAACAAAAAAGGTAGGCATGAATATGCGAGGGACAAACCCTTATTCATTGTTTGCTGTACTACAATTGTCACAAATCGATTACCAAAAAAACCAAATTAGAATTACTATTTACTAATTCATACCAGGCTCCATATACTTCACAGAAGAAATGGTTAACTAATCCTAATATAAATCACAGCACTGTTGAATCAATCAAAATTCTCATTTTTTCAGTCCTTTTGAGAATTGTTTATCTGGTTCTTTGACAGTAAAGTGTACAAGTGAAATTTGAAAAGTTTGTTAGAGTTGGCTCTTATAGGTAGTACACATAGTTGATACCAAGATCATCAGTTACCACAATAAAAACATCAATAAATCCATAGTTGAGATGCCTGGAAAACAATTGAGGCTTACTAGAATACACACAAGCGTTGAACTGTTCTACCTAAGACTCTAATTGCTAAAATCAAAAGGAATGGTACAAAAATTAAGCTAGAAATAGTTACATCTACAATTAAACACCACTTGAAAATAGATGAAATTAGATAAAAGAAAAAAAACCCATTACTAACCTACCAACGACCTAATCCAATAGAACCATTCATTTGCTCTGATTCAAAAATAAAAAGAGTTGGAAATTGAACCAAAAATCATCCATATAAATTAGAAAATTCCTCTTCATATGAGAATAAAAAACAACTGGCAGCTTCCAAAGTTTAAATATTCCAGCCTGTCCATGTAAGAAACCAAGGGAATTGTACAGGAAATCCCGTTACATATGAATAGATTAAGCTCCCAAAAAGAATTAAAAAAAAATAATCCAGGTTTTGCGAGATTGATGAGGTGTTTTGCACATTAAGCTGAAATTCAGCTACACCAAAAGACTTCTGAATTCTGAGTTGAATTCAGGAAGATAATACGCTAATTAAACCCAAAAGGACTGGCATAACATTAACATGAGATATAAAATGCTCACCTTCTAAATTCAAACAGTCTCTTTTCTTTCAGACAATTCAACCAAGGTTAACTCGAAACTAAGAAAGCCAAAGAGGAACTCGCAACGAAAATTGATAATCTATGAAAACTTCATGAAATTATTCTAATGCATGTAACTGACCACTAGCAGCTCAGCATCCATAAGAAGAAATCTGAAAACTCACCTTGTGACGATTGAAAAACCAAAACAACCTGCATCATCCCATTGTTTAGAGGAAGCTGCAATGGAACAGGACAAAGCTTCCCATTCAAAGGACTCCGACTGCACACAATAACTCCGACTGCACACAATTTCATTATATAGTCCTTTATGCATATTCAGAATGACTAGGAGGAGGAGGTAGAGGAACATAATCAACATGAATCGCCAACACATTAATAACATCCCATAAGACCCAAACCTGAGTGGAAGTCCGATGCGGAGTATCATGTGTATCGGAGTTCCTCCATGGCGGCAAGGCACCCTTGGCCCCCAAGAAGTCAACAAATCAATAACACCATTAGTTGTGGTATTAAACTACTCTTCTATATTAGCCCATGACAACAATAAAGAAGTCTTGTGGCCCACAAATTCAGCCCAACAGAATACATAAATTCAGTTCTAATTTTAGTCTTTATTATTTTATCTTATCTTATCTTTATGTTATCTTCTCTTCTTATCTTATCTTTACTTTTATCTTTCATAGGACAATGCTCTATATATATTTAGTTTTACCCTCATAGTTTACAACACATGTTCAATTCAATCAATCAATAATCAATAAAAATTATTTCTTTGCTTTCCCTATTCTTTCACAATTTTATCATGGTATCAGAGCCTTGGTATCCTCCTTGAAGAGGATACATAAGCTATCATCTTTTCGGTGAGAAATCACCCTACATCTTTTTCAACCTCCTCTCACAATGAATAATCAATCTTCCAATTCAGTTCAAGATCCAACCAATCTTTGTTAAAGGCATCCAAGTGAAAATCGTACCCCAGTTTTGGTTACCCCGGTTCTTTACCAGCAATTCCGTCTGCGCCTCCTTTCTTTCGACAATTTCGTCTGCATTCTGTTTCAGCAGTCATATCTGCATTTTGTTTCAGCAGTTTAATCTGCATATGTTTTAGCAGTTTCATCTGCACTCTTATTGCGTTCCACGCGCCCTCTTTTTTTTATCACGCTCTATGCGCCATTTGAAGTTATTGCGTCATACGTACGCATTTTTTTTAGGATCGCTGCTCAAGCACAGCATCTCCTTTTATATTTTTGCCGCCGGCAGCTTAAGCTCCGCTGCGCACATTTTTTGAAGATCGCTGCTCAAGTACAGCATCTTCTTTTATATTTTTGCCGCCGGAAGCTCAAGCTCCGCTGCGCACATTTTTTGAAGATCGCTGCTCAAGTACAACATCTCCTTTTATATTTTTGCCGCCGGAAGCTCAAGCTCCGCTATGCGCATTTTTTTGAAGATCGCTGCTCAAGCACAGCATCTCCTTTTATATTTTTGCCGCCGGCAGCTCAAGCTCCGCTGCGCGCATTTTTTGAAGATCGCTGCTCGAGTACAGCATCTCCTTTTATATTTTTGCCGCCGGCAGCTCAAGCTCCGCTGCGAGCATTTTTTGAAGATCGCTGCTCAAGTACAGCATCTCCTTTTATATTTTTGCCGCCGGAAGCTCAAGCTCCGCTGCGCGCATTTTTTGAAGGTCGCTGCTCAAGTACAGCATCTCCTTTTATATTTTTGCCGCCGGAAGCTCAAGCTCCGCTGCGCGCATTTTTTGAAGGTCGCTGCTCAAGTACAGCATCTCCTTTTATATTTTTGCCACCGGCAGCTCAAGCTCCGCTGCGCGCATTTTTTGAAAATCGCTGCTCAAGTATGACGAATGGATTTTTGACGGTTTAGAATTTCTCAATTAAATTCTCGTTGTAAGGTATAGTTTCTAAACCAAACAATAATCCTTTCGTACAAAAAGTTGTTTGTCACAAGTACAAACCCCTAAAATTAATAACCGAAGTATTCAAACCTCGGGTCGTCCTCCCTAGGAATTGTAATGAAGTGTCTTGTTATTGGTTGTGAGTTATTTTGGGGTTTTTGATAAGAGGCATGAAAGTAAATGGCAATGAAAGTAAACTAACAACTACATTTTGACGAATGGATTTTTGACGGTTTAGAAACTATACCTTACAACGAGAATTTAATTGAGAAATTCTAAACCGTCAAAAATCCATTCGTCAAAATGGCGCCGTTGCCGGGGATGTGCAATGGTGTTGTGTTATTGGTTATTGTACATATGTGAATAGTGTAAATATCTTGCTTTTTGCTTTATTTGCTAGTGTAGAATTTTATTTTCCCTTTCCACCATGAATTCTCACTTTGGCTATGAGCTTGGTTCCAATTGTGTTGTAGGTAATGAGAGCTTCAATGAGCAGGTGTATCAAGGATGGAACAATCAAAGGTGGGAGGAGCCATGTGCATATGATCAACCCTCATGGCAACAACCTCCACCAATGCACTATGAAGAAGAGCCATCCTATGAAGCATACCAACCCAATGGCTATGGTGAATCACCTTGTGATTTTCAAGAACCACCACCATATGCCTATGAACCATATCCTCAACATGAGCCGCGACCATTCTTACAAGCCTCTCCATACCAAGCACCTTCCTATGATCCATATCCACCCTATGACCAACCATCCATACCATATTTTTACGACCATTATGAGCAAGAACCTTTAGAACCACCACAACCCTATTTAGATTACTACCAAGAACCACCTCAATACACACCATCTCCACAACCTTACCAAGAAGAACCACCTTCCTATCATGAACCCTCTCTCCAAAATGATGATCCTTCTTACTCACCACAAGCACCAATAAACGATTCTCTCACTTTGTTACTTCAAGGACAAGAAGCCATGAAGCGGGATACACTTGAGTTTGTGACCAACTTGACCAAGGTAGTGTCCACCTTAGCCTACCGATGTTTGAACGCTCAAGGTACTTCCATGATCCCATGTGAAAAGTCAAAAGAAGAACAAAGCATGAAGGAGAAATTGGAAGATTCGGTGGGGGAGGGAGGATACCATTTTGTGTTGGAACAATTGGAGGAGCCTATGATCATTGAAGAAAAGGAAGAAGTGGTTGAAGATTTAGGAGATATTGAAAGTCCATGGGAATGTAGCATCATGGAGAACTCTTCCAAGAAGCTTGACATTGATGTTGAGGAGGGTGCGCAACCTCCAAGGCATATCATCATTGGAGATTTGGAAGAGGCTCATCAAGAGATGGATTCAATCATGGATGAATTCCTATCTACAATCGAATCCTCTCCCATTGGACATGAATTTGAAGCTATAGAAGAGTGTATACAACCTCCCACGGAGAACGAAAATGACATGGTGTATATTGAAATTGAAGAATATGAAGAGGTTGATCAAGAGATGAGTTCATTCATCGATGAATTCCTATCAAAAGTTGAATCACCCTCCATCAAACAATATGTCAACACCAAGTCATGTGGAAAAAAGGAAAAGGTTGAAAATGAAGAAGCTTGTGAAGAGGTGGAAACAACCAAGAAGGAGCACAAAGAGGTAGATCTTGCATTGTCTAAGTGTGGGGAAGCCCTCCTTCCCAAACTACCATCAAACACAACATTTAAGTGGGTAAAATCTCTATCTCTAAGCTTTAATTTCTCACTTGAATATGGTTTAATTGAAAATGATGGTCAACTTAGAACTTTTTGTGGAATCAAAAGTAAGAATAAGTTGTGTAGTGGTTGGAAAGTAGGTGTTAAGCTCATTAAGGTCAAGGCCTCAAGGTATGGGGATGATGTTGGGAAAAGGATCACCTTGTATGGATCTAGAAGGAAGCATTGTTGGAGTAAAGAGAATTCCATGTGTCCACCACATTTATGTCAACTATCCATCCGACAAAATCATGGAACTCAACCAACGGATGGATGCGAAAATAAGATATGGGATCCCGGTTCGATACGTGAAGACCAAATATGGGGACTCATATTTTGGGTAGAAATCTGCCCAAGCTCAATGAAAATGGTTGGAAATTCTGTCAACCAATTGAGGAGCATGGATCCTTGGAGATTCAAGGATGAGTACAAACATAAGCCACCATGACAACAAGCCTCTCAAATGTCCAACTTAAGGACTTAAACTAAAAGTGCTAGGTGGGAGACACCCCACCATGGTAAACTCTTTCCAAATCTTTTACATTCATTTAATAAGTGATTTGAGTTGCCATTGTAGGTAGATGTTTCATACAAATTTGTTTGTACAATTTAATTGTTAGCTTAGTCACATACTTGTTGTGTTTAGTAGTAGATGAATAATATCCAAATTGCATTTTTGTGAATTGGATGATGGTTGAGTGAATAAGAGTTGTGAACACTGAGGGGGGCACCTAGCAATTTGTTTCATGATGAAAAAAAAAAAGGGGTGGACGCGAGCGCACCATGTACGCGCACGCGTCCCTGTGAGGATGCACCACGAGCCAAACTCCCGAGAGTTGGGCCTCTCATGAGCAAACATTATGCCTCAAGCCCAACTCGACCCACGCGGACGCGCACAACGTGCGTGCGCGCCCTTTCTAATAACATGGACGTTCGCGCGGACGCGCGCCATTTTGACGAATGGATTTTTGACGGTTTAGAATTTCACAAATGAATTCTCGTTGCAAGTATAGTTTCTAAACCAAGCAATAATCCAATCATACAAAAATTTGTTTGTCACAAGTACAAACCCCTAAAATTAATAACCGAAGTATTCAAACCTCGGGTCGTCCTCCCTAGGAATTGTAATGAAGTGTCTTGTTATTGGTTGTGAGTTATTTTGGGGCTTTTGATAAGAGGCATGAAAGTAAATGGCAATGAAAGTAAACTAACAACTATAAAAAGCTCTTGGCAAGATATGAGAACTAGAAGTCCTATCCTAGTTATCTTATTCAATTGTGATGAGAATTATTCATTGCTCCCACTTAGTTAACCCTTGCTAAATAAAGGAAAGTCAAGTGGATGAATCAATTTGGTTCCTCAAGTCCTAATCATTTCCCAAGGGAAGACTAGCTTTAGAGGCATTCAAATCAATTAGCAACTTCTAAGTATCAATCAACAAAGGAATTAGATAGCTCAAGAGTCACTAATTACTCTACCTAGGCCAAGAGGAACAAAATCTACTCTAAAATCTAAACAAGCATTTCATCAAACACTTGGAAGGCATAAAAGAAAAGTATAGCAAATCAACAACAAGAATAGAATCTAACAACAATTATTGCAAAGAATTAACAACAACAATCAAGGAAATCACAATTATCATGAATTACCTCAATTGCATTATTGAAATGAAACTAAAAGAACAACAATCTATCCAAAACAAAATGAGAAATTACAATTATAGAAACACATAACTAGAAAGAGAGAGATGGGAAGACTGAGAATTGATAAAGGAAAATTGAATCAAAGCATGAATCAAATCTAGATCTAAGAAGAGAGATTAACCTAAACCTAATTCTAATCCTAATTCTAGAGAGAAGTGAGAGCTTCTCTCTCTAGAAAACTAAACTAAAACTAATCCTAGTGTGTGTGTATGTATGTATGAACATGTGTTGTCAATCCCCTTCAATCCTTGGCTTTTATGTGCATTTTGGCGCCAAAGTTGGTTGCTGAAACCTCTCCAAAATCGCCAGGCACGTGTTACATAAATGAAGTCATGTGCCATCATCGGCGCGCGCGCGCATGGTACGCGTGCGCGTCGATGGCCTGTTTGCAATGTGCGCGCGAGCGCCTTGTGCGCGTACGCGTGCACGGCCTGGATCAGATCTTTGGTTTTTTGTGCTTCGCTCCACTTGTATGCTTCCTTCCTTACTTCCCTTGATCCATGCCTATCCTATTACATCCTGAGATTACTAGCAAACACATCAAGGCATCTTATGGAATCAAAGAGAAATTAGAATTCATCAAAATAAGGCTTAAAAAGCATGTTTTTACATTTAAGCATGAATATGGAAGAGATAACAAAACCATGCTAATTCATAGGCTAAATGTGACAAAAGGTTATCAAAATACTCTAAATTCAATACACAACAAACCGTCAAATTGGGGTTTGTCAAAGTACAGCATCTCCTTTTATATTTTTGCCACCGGCAGCTCAAGCTCCGCCGCACGCATCTTCCTCCGTGTCACTACGTCAGACGCGTCTTCCTCAACAATTTCATTGGAATTTATCCAAGCTGTGGATTATTGACATCTTCCACCCACCAGCTTGCGGGGGCGTATTAAACTACTCTTCTATATTAGCCCATGACAACAATAAAGAAGTCTTGTGGCCCACAAATTCAGCCCAACATAATACATAAATTCAGTTCTAATTTTAGTCTTTATTATTTTATCTTATCTTATCTTTATGTTATCTTCTCTTCTTATCTTATATTTACTTTTATCTTTCATAGGACAATGCTCTATATATATTTAGTTTTACCCTCATAGTTTACAACACATGTTCAATTCAATCAATCAATAATCAATAAAAATTATTTCTTTGCTTTCCCTATTCTTTCACAATTTTATCAGTTTATAAAAGCTAACACCACATCTCAAATTCATATCAAAATCATAACCATTTTCCTTTTCTATAAACCAGCCCATGACATCTATATCAAGAGTGAAAAAGTAACACTTCAATGATTTCGAAATAAACCTTTATCCCAACTTTAAATAGAAAAGAAGGATCATCAAGCATTTGGTTTCTCAGAATAGAACTATGCTTCATCATAAACGATAGTGGCCGACCGGGACCCTGCAACACAACACCAACATCGAACTTAGCAACTGAAACAGCTATTTCATTTCCCTAACTAAAAATTCAAACTTTGAAAGAAACTTACCTGTAAATCCAAGCAACTTTGGAGGGACATTTCTCGAACGCTGTTTTACCTTGCGCTTCCTTCATAACCGATTCGAAATTCCACAAATCCATCACAACTCATATGCAAAGTCGGGCATAAGCAGATTAGTTGATTACCCGTTATTAGTTGTACGTAGAGAGGCACATTGCTGATTCTCATATAGCAGCTTCCATACCAAATAGATTCTTCTGCCCAGTCCCTTAGGTAGCGTTTGTTTTGAGGTACTGAGACAGAGACTGAGACTCAGTATCGTGTTTGTTAGTTCAGAGACTGGTACTAAAATTTCTGTCTCTGTCTCTAAAATTTCAGTATTTCAGTACCTCCAAAAAGTAGGGACACATGGGACTGAAATTTTTAGAGATGGAGACTGAAACTTTAATAACATTTTATACCTAAAATACTTTCATTTCAATTAATTAATTCCAATTTTACCCTTTGTGCAAATTAAATTAGAGTTTCATTCTTGTTTTAATTCCTGTCTCCCATTTTGCACCAAACGGAATACTAAGATTTATTTCAATCCCTGTCTCTTAGTCTCTGTCTCTCAGTCTCAGTCTTTCCGTCTCTGTCTCTCCACCAGACGCTACCTTAAAGAGTACACATTGCAGGTTTTATCATGGAAAACTTAACTCCAAAGGTTGAACATGTCCCTATTGTCAGATCCAAGTCGATGCACATATTAACAAAATGAGATAATTAGATTATAACAAAAGGCAGAATATCAATAGATGAATTCATATATTTTGATTCACCTGTTTTGATTTGATCTTGCTTTGTGGATTTGTGACGGCGACAATAACCTGTGCTTACTACCCAGGAAACTGTTTTTGCTATTGTGGTAGAAGAGTATACCAGAGAAAAAGTTGTGTTTATGCTGAGTTTGTCTCCTAATGCCATTTTTCAAAGTTGAAGTTGGATTCACCTTATATGTTTGGGGATCTATTTGTGTAGCAGATGCAAGGCGTGCTGAGAAGCTAGATAGCCCAACAAATCTGTTGATTGTGAACTCAATCCGATTTAATAAAAAATATAGTAGTTGGTGATGTATTAATATGAAGTAGTAACTGCCCGGATGGAAATACCAATGATTCTTGCCTTCATTATTACAGTTGGTAATATATTAATGATACCAACGGTTCAAGGTTTGAAATTTGAATGAGACATCAAATCTAAAATAAAGAGCCAAACTCATCTCAATTTATGAAGCACAATTGGCACAATTTGAATAGACTGAAGGATCAATTTTTTTTGTGGGACCCTTTATAACAGGATTAGTCAGATTGAGTTTGGAATATAAAATGATGGTTAGTACTTAGTAATTAGTTTTCGGTTTGGATTTATTTCTTTTGGGAAAAAATTATTATTAATTTAGAGTTAAATAATTTGACTTTTGCTTAATATTAGGTAACGCAAGTTTGAGAATTTTAAGTGAGACTAAACAACCCGCATGAAATTTTATACTTTTTCCTGTTTAAATAAAAAATTGTTTAAACGAATTCATAAAAATTTTACATGTATTTATTATTATTTTTACCAAATCAGGAATTTATAACGGTGGTAAAATCCATTAGTAGCCAAATATTGAATTTTTTGTTATGTGAAATTATATCTTCTTTTTGTACGTGCACAGTTTTCATTTTAATTTCTTATATTTATATTTATTCAAATTCCAAAATATAGATAAACAAATTGTTTTCCAGTTACATGAATATTATATGTCAATATAATGGAACCGTTAGATTAATAAAAAAGATATTAATAATATACACTTTAATTACTTAATGTTACTATACATAAAACAGTCTGTCTTTTCAATTTAGATCTAAATTTGTATAGTCATTTAAAAAAATGATTTTTGGAATGAGCCAAGAATTTCTTTTTTTTTTGTTTTATTTTTATTTTTTTTTGCTCTCTATTCTTTATAATCTATTTTTGCTTTTTATTATATTTCTTTGCTTATGTTTTGAGGTGATCACTTAATTTTTTTCAAACCAAATTGAATTTCAACATAACTAAATTGACTGATCACTTAATTCATTTTTATACAATATTAATGTTTTTTTAAACAAACTATATCTAAATATAATGAAGTGGTTTAAGTATAGGACTTGCACATAACGTGATTACAATGTACACAACTTTTTTAGTAGTTTTCATTTTATTAATAATATAATTAAATACCATTTTTTTTATTCGTACATTGTAAGATTACAATATAAACTATTTCTCTTACCATTTGAGTATTGTTTTTGTTATTTGACAATAACAAAAAATAATACCATTTATTTAAATATATAAACATAATAACTGCTACACTTAAATATAATCTACTAATATAAAAAAATACAATAAAATTATTTTAATCTCTAAAAACTAGAAAAACATAATAAGATTTTTTTTCCTTTAAAAGTATTTGATATTATAGTCTTATGGACGGTAAATATAAGTTTTATACACAAAAAATTTTTGAAACTAAAAATAATTTAATATTAATTGATAATCACCAACATTTTATTACAACGTAATAATATTTGTCCCGGGTAAAGTCCGGGTTTTACACTAGTTGTATTACTATAAAGATGTTGTGCCTAAAAATTGATGATTCATGATTTGTTTTGGTTAGCTTGTTTCTAAGACTGTGTTTGTTTTGTCTATCCTTTAGTACATAAACACAGAAACATAGACATTAAAGACACAGACACAATAAGATATAAATTTTTTAACTTGTTTGGTATACAAATATAAAACAGAAAACACAAATCACAATTATATTAAATTTCAATATTACCCTTGTTATAAATTATTATTAGTACCACTACTACATAACTATTATCTCAACCAAACTATCACCATTAATAATGAGTCATCATGTCAACAAAAAATAACTACCAATAACAATCTAAAACTAAATAGTGTGTTTATATCTCAAGTTTAGTATTTCACTCCTCTCTACTATACATAAATTTTGTGTCTTTGTATGCCTTTGTATCTTTTTATATCTATCAAAATCTTATATCTTACTAATCAAACAAAAAACGTGTACTTCTATATATCTATGTCTTGGGTAAACACACCCACTAACCAAAGGCACGCTAAAAGAACGTTTGATAGAAGGTGGAAATGTGTGGTTTCTTGAAAAATGAAGTGCATGGTTTGTCCAAATTCAAGGATTTGCCTAGCTATCTAGACTGGAAATACTGAGTCCTATTGAGGTGATTTGCCTAGCTATTTGGTCAAAGTATAAATGGATGGGACCTAGGCTTCACTTGCTCTTCTTAATAGAAATTGAGCAATAACTTATTGCTTCATGTGAACGAGGTCTATCTTGAAAATCCAAAAGTATTATTCTAATTTATCACTATGATGATTGTTAGACAAAGACAGAAAATGTTTATAAACCGGGATCATGTTTTATATTAAAATGTATTGGGTTAGGAGTGGAAAATAAGGATCATGTTTTTCGCTCATTAGAGGTGTTAGTTGTGGTATTTAAATGTATTTTACTCTGGTTGATTTTTTGTGTGAGTTCCAGTCTCTTGTTACTCATGTTTTGAACATGATACTTGTCTTTCCAAAATAAATAAATAAACAAATGGTTGATTATTAGTAATTTTTTTTGTTAATTTTTCTTTAGTATTTATCCTTTTTCTAAAACCGAAGACAGATTATTTTTGCTATTTTTCCATCGTAATTAAGAATTTTAACTTGTGACCTGTGAGGCAGATACATTTAGCACTAAGCCACTAACATTTGTTTCTCTTTTCCTAACAGATCTGTAACATTGTGTTTGTTACATGAATTTTGAAAAAAAAAAACAATAATAATAATAATAGGATCAATTAAACTAATCGGGCTAAGATTACAGTGTGTGTTGGACCACATCACAATGCCCAAAGTCCTTAACCCAATTTTGATTTTTCTCTAAATAAAAAATATTGGAAACATACCCAAAAATCCACAAAAAATATCAAAATATCCTTCCCCAAATGTTGGGAAACATACACCAATAATAACAACTTCGGAACTAAGCAAAAAAATACAACCCTTTCATTATTGGGTTGAAGAATTCAATGATTTTGGTGGTCCTAACAGAGAGGCAGATCCAACGGAGGGGGCTCTATGGATTGCAATTCTCCATTTCCATTCTCTACTAAGAGAATTGTGGCCAAACCCCATGTAATGTGAACATCCAAGTGACAGTGCATAAGCCAGGCACCTAAAATATAAGATCAAATCAAACATCAAAATATTATTAATTACTTTATCATCACAAGATTTATAACTAGTGCTATATTAAATCTATTAAAGCTACTTGAAGTTGTCTAATAATAGTGAAAAGACTTAAATAATATGCATAAGGTCCTAAGAATCATTATATAAGTTAAAAATGGAAATTTAAGGGTGTGTTGGATTTATATTTATATTTTTATTTTCATTTTTTTAATTCTGTGAAAAAAATAGAATATAAAAACAGAAAACTTGATTTTATTATTTTTAATATTTTTTACTTTTCTTTAACAAAAATCTAAAGACAAAAAATATTGAAAATAAAAACGCAAACTAAAGGTACTCAAAATATTGGAATAGTAAAAGTTTCCTTCATTTGTAATTAAAATATTTTTTAATGAAATAATTTATTAGAAGGATAAATAAATAATTTTATTTTTGACCTGGATTATCAGCAACAAACCGAATAACTGCCCATCCATTGACAGGCACAGCCACAGTGTTCCTCAAAGGTGGATCAACAAGGTTGAACTTTGATGCATCTTTCTTGGCATCAAAATTTCCAAAACCTTGAGCAACAATGTAGAAATCATAGCCATGAAGATGAATAGGGTGGTTCTCAGGGGTCACAATGCTAGTGTCCTGAATTACAATCTGCACTCTCGACCCATACTTTAGCTTGTAAGCCTTGGTCCCTCGAATCGGCTGCCACAACGAACGGCTAACGTTGCCCGTGTAGTCGAATTTCACGGCTGGCTGCGCCGGAAAATCAGTGGTGAACACTCCCGGAATTCCAAGTTGGTGTGCTTGAAGGATGGAAATCTTGTTTGGGAGAACAAATGAGACATTGTTTATGCTTGCAGTGAACCTTGTCCCGTTTGGTCCTTGGCATCGATTTTTCCTAAAATTTGGTGGGCACCTATTTTCCAACATTTTAGGTAAATTTTTAGATATCATTAATTGGGACTAAAAAGGATTTAAGGCAATAAAAATAGAGTTCAGAAACATAGGAACACACTTAGATGGAGGGAACATATAGTCCAAAATTAGAACTAAGTCACAAAAGAGAACATATCATAAAACGGTTAGTAACAACTAACTACAAGACGAGCGCGGTGAGCAGAGGATCTAAGTTTAATTCACGTCATTCTTTTGCTTTTTCTAAAAAAAGAGGAAGTTATAAAACTAAAAAATTATGAAATATTTATTACTTATTAGTGAAAAAAAAGTGTGCACAAGTATTCAATATCGTTTCAAGACTCTTAAAATAATTATTATTATAAATTTGATGTGTTACTTAGTTGTTGGTAAAAAATTATTAGTCATCTAAACTTTTTAATTAAAAAATATTCTTAAGAAATATGACATTAACTAATTTTTTTCAACTAACATCAGTAATTTTTTAAAAATTATTTTGTTTATTTTAAATTTTACATCATAAATCATAATTCTTTAATTTTAAACCCTAAATTATAAATACTAAATTTTTAAAAATAAAAACTTTTAGAATTAAAAAAAATAACTAATGTTTATTA